>NC_063057.1:50755389-51108722 GCF_018812025.1 Megalobrama amblycephala | reverse complement strand
GCAAGACACGGCACTGAGACGGGCAACCTGGAGGGGAAGGATCTTGCTCTTCGGGAGAGTTTTCCACCATCTCTCCCACCCCCGGAGGAGGGCCGGGGGAATTTGTGTTTGTCTGTCCACCGCCGCTGGCTCTCCGGAGTCCAGCGGTACCCACTTTTTCACAAAAAGAGCAGTTTCCTCAAACTCCAGGTCACAACAAGGGGTGTCTGCCAGTGTGCCAGGCTCCGCCTCGCCGCTGACAGCTCCCTCCCCATTCGCCAGCAGGTGGCAGTGTGTTGGTGCAGACCGTGCCCCGTGCGCTGTCTCCCATGCACACTGCTGCCTCGCAGAGTCCGACCCCACTCCGGGCCGCCCCCAAGCCGTCCGGGTCGGGTCCCTCTCTGCCTTGCTGCCCCACCCCCGGTGCGTCTGTGGTGCCTTTGGTCCCGCTGGCTCAGTGTCTGGAAGCGTGGATCACGCTCCCCAGCCTGTCCAGTTGGCTCATTCGTACTATCAGACTCGGCTATGCGATTCAGTTCGCCCGGCGTCCCCCGGTCTTCAGGGCTGTCCACTTCACTCAGGTGTCGTTGGACAATGCACCTGTTCTCCGGGCGGAGATTGCTGTCCTCCTGGCGAAGGATACAATCGAGCCGGTCCCTCCAGCCGATATGAAGTCGGGGTTCTACAGCCCCTGCTTCATTGTACCGAGAAAGGGCGGTGGGCTACGGCCAATCCTGGACCGTCCCCAGGATTGGTTTGCAGCAATGGACCTGAAGGACGCGTGCTTTCATGCCTCGATTCTGCCTCGACACAGACCCTTCCTAGGTCGGTCTGCGTTCGAGGGTCGGGCATGTCAGTCCTGCCCTTCGGGCTGGCCCTGTCTCCCCGCGTCTTTACAAAGTCCTACCCGACATGGTTGTAGCTCCCAGCCGGTTGGGTCTTCAGGTCAACTGGGACAAGAGCAAACTCGCCCCCGGGCAGAGGATCTCTTGTCTCGGTCTCGAGCTAGACTCGGTCGCACGGACTGCGCGTCTCACCGAGGCGCGCGTCCAGTTGGTGTTGAACTGCCTGAGCTCGCTCAAGCGCAGGACAGCGGCTCCACTGAAAGATTTTCAGAGGCTCCTGGGGCATATGGCATCTGCAGCCGCGGTAATGCTGCTCGGATTGCTTCATATGAGACCGCTTCAACACTGGCTCCGCGGCCGGGTCCCGAGATGGGCGTGGCAGTGCGGCACGCTCTGTGTCCTCGTGACACCGAGCTGCCGTCGCACCCTTGTCCGGTGGTCGGACCCTTCGTTCCTGCGGGCCAGAGTACCCCTCGAACGAGTGTCCAGGCACGCTGTGGTCTCCACAGATGCCTCTGCCACGGGATAGGGGGCCACGTACAACGGGCAGGCAGTGACAGGTCTTTGGACGGGGCCTCAGCTGCATTGGCATATCAATTGCCTCGAGTTGCTAGCGGTTCGTCTTGCGCTGGCCCGCTTCAAGAAGCTGTTGTCAGGCAAGCACGTTCTAGTCCGCTCACACAGCACTGCGGCCGTTGCGTACATCGACCGTCAAGGTGGTCTACGCTTCCGTCGCATGTCGCAACTCGCCCGCCATCTCTTGTTGTGGAGTCAGAAGGTTCTGAGGTCCCTTCGGGCCACTCGTGTCTCAGGTGTGCTCAACCGTGCAGCCGACGAGCTGTCACGGCAGCATCTACTTGCGGGCGAGTGGCGGCTCCACCCCCAGGCGGTCCAGCTGATTTGGCAGCGTTTCGGCGAGGCCCAGGTAGTCCTGTTTGCCTCCCCGGAAACTGCCCTCTGCCAGTGGTTTTATTCCCTGTCCGGCGGCACCCTCGGCACGGATGCCCTGGCACACAGCTGGCCCCCGGGTCTGCGCAAACATGCGTCTCCCCCAGTGAGCCTTCTCGCACAACTCATGTGCAAGGTCAGGGAGGACGGGGAGCAGGTTCTGTTAGTGGCTCCGTACTGGCCCACTCGGACCTGGTTCTCAGACCTCATTCTCCTCGCGACAGCATCTCCCTGGCCGATTCCTCTGAGGAAGGACCCCCTGACTCAGAGACGGGGCACCCTGTGGCACCCGCGTCCCGATCTGTGGAACCTCCACGTGTGGTCCCTGGACGGGATGCGGAGGTTCTGAGTGATCTCCCGCAAGCGGTTGTAGACACCATCACTTCCGCTAGAGCTCCTTCCACTAGGAATCTCTATGCGTTGAAGTGGAACCTGTTCGTCGAATGGTGCGCCTCTCGCCGAGAGGACCCCCGATCATGTTCGGTCGGATCCGTGCTTTCCTTTCTGCAAGATGGGTTGGAGCGAAGGCTGTCTCCCTCCACCCTCAAGGTGTATGTTGCCGCTATTGCCGCACATCACCATGCAGTTGAGGGTAAGTCCCTGGGGAGACACGATCTGATCGTCAGATTCCTGAGGGGGCCAGGAGACTCAATCCTCCTCGCCCTTCCTCCGTACCCTCTTGGGATTTGACCCTGGTTCTCACAGCTCTCCGGGGTCATCCCTTTGAGCCTTTGCAATCAGTCGACCTCAAACTATTGTCTCTTAAGACGGTTCTTCTGGTTGCATTGGCTTCCCTGAAGAGGGTAGGGGATCTGCATGCATTTTCGGTCGACGAAACGTGCCTAGAATTCGGGCCCGGTGATTCTCACGTCATCCTGAGACCCCGGCCTGGATACGTGCCCAAGGTTCCTACCACTCCCTTCAGAGTTCAGGTAGTGAACCTGCAAGCGCTGCCCTCGGAGGAGGCAGACCCAGCCCTAGCTTTGCTCTGTCCCGTCCGCGCTCTGCGCGTTTACGTGGATAGAACGCGAAGCTTCAGGACCTCAGATCAGCTCTTCATCTGTTACGGAGGCCAGCAGAAGGGAAAGGCTGTCTCCAAGCAGAGGATGGCCCACTGGATAGTGGATGCCATCGCCTTGGCGTATGAATCCCAGGGCGTGCCTTGCCCGCTCGGGTTGAGAGCCCACTCCACCAGAGGGGTGGCCTCTTCCTGGGCGCTGGCTCATGGCGCCTCGCTGACAGATATTTGTAGAGCTGCGGGCTGGGCGACACCTAACACGTTCGCTAGGTTTTATAGCCTACGTGTAGAGCCAGTATCTTCACGCGTACTCGCATCCACTAGTCGGTAGACGTGTTGTACCTGCTCTAAGTGTCGGCTTGCAATGCCATTCCCGCCACTGGCCGGATACGTGCATACTTCACTCCAGTCGAGTTCCCCGCTTGGCGAACCCTGTCGAGTTCCTCCGCCTCCCCCTTCGGCTCGGACATTGCGGAGTGTCTGATGCCAGGCCTACATCCGTCGCTGACGCTGTCTGTTGGCTGGGGCCCATATGTCGTGACCCCTCTACGTGAGCGGTCCCATATGTGTAATTTTCCACGGTTTAAAACTCCCTACGGCGAGTCCGTGTCTTTCCCTTAGCAGAGCCAGCTCTGCTGTCACCTGTCAGATGAGTCTCCCCCTACCAGGTGGAGCCATCCCAGGGACCCCATATGCGTACTGCCCCCCGGGCCAGTCCATGTGTGTATTCCCACGTAAACTCCTCCCCCATTGGGTAGGTAGTGGTCTCCGCAGCGTCCCTTACGGGTTCGCTTCCCCAGTGTAGTCTAGTTTACTTAGTGGGTATTGGTTAGACAGCAGTAGACTCTCTCGGTGTAAGCTCGCCCCCTTCACCGCCAGCCGGTGCTATGGGCGGCGGAGCTTGCGCTGGGCACTGGAAGGGGTTTCGTAACTGTGGCGCTTTAGTTGGGATCCCAATTCGTCGGTCACTACTGACGTACGTCGAACGTGACCGACTGAAAGGGAACGTCTCGGTTACGTATGTAACCCTCGTTCCCTGAAGGAGGGAACGGAGACGTACGTCCCGTCGCCACAGTTTCTGTACCCTCGCTGTAGCGCGGACACCAGTTGTCTCCTCAGCGAAAAACAGAGTGCGATTGCATCCGCTTCCTATTTATATACACCTGTCGGGGGCGGTGCGCATTATGCAAATATCGCACGCCAATTCCATTGGCTTGTTTTAGTTTACACGAAGATGATAGGGCTCTCTAAGCGATATCCCAATTCGTCGGTCACTACTGACGTACGTCTCCGTTCCCTCCTTCAGGGAACGAGGGTTACATACGTAACCGAGACGTTTTGTTGCATTTGCACTGTTCTGACCACTAGGGGTCACCGTGGAGACGGGTGTCAGATTGTTTCGAAGCCTCGAATCATAACGGCACATTTGATTCAAGTGTTTCATGAAGCCTCGATCTGCCCATCACTACCCAAGTGCAGTTTTAATGATAATCCAAAATCCGAACAAAGACTCTTGACTTGACTTGACTTGACTTGACTTGACTTGACAAAAAAAACCACTCACCAACAGCAGATTACATTTACAATACATGACAAAGGAACATGGGGAAGACAATGGCTATAAATACAAGAACTGATGGAACACATGACTGAGACAACCAATGGGGAAGTGACACAAGGAACATAAGAACCAATGACAGAGCATGACTGAAAACCACATGACCATAAACACCCAATGAGAATATGACACATGGACTTAAGGAGAACATGAGGAGCAAGGGAAGCATGACACAAACAAGCAAAATAAATCAACTACAAAATAAAAGACATGAAATCAAAAACATGAACAAAACCAAAACACCTGTGACAGATGGGTAGATATTAGACAGTGTGTGGAGGTTTTTGAAAGTAACCTTGTACCATGCTGTCAGGGTACCGCCAGGCATCACTCATCCACTGACCCCAGGGAACAGGAGGGAATGTAAGGAATTTCGGTAAGGTCTTAGGCATTCTTGCATTCAAAAATGGAGAGCAAGAATGGAACAGAACACACGGTTCTTGAGGCACATTTCTCATAAAATGAGAACTATTGTTAAATTTGACAGAAAATGTGGTGCTCATTGGGTGAAATGCTGAAAAAAGATGTGACTCAGTGGCCAAAGACTCCTCTCTGCATGTGTACACAGAATAAAAGAAAGGCCTCTATGTAAAAGGACAGATATGTTTAGATCACGAAACATGTCAGAGATGTTGTCTGGCGAGTGGCACATGCTTTAACTGTGGTGTGGCAGTCATGTTGTGCGTTTTGTTTTTTTGATATTGATTGATCATTTTAATTGACCAGCCATTGTCAAGAGACAAAGGGACTCATCAAATAATTTCCAGTATGCTGGGCCAAAATGAGTTTCTGCTATTCAATAAGAGAATGATCACTAATCAACCCAAGAGTCTCTATAGTCCCATCCTGTTAGAATAAACAGTCATTATCACTATCATGTTTGTGATTTGCTCATTCTTTTCTTTCCCTCCTGAGTGATTCATATGATTGTCAACACCTCCGTTTCAACATCAGATTAAACGAGCAGTAGTCTCTTGTGGATTGACGGTCATCTCCAGCGGGCGGCTCAATGTCATTAGACAAGCACTGATGAAGCGTTACCTTACCTGATGACATCTCACACTGTTTAGTCAGAGGAACAGTTGAATAGTCAAAGAAGGGTGACGAGTGAACAGAAGTATTATATAATGATGAAGGGTTTAAAAGGACAGAGAGACAATGATCCCACATTAGCATGCAAGTAATTTCCGGTCATTTTTTAATCTGAGCAACATATGCTCTTTGAAATGAAAGGAAATATGTGAGAAGAATAAGATGGGTCAGGATGGTCGACTAGTTGTACAACATCTGACTAGACGGTTGGTGAGATTCTAAAGGGGATGAATTTAGCTGTCAGCTTGTAAACTAAAACTCAAAAACTAAAATTAAACAAAACTAAAAATAGTGAGGAAAAACTGAAATACACACCATTGAACCCCCCAATTTATTAATGCAATTTCTAAACAGTTGTGTTTGCATTTCTGTACTTAATAGCATGAATTTCTGGTCTTGTGGATATGTACGTATCTTGAAATGAAGTAATGAAAAAAAAATTCTAATTGTTTTTTATCTATTTCCAGCATAACAAAGCCTTATCCTCTAAAATGTGGTCTACTGGATTTTGTTAATTTAACTCATTATGTTTCCTCTTTTGTAAGGTTACACCACACTATTCCTTAATTCTCTGATTATACCATCAGAATGAGAGGGCTCTTCATCAACTGTTGTATTAGCTATTAGGTTGATTGAGTCGTATTTAACCATAGAAAAGGGTCCTTGAATCTGTAGTATCAATGGAGTTTGAGACGAGAGAGAACTACTGATTGCAGTAATCAGTAATCTTTCACATGCAAACAGAGAAAACGTTTGCTCATCAGTGATGCCTGGCTTTGAAAATGTAGGGGCGTCCCTTGGTTTGAAATGTTGCCGTTTGGTGAGATATGTCGGTAACGGGGAGTGAAAGGAATAATTCAACCAAAAATGAAATTCTGCAATTAACTCACCATCATGACTTTCAAAACCCTGTATGCTGTCATATAGGACACACAAGAAGCAATGGCAATTGATTTCAGAGCTTTGGTGGAGAATATGATGTTGTTGGACTACTTTCATGATACTTCTTTATTTCCTTTTTGGAGCTTTACAGACTTGGTTACCATGAACTTCATCATCATAATTTCTACTTTTGTGTTCCATGAAAAACAAAAGCATACAAGTAAGGAACAAAATGTGGAAGTGTACATAATGACTTTTTGTTAGCTTCTCATTTTTAGATGAACTATTCCATTAACCAATAACATTGAAGTGTGTTTGAAGATGTCTACATTTTCAACCTTTTTTTTATGAAGTGAAAAAGGAAAGTGAATAGACTAAGGGTTCTAAAAAACACACGGGGAGGTCACGGATGACACATGCCAAGGCATTGCTGCTGTGGGTGTTGGGGTCTGCGTAATTGATCCCACTGCGCCAGCGTGGCACCACAGGACACATCCCTGCCTAGGCTTGGACAACATCACCATGGAGATGACAGCTGCTCCTCCAAGCAAGCGCTCGGCCTCTGAAAACCATTAGCGCCCACTGCCAGCTCCTGTCTGAGGGAGCCAAGTCAGCACTGGAGACCAAGAACCTCCATTTTGAATCCTTCCCAGAGCGAGAAACATTGACCACCATTTATGACTGGGGCATGTTTCAACACTGTGCAGTATTTATGAGCACCAAAAAAAAAAAAAAACGGAAATAAAAAAATTGTCAAATGACTTAATTGAATGGTTGGTTTCTGTAGCGCTGGTGCCACTCTTCTGTATCTGTCTCTGCCCAAGCTGGCTATTTCACCCAGACAATCCAGGCAGCCATTACAAGGTTTCTTTGTTACTTTGCCAACCTCCCATTTCCAGCTGCCAAAAGAGTCTTTTCCAAGTACCAGCCTGAAATTTGTTAAGAGACATGCTACAATTGAGTGGCTCTTATTTTGAGCCTTCACCACACAAAAAGTCATATTTATAGAGAATTGAGGTAATCTCTTATTTTTAAACCAAAAAGTTTATTTAAAGTTTATCTTTGTTATTATTATGATTACTATCATTATTATTACTATTATTTTCAATTGAGTTAGTCGCCTCATGTGTCCTGACATGTAGAGTTAACATGACCAGAAAAATATAATTTTATTTTATTTATTTATTTATTTCTCAGTCTCTTTGGTACATTTCTTGAATCAACCTTAAGATTCTCAAACCAGTAAGTGCATTTCCCAGACAATTCGTACAAACAGCACCACACAATGGATTACCTGCAAAAGCCTGTAACTTGCTCAAAATCCTTAGTTCATCTCTCAAAAGTAAGTTTTTACATCAATGAACACATCAGTTCTATCAGAATAACAAGTCCTTGTGTAATTGCGCACAAACAAGATCGTCAAAAGAGGACATGGTTGTTCACCCAACATTCGGCTGTACCTTTCAACCTGCCTCAGCCAAAAGGTCATGACTGAGAACATGGTCCACAATAGTGGCCGTTATTTCATCAGAAACATCACCACAATCTAGGCCTCTTCTACCTCTTCCTCTGTTTTGCTTCCGTACCCTTCCACCATACATCCTTACTCTTCTTCTTCTTCTTCTTCCCAGCTGTTTGTTTCCTTATTGTTCTTTCATTGTCAGAATTTGTAACACTGTGTTGATGCACCCATTTTAGAGATCTGGTTTATCATTGCTTGATCTAATGCATTTCATTAGTGAAATTCAAAATTCACCTCCGCAATTCATCGACTCAGGATACATTTAAAAAAAAAAAAAAAAAAGTCTAATAGAAATGTGTAGAAAATATACTCGATGCATTATGAAAACTAGTTCAACCATTTTGCATTTAATGACATACGCGATGAGCTAATGCCTAGATGTTTTGAAGGGTAAGACTATTCAATGGGGAACCGTATAATATATTTTGACCAACATGAAATAAGCAATTGATAATAATAAAAAAAAACACACAAGACAATTGTACATAATTAATTGCATGAAAGTACCAAAGCATTTGCTAATTGTTCAAAAGAATGAGAAAATACTTTTATGATCTGCACAAGTGACTAGATGATGTGGAGGTTAAACAAGTAGTTTTGAGAATTTCAGTTGTGATCTGAGAAATGCACCTACTGAGAAAAACTGTAAAATGTATTTAGAAAAATAAAAATACACAAATTGTTTACACATTGTGTCATGTTAACAACTGCTGTCATTTGAAACTTAGGCTATATGGTGGGAATGGCTCAGATACCGTATGTTGTTGAGAAATGTTTGAGACTTTTAACTTAGAGTATTTGTTGGACATTGTTGAGGTGTCTTCTGAAACCAAAAAGCAGAGACCATGTGGCATTAATGTTTTTTTTTTCCTCAGGAGAAATATCTGAGAAAGAGAAAACTTGTTTCCATTTAATAATATTATTAAAACACAATATGTTATTATATAGTAATATAATAATATATGATGCTTTTATGAAGTGAAATATTATATTATCATATTATTATATTATAATATTGCTATTAAGACCATTTGAATTTGATACAATTACTTTCAAAAACAAACAATGAGATATGTGTGATGATCTTATCTTTCCTATAGGTTCACACAGTGGGTAGAACATAAGAACATTAAAAATATATATATTTGCAAAATAGCGCTATTATCAACTGGTTTCCACCGGTTTTTGTAACATAGTAATTAAACAACCTTGTTTGGTAATGATGTTGGTAAAACCAGCCAATTTTTTTACAGAGTTTCATTAGGCAGCATATGCAGCAGCTTCTGAAAACAGATTGTGAGACATGCTATTTAAAAACTGGCATGTACAGTAGGTTCCTCAATAGGGAACCAGTCTGTATATAATTATTAATGAAACTATGTATTACACAATCCCTCAGCTATTTTACGTGATTAATTTCTTCATATGGAGCTGTGATACTGCAATTCCCTAGATGTTTATTGGGAAAATGCAACATGAAGAGCATGATTAAGATAAATCCAGATATAGCTTTGAACGTCTGCATGAATTACCCTCAAGGGGCAAAGCTGCACATTCTGCCAGAGGGAGTTTAGCATGCTCAAACCCTTCACACTACCCCAACATTATTACTTCTGATAGATACCGCTGGGTTCAGCAAATATTTATCACTTTCCAATCATTTAAACTTTCTGTCTGAATAATATTTAGCAGTTTTGTGTGTTCTGACTTTAACCTTTCTAAAACTTGAATAGTATGGAGAGGTTTGCAAATTCAGAGATGGTAAATGTCATTTAAGATCCAGGTGCAGCTCAGAGCTTGTTTACCACATGGACACCCAAGTGGAATCCTCAATAGATGCTGTAAATAAAGGTAGCACTGCTTCTAAAAAGGGCTGGGTAAAAACATTGAATATTTAAATAATTTTCATGTGACGTTCAGACATGTGATTTCCAAAAATCACATATTTGGAAATATGTGGTAAATAGTTTGGTCACACTTTAGTTTAGGGTCCAGAGTTTTATAAGGGTTGGAGGTAAACTCTGCAGGACAGTGGTCCCCCAGCACAGAGTTTTCCCATCCCTGCTCTAAAGACTTGCTAAGCATAGTTACTAGTTAGTCTTTGTTAACTTCTGTGGTCATTCACTTGTAAGCCAAATGCTAAAACAATGGGTTTTTGAAACAGGAGTTATAGCGGTTTGATTTTACGTCTGTCTTAATTGCTACAGTGTATTAGCGATAGCATGCTTTAGCCTCCACACTCTTGGGTCATATTATCACTTTCCCGAGTTTATTTTCATCTTGATTATTTCATCCCTGTTTTTCCATATTCAGAATGTTTCATCCAGCACCTGCTAAATCCATGAATATCTGCTCCCCATGCAAGTGTCAAGAGTTCATTATTATAAATTAAGCAGCAGCCCATGTTGGCAGCATTTGGTGCATTTTTTCAGCCTGGCAGTAGACCATTTAGCAGATGGCGCTGAGATTTCCGAGCATTTTCTATGGCAGGTGCGGAGGAAAGCAACAGTTTTCAAATATTAGCTTGATTACAACAGAATTGTAATATCTTTGACTTAAAATTAATTGAACTTGCACCCAGAGGCCTATAGCCACTTGTCTAAAATGTTTAAGATTAACCTCCGTCTTTTTTGGAAATAACTTTGTAGAAACACCAGCTGGTTACCTGGTTTCAGTTTAACTGGTTCTCTGGTATAAGTGTCTCTGTTGGGCACTTGTTATCTGATCAGACTGGACTAGAGACCAGATGACCAGTAAACTGTCTAAACACTAGCTTGGTCAGGCTGAGAAACCAGAAAAACCACCTGGAATAATTTTTTTTTCATTCTTTCTTTCTTTTCAATCAGCATTGAAAAATAATTATATTTTAAAGGGATACTCAACACAAAAATGAAAATTCTCTCATCATTTACTCAATCTCATGCCATCCAAAGTGTATATGACTTTCTTTCTTCTGTGAAAACACACACACAAAAAAAAAAAAAATCATTGTGAGTCTATATAATCCAAGTGGATAAAACATTCAAAGCTGATGCTTCAAAAACCACACAGTGAACCATACAACTCTAGTTGATGAATAAATGTCTTGTAGCAAAACAATAGGTGTGTGTAAGAAAAAACAAAAAAACTATAAAGCATAATTTCCGGGCAACTGTCATATGCACGTTCAAGGGAGTGTCGTGAAGCACTATGTCAGCACATTGTGAAGCATGACATAAATGAAGCTCATTTCACAACATGCTTACATTACACTTCACTGTTTTTTCAACAAGCATGATCTTATTAACATGCATATGACAGTTGTCTGATGCTATGGTTTATTACACTTGCTTCAGAAGACATTGGTTCATACACTGGGGTCATATGGATTACCATCATGCTTGTTTTGTGTGGTTATGAAGCATCAACTTTGTGGGTTCCATCCACTTACATTATATGGACTCATTTTTTTCTAAAAATCTCTGTTTGTGTTCCACAGAATAAAGAAAGTCATATACAACTGAGACAGGATGAAGATGAGTAAATAATATTTTTATTTTTTGTGTGGAGTATCTGAAAAGCACAAAAAAATGTGCCTGAATAAAACAATTTGGTAACACTTTATTTTACAGTACATATACATGTACTTATTATAGTAATAACAGTAAATTATGCATAATTACAAGTAACTAACTCTAAACCAATCCCTAACCCTAACTGTAACTCTATAGTAAGTACATGTAGTTAATTAATAGTACTCAGTACTTATTTGAGTAATTACAATGTAACTATGGCACTGTAAAATAAAGTGCAACCAACAATTTTAAGAACAAACAGAAGCCTCTGCCAAATGGTAGCATGACAGTGCATTAAAGGTAATCCTGCTACGGCTAGCACCTACTTTTGCAGTTCTCAAAACTATTGGATTTGTCTGGATTTGCCACTTTTCATAGCATCCCTACATTCCTGGAATTGTAATCTTGACTTCCTGTGTGTTTCTGGTTGATCTAGGTGTCCTAACAGTGGGAGGGGTTCCTGGAGTGCTACGAGACGAGGCCTCTTGCAGCTTCGCCCACCTGCTGTAGATACTTGCTATGTCTCATCGGCTTAACACCTGCCTCAGCCTACCTGTCTGCGTCTCTGCTATGTAAATGGGCAGCACCCCTTTGTGCCACGGAGAACATACTGTACGTTCACAAAGCGCCTCACAGATGGTGGTACAATAGGAGCCTTGAGGACTTTAGGAGCGCAGCACAGGACAATGAGGCACCAACTCTGTCTGAGACTGAACCAGACGCAGGCTTTATGGGACTCCACCAGCGGTTCCGACCCAATCCGAGACTGTGAACCTGACTGTTCTGTGAAACGGCTTTCTGCTGGAGTACATTTTTGGCGCTCATTTTTTACAGACCAAAGAGGAAAAATAATACACAAACAAAAAACATTGACTATGTGAGCGCAGACTGAGGGAAAGACTTGAAAGGAACAGTTTTGGCAAAGAAAATATATATATAAACCTAAATGTAGAGAGAGAGAGATAGATATAGATATAGAAAGACTTTGCTATACAGCAGTGGTCTACAAATGGAAACACTGACATGGAACATTGAAACGACTGGGTCGACCATTCCCATTTGTCACAATCTGAGGAGAACCTTTAATACTTTACAGACATTTCCTTGAACTGAACCAAGCACTGTATTCCAAGGACAACAAGGATATAGATACTGTACACATAAACACATCAACAAATTTAATTAGCATTTTTCAGTAGCAACATTTTGGACGGTTTGCATTAAGCATAGAAAGTTATATGGAAGAGTACCCCATTGCTTATCGTCAGAAAATATTAAAAAAAGAACATAAAAACTGTCATTTCTGATTACCAGGAGTGAGATATGTCATTATATGTATTTTGAAAGGCCTACGAGTTATATATTTAACAGTTTTATATGTTGTACCTTTGTAGAGAATCTTATTTAACATGAATAACGTTGTGGAAATAACACATGTAGAATGTGGATAATGCTCTGCTCCATAACGCAGGCCAATCTTATTAAGTTCAAACTCAAGTAGCAATTTTCCTTTTACAGGCTCAACAACAGGACTACACGAACTTAAAGTAAAAGGAAGAAAATGGACAAAACACAAAGGAAAGAAATGATTAAATGCAGAAAAGGAAACATTGAAACTACTTTTAGCTTTTGTATCGTAAAGGTTCAGAGAAAAGCTCTTGTATTTGGCTTTTCTGAGATTGATTTTTGTGCTTGTGTTTGTTTGCACAGTGCTCACCTCCAAGTCTTGACACCTCCAGAGACAGTTCAGAAAGTCTTAGATTCATTTACATTAAATAATTTTTTATTATGAACTATTTTAAGAATAAATTAAATAAGTGAAAATATCAAGTTGCTAAAACAAAATTTTAATATCATGATGTTTTTGGTTGTCTCTTTCTCTTTTTGAAATGAACTATATACACATGCACATTTGATGAATTGATTTATATTTGGGAGGAAATGAGACTGAGGGGTGAATTCACAAAAAAAAAAAAAAAAAAAAAAAACGCATAATCTTTATTTATTTAAGCACATTATTTTACTTTATTTTTTTTTTTTTATTCACTAAGCACCTGCAATCCAATTTAACCAGAAGCTAAATGCAATGTGATATTAATAATTTCACACTCATTCTTTTCAGCACAAACACACTTTATTCTATGCAAATTAGTTTTCTTTTAGATTCCACCTCATTCAGAAAAGACCGCATTATTTTTAAAGCATAAATAGCATGAAGTTACAGTATAATTATTTTTTTTTTTTGGATGTCTGTTTAAATTTCTGTTGATCATGGAAGCAGTCATTTATGGAGAAGAGTGTTATAACCAAGCATATATCAAGAAACGTTGTGTAGGCGAGCACGCTTTATGCATTTATTAGAGACGAGTTAAGTGCCTGGATTGCAGTGGTGGAGTGATTCTGCAGAGGCCAAGAATTGTATACTAGATTGAGGAAGTCATCTGCAACCTAGAACTGGCCTGCAAGATGGGAATTGGCATGCAAACTGAATTCAGCATACATTTTTGAGGCGTTGCAGCATTACATGTTTTGCATAATTCCCTTGCTAAAACAACGCAGAAAGAGTGTGCAAATAAGTAACATTATTAGATGACACAATTCATTCCCCCTTGAATGTTTCATTAACTCAGTAATACTTTAATTCGATTTTATATTGATTTTATATTTAGCTTGTAAAGGGGAAAAAAAACTTTGTTTACCCCTGAAAGTGACACATAATTTACAGTGCATATGTTGCTCTGTACAGCAATAACAAAAAGTACCATGGTATTACAATGTTTCTTCAATTTATACCATGGCAGCTATGTAAGACTAAGAGTATCACTTAATAAATATCAATAACTATTAATCAATTATCAATAAAATATTAATCAAAAATATATAAATTAATTAAACTAATTAAATGACATTTAAATGCATTTTAAACAAGTAATCATATTTATATTTTCAAAATGACTTGTAATGAATTGTAAGTAGTTATTTATAACTGCTTTTTTAATTTACATTTAAAGTTCATAACAATTGATTTATTATTTTATAGTTATATTTTCAACTACATTGACAAATATGATTTAACTGTATTAAATCTATTAATCTTTAAGTCAAGTCAACTTTTATCTTACAGCATTTATTAATCTAGGTTAATAATTGATGTTGGCTTTTTTTTAAGTTTTAAAGTATAATATAAATATACCATATTCATTGTATATTCTTTTTCAGCTAATGTTAATTTCTAAAACATGAAACATTAAGTTAATTTCTATACATCCTAATATATTTTTAAAGTAATAAATGCTGTAAAGGTATTGTTCATTGTTAGTTCACGAGACCTAATGCATTAACTAATGTTAATCAATTGAACCTTATTGTAAAGTGTTACCATTTTCCTAATTAATAAGTTGATCAATGATTCTTTCATGTTATTTCTTTCAGTGGCACTCCTATTCCTTAATAGGTAGCACATGTAAATACTGTAATATCAAAATATTATGGTATTACCATATACCATGACTTTGGTACTGTATGTCATGGAACCACCACAGTACTGTAGGAGAGATTTCAAAATGAATGGACATGCCATTACATCTGAGACAGCCATAAACATGCTTTTACCATTCTAGCACTTTTGCTGGCTAATACAACAGAGACATCCTGTTAAAGATCTCTGATTATGAAATACAAGCGGATTTGTTCCTCCTGCTGGCAGTGATGATCGACCCGATAACTTTTCTTTCAATAATCTGGTGATTTTCATGTCAACAATTCATTTCAAAGATAATTTGTGGTAATATCAGTCTTCAGAGTGTATGGATGATTTGACTGATGCTATTTACAACATTATATTTGCTAAGTCATTCCTATTATGCAATATATTTTAATGTCCCCATCATATGTGTCTTCCAAATAGCAGTTAAATCCAAATAGCAGTCAATGTCAGGGTGTCCAAAGAAGACATGTGACGCAGACAGAAACAAGGAGATTTTAATGAACACAGAGAGATTCAAAGTACACAACTACCACTAACAACTATGAATAAATATAGTCTCAGGTTACGCATGTAACCATGGTTCCCTGAGAGGGGAACGAGATGCTGCATCCCAACTGACACTTTGGGAAATGCCTTCAGCACGACTAGTCCAATCTTGATTGGTGCTGCATAACCTTGTGACAAGTGTGTAATGCGGAAGTTATAAAGGTAAGCTGGCAACCTATAAAGGTTTTAATAGGCGGAATCAAGCTGCTCCAAGGCATACAGTTAGTATGGCAAGGGGGCACCTTATAAATTTGTGCAGGGCCGACCAACCTGCTGTATCACAAACGTCTTGGAGGAAGACTCCTGACAACAAGGCTTTTGAAATTGCCATAATTCTGGTGGAATAAGCTCTCACTAGCAGAGGTGAAGGCATACCATGCACCTCGAAAAAAATGAAGATAGCTACCACCATTGAGCAGTCCCACAGTCATTCATCTCAAAAGCCCTAAAATGGCAAGTAAATGTAGCTTTTCCTGGTCCGCCAACACACGAGGAGGATGAAAGAGGCCACAAAGGACACAAATCCAGATGGCATCACCCCAAGATCCCTTGCTTAAAGGTGCATGGAAGGCAATTATGGCCTCTATGTAAACCTTAAGTGTGGATGGGGAAGGACTCGCAGAAAGTGGTCTTGAAGGATCTCCAGCACTGAAACCAGTGGACAGATAAATGAGTCCAACTGATGTTCTCTGTACTAAAAAGTGAAGACTCTCCACTTTAAGGTATATAGTTTCCTTGTGGAGGGAGCTCTAGAGATGAAGATGGTCTCGACAGCCTCGGTTGAGAGACCAGTATTCTGGAGCTGATCCACTCAGGGGCCAGCTCACCCACATTTTCCATCTCTCTGAATGGCGATGGTAGATTGTTCCCCTGGCCTGCGATAGATGGTCCCTTCTGACTGGAACCTCCCATGGGAGACCATCTGCACATGGAAAAGACAGTTATTATTAACACTACATACAGTTTTAAATTGAACAGACACTGAACTGTTTAGTTGAATGTTTTTTTTTTACATAATTAGAAACTTGTAAACTACATAAAAGAGGGTGTATGTTTATTACATTAGAAAAAAAAAAGACAAAATATCATCTTAACAAAAGCAGGGGTGTGCAAAAGATTGTGTGAATGTCTGTTTTCCAGGTAGCCACAGAAGAGTGAATAATTATGTGGTTGATTGATTGTGTGTCTGTAAGCTATGGGTGTATTCTGCATGCTACTGGAAACATGCATGTGAATTTGCATGTGCTTCATAAAAGCACAGATAACACTGCATGTGTTACATGTGTGCATAAAGTTTGCAAAAGTACATAACTCTGATTTTACTAAATCAGGAATACATGTAAATCAATTTAAAAGCTCCTATAAAAGAAAATCAAACCACTTTTGCAATATTACCTGTTTATACTACAGCTGTTCAAGGCAGTAGTTCCAGTAGTTTGAGGTGTGGTGACCGAGGAGGAATAACGTTACTGACGACGGGCCGCTTCGAGTCGTGGCTGCATTACAATCTCGGATAGGCCCATGCATTGTTTTTTCTAATAATTCAGCGGCCCGTCGTCAGTTATTCCAAAACCTAACGTTAAAATCGGAGTTTGGAGAACACGAACTACTGAAAAGCCTCACCGTTGATAACTGTCTATCGGTCTCTTTTACAGTCGTCTGTCTTTCAGTAGCCTAACACGCGATTCGCGCCAACAGCCAAAAATATCTCAAGAGCCACGAAAAAGGCGATTTTACATGTTGAGTGCAACATAATAAAAGTACAACAAAGAAATAATCTTACCTTGAACAGTTTCCTTCTTAAGAGATTCCGTTGGCTGACCGCAGCACTTCAGCAGTAGTTTGAATGAGGCTCGTTGATGAAGTTTTTTTACAGTATTAGGCCGTTTTTCTCAGGAACAAACCTTTTTACTGTTAAGTGCTGTAAATTTACTGCAAGTAATTAATTTACCGACCATTAGCTGTAAATTTACAGGATTTAACTGTTTATTGAAATTACGGTATTTTACTGTTGGAAATTGGCTGTAAATTTACAGCAATTTTTTACAGTGTAGGAGGGCTATCAGGTTCAAGAACCATACTCGGGCTGGACAGAATGGGGCTACCAAAAGACGACGAACCTCGTCCTGGTGAACTCCTCTAGAACTCTCGGGAGCAGAGCGATTGGGGGAAATGCGTACAGATGAAGCCTCGGCCCCATTTGTACCATGGCATCCAGCCCCAGTAGAGCTGGATGCGTGAGGGAGAACCAGAGTGGACAATGAGTTGAATCTCCTCAGAGAATGGTTCAAGTGGTTCAGATCTATAATGGCACACAACCCCCCATCCTTTTTTGAAACTATGAAGTACCGGCTGTAGAACCCGGCATTTCTCTCTGAAGGAGGAATACATTCTATGGCCTAGTTTTTCCAAAAAAGACTAAACTTCCTGTACCCTCACCCGAGCCTGATCGGGGCCCACTACCCACTAAGACACATTTGGAAGGAGACTCTACGCCTCTATGTAGTCTACTAGGGGGACCAGCCTCTCGAAGGCTGACCTCGGGTATACTCTGAATAATGAGCTCGGTAGCAGATGAGCTCCTGAAGCAGATGGCTAGCAGGGAACAACCAAACAGAAACAAAACAAACTCTCCAGGGCTGCAATGAACTTGGGCGGACACTGAGATATGCTTTCATTGGAAACTGATGCACCCTGAAGCACCAAAGGTGGCGGGAATAACAATTCGATTTCCTGAGGGCTCTGTGGAGGAGCAAACTTGTGGCTTAGAGCATCAGGACCTCTTTCCCGAAGCCTTCCTCGAGAGAATAACATTTCTCAGATATTTTTCTCTTCTAGGCCTCTGGTGTATTGCAAAGAGTCAACTCAGTGCCATGAAGTGGATGACTGGCAGGGAACAACCAAACTGGCTCCTCTAGTAACCTCCTCAGAGGATGCAAGCATCCCAGTGCCGCAACATCCCCAGGCGTACACTAAGACCTGAGCTCGCTGGAAACCAGTGCGCCCAGAAGCACCAAAAAAAATACTTCTCCAATACCCCCTAGGAAGGAGTGAGCCTCCCAGTTCCACCACATTGTTGGGTAGAGACTGGACCACACTTACTGGAAACCACTGCACCCCGAAGCACCAGAGGTGGCGGGGTTGGCAGAATGTTTCCCTTTCATATAGACATCTAGACTTGTCAAAGCCAGAAATTAAATGCAGCCAAAGAACAAACAGACAAGTGAACACGGTCTGGATGAAAGGCTGAATATATTACATTAATATAGACATCTAACTTCTCAAAGCTGGATGACTATTACACTATTTAATTCCTCAGAATCAAATGCAGCCAAAGATCAACCAAACAGGTAAACACTGTCTGAATGAAAGGCTGAATATAGTATATTAATACAGGCATCTAACTTCTAAAAGTAAAATGAGTATTTATCATTTAATTCCTCAAAATTAAATGCAGCTAAAGACCAACCAAATAAGTAAACACGGTCTGGATGATAGGCTGAATATTATATTAGAATAGTTTCAATATACAAATAAAGAATCATTTGTTGCAAACACACATAGATTCTTTGCACACAGTCGGAGGAACGAGAAAGAAAGGGAAGTTTCCTCTGTTATTATATAAAAATATATATATTGCCTCGGCAAACGTGAGATCTGAGCCACTCAACTCTGTATTGCATAAGACTTTCTTCCCTCAAGAAGAAAGCCAACGGGAGCAGAGCTAAAATTTCCGATAGTGCACTCTGTACACGTCGGGAATTTATGAATGAACACAGCCAGCCCCCTCAAGAGCAGAATGTGTATGCTCCACTCCTAAGTAACCACACACAGATCGTGTGTACCACCTCCCGTAATGTAGCGTTGGGCACACAGACACACAGATCTAAGCAGCTTATTCATTCTTAATGGGACAGACAACATAAAATAAGACTGACAGTTTTCACACAGAGCGCTTGCTGAAGACAGAAAGCTGATGTTGTTGTGTTGCCGTCTTCCCTTTGTAGCTTCCACATTAAGCTGGCACACATCACAAGGTGATGCAGCATCAATCACAATTGGACTAGTTGCACACGTGCTTCAGAAGCAGTCACACTGAAGGCATTCCCCAATGTGTCAGCCGGGATGCATTGCGAGTTCCTTTGAAATGGAACTGAGAAAACTGAGGGCTTATATACACTGAGATGACAATCAACAGAACAAGGAACAGGTGCGTAATTAATTAGAAACTATGGTAACAAACAATGAATTAAAACTCAGGCAGACAGAAACCATGACAAAGAGTGCAAAACTAAACAGAACATGACAATGAAACTAAACACGACATGATCATGACAGTGAACATGCTGGCATGCAAGTGATATTTTATTAGGAAATCTTTTTTGAAATTTCTTCATTTTCTCATCCAAGCTACAAATGTTTTCCTGGAAAAATAGTTTTATTGGCAATTATTACATATGTATATGTGTGCTCTGGTTCATTTCACTTTCATGTTAGTCTTTTGCAAAATCCCTTTAAGTAACAAAAAACAGGTCTTTAATTATATAATTCTCCAGGAGAAGCAGCACAAAGATCAGTATAGAGCTTTTGCACATGAAATTGAGGTTACACCATCGGAGTCACATGGATTACTTTTATGATGTCTTTATTACCTTTCTGGGGCTTGAAAGTGGTAGTTGTGTAGCTGTCAATGGAGGGACAGAAAGCTCTCAGATTTCATTAAAAATATCTTCATTTGTTTTCCGAAGATGAACGAAAGTCTTACAGGTTTGGAACCACATGAGGGCAATAATTAATGACAGAATTTTTGGGTGAACTAACACTTTAATGAATTTAATGGCATGAATATTGAAGCTTCTGTGCTTTTCTGGAATATGATTTTTAAACTTTTTAAGGATGATTAATCAAGCATATAAACTTGCATTTGAAAACAAAACAGTAGCTTCAAAATTTATGATTCTTTTATGACTGTGTGAAACTTATGTTGAACAAAATGTTCACTTAAAGTAATACCCTGACCCTCACTGTTGTCCCTCTGATGTCCTACATACCCCTTCACAATCCAATTCACTTCAGACATGCCCCTTGCACTCTCCTGCTCCTTGCCAAACTGGATATTAATAAAAATTATGTTGACTGTGGAGTTGTGGAGATGCAAATGAGATCTTGGAGGAATGCAGGGGCTGCTTTGTGTTAGTCTGATAATCTACAGTAGATAACAAGAAAATTTAATTATAAGCTTACTGAATTCTGGTCATTTTACTCTATAGCTTTGAGGATACTAGACATCAAACCACTGAATTTATTTACATCAGAAAAAAAAATCAATAAAGCATTTCCTAAGAGTAAAGCTACATTTAAGAATAAAGACATCACCACCAAAAGGCAACATGCTCCATGGGGAGGCAAAGTAGGTCATATGTTAATTATGTTGTCTGTATGTGTTCTGCACACTTCTAATGGTGTTTTTAGTATATGTTGTGAGATTAGATAGATTAAAGCACATTGTTGTTGTTTTTTTTTTCATTGATTTTGCCAAATGACAAAGACAAAGAAGACAAAGAGATATATCCATTCTTTATAAACAATCCCCCACCCACCCACACACACACACAGGTTTGTTTTTGTGAATTGTGGGGACTTTCCATAGGCGTAATGGTATACTGTACAAACCGTATTTTCTATCACCCTACACCTAAACCTACCCATCACAGGAAACTGTGCACATTTTTACTTTCTCAAAAAAACTCATTCTGTATGATTTATAAGCCTTTTGGAAAAATTGGGACATGGGGTAATGTTCTCATAAGTCACCCTCTCCTTGTAATACCTATGTCATACCCATGTCATTATACAAATGTATGTCCTGATATGTCAGAAAACACACACACACACACAAATAGGTGGAATTTTTAATGTGAAAATCTTTTTTATCTCTCTTTTTTTAATCAAATCAAAGTTTTTAATGTTGAATAATCTGAGCTGGTTGGCCTGCAAGTCTTTAAAAAGCCATTTTTTTAAATCCCTATGTAGAAAATAGGGGGCAGGGAACCCCTTTATCCAGAACAAATGAAACAACAGGACTGTCACTGTTGCATTCTTTTCAGTGGTGATGCTGCGGAACAACTAAATCTACAGTGCAGAACAAAAAATATATACATATATTCCAGCTGTGGTGTGAGTTTATAAGTAGACATTGCATAGACAATAAATTTAATTTCACATGCATACATACATTCATATTTATTCTTTAAACGCTTTATAAAGATCGTTTTAAAGCAGCTTCACGGTAATAAACAGGAAAATAATATTGTTAATGTTGCAAAATTGCCCAGTTATGAAACAAATTCAACTGCAGCTGTAAAGCAGCTCTACAAAAGACAATGGTGTCATTATTCAACTCAGTTTAGTTCACTGTTGATTCAGTTTAGTTCAATAACAGTGTCAGTGTTGCAAAGTTCATCAGTTATGAAATAAACTCAATTAAACTATTAAATATAGTTTAAACTACATAAACCAATTAAACAGTATAAAAAGTACAGGAATTATGAAATAAGTTCACTTTAGCTATTTATCTCTACAGATGGAAATAGAGTCATTTTTCAGTTGAAGTTAGTTCAATGATGATTCAGTTAAGTTCAAGAAGTGCAGATGTTGCAAAGCTCAGTTGTAAAAGGAATTTGATTCAGCTATAAAAAAACAGCTTTACAGAAGCAACACATCATTGTATTGTGCTGTTGTCCTTGCTGGTTGCATGCAGCAACAAAAAGCATAGTAGTCTGATTCACTCATACTTATGAGTCAATTACTTTAATAAAAATATCCAAAATTAAAAAAATTAAAAAAAATAAAAATAAAAAAAAAGTCTCTCACAAGATATCAATTTGACTCACTAATTTGGAGCAAACAGCATCAGAACAACTTTGAAAAAGGGATTTCAGTCAACTGTGATGTCATAGCATGCTGATTAATTAACTTCCTATGAATTAGGTCTAAATTATATTTCTAGTTAACCTTTCTGGACCATGTTTTCATGTATACCTTGGTCACTGTGAAAGTAAAATCCTGTAGGAAACTGTACTGAGTAATAGACATCTCTTGGCCAGTCGCCTTTTAACAGCACAACTAAATCTCTCCTGTGACAGACCAGCCACTCCCACAACCAAATATTATTTACTTTGATTGATAACATTATCTGCTGAGTAAAATTATGTATTGTGAGTCTCTGTTTACAATATAAATCTAATTAAGCACTCCTACTGCGCTGCACAAGAGCGATCAATATGTAATATGGCTGTCACAGCTGCTTCCTATAGTGCACGCCTTCCATCACTAATATTTCCATCATTTCCATCACCAATATAACTGTCTAGCTCCCATCCCATCATTAACTGAAAAGAAATAATGCACCTGATTGCAAAGTGTGTTTTCTTATCACTGCCAACTTTCGATGTATAATATAGTTTTTGGTCATTCAAAATTAGAATTTTCACAACACTAGTCATTATTGCTCATTGTTTATATAGTTTATATAGTTGCTCATTGTTTATATTATATATTATACCACAGATTGTGTGATGTAGACTCAAGCCACATGTGGAGACAAAAGAAATCAAATTCTGAAAAAGTCAACCCCACCTAACATTATTTCTAGCAAAATATTATATCAGCAACAGTACAGTTAAACAAAGTTAACATGAATTAACAATAAACAACAGCATTTATTAATCTTAGGTAATTTAACTTTTTTCAAGATTTAAGCTAAATTAATCCACATAAAACAAAATTGTTTGTCTTTGGAATCATTAGTGTGACGAGCAGGGCCAGGGAGAGCCATGAAGGAACAGCGCGAGGCCGGTGACACGAGTTATAATGAGCGTCAGCTGCACATTGCACCGGTCTTGAGTCTCTCACGGAGGAGCTCCGGAAGCATAAAAGGGGAGCGACGACAGTGAAGGACAAGAGAGGACCAGGCCTGGACTTTACTTTATGTTTTATTATGTTTGTGTGGCCGGCAGACGTCCGTGAGGAACTACCGGCATTACTTTCGTTTTGTTCTTTGTTTATTTTATATTAAAGTTATGGTTTGAACATACGCCGGTTCCCAACTCCTTCTTCCTGTACATACGAACTGTGTTACATTGGTGCTGAAACCCGGGAGGAAGGAGGGACATGCTGTCGGAGAGCCCTCATTGCTGAGGGGGATCGTGGTGCTGAGGAGGTCGGGCAGTGCGGGAGTGTGAAGACCGCAAGTGGCTGCCCGAGGTGGTGGTGCTGGAGCGAGTATACATCGGTTGGGACGGAAAGCTCGCTGCCGTGCTCCTGGGACAAGGTGGGGTGGCTGCCATCCAAGAGGGAGCGGAGGAGTCGCCACCGTTCGCCATGGGCTGGAGGGGAGGAGCAGGGAATGGGGGACTCTCTGCCGGCTGCCCTCAGCCGGAGTAGCCATCGCCGGCCGCCAGGGGGTGGAGGAGGATCGAGCCGACCATCGAGCGTCCAGCACCATCGCATGGCACCGTGAGGAAGAGCCTCTCAGCTGGCTGAGGACCGAGCGGCAGTGTGTCCGGGAACCGGACTGGACCAATTTTTTTCTTTTCCTTTTTCCTCTCTTCCCTCTCTCGGCTTTCACTCCCTGTGCTTCCGTCTCCTTTTCTCTCGTCTCATCTGTCCTTACCCCCAGGTGCTGCAGCTGCCGAGACTGACCCCCGGGGGGAGTAGAGCACGAGAGCCATGAGGGAACAGCGCGAGGCCGGTGACGCGAGTGATATTGAGCGTCAGCTGCAGGTTTTAATTTTCTTGAGTATGTCTAACATTCATGTAAATATTATGCACTTCTATGAGACTGTTCAGAACAAATGGTCAGTGAGATCAACGACCAATGATAAGACTCATAGTCTCAGACACTGTTAGAACACACAACAACCCATTTTATTTCCACGATGTGTCAGATTTCCAAAAAGGATATTCAGCAACAAAAACAAAATCTGTTACAGATTGGAGAATTAGAATTTGTATTGGATTGTGAAGGACTACTCTCATCCTGAAGCACAGTTGGCAATCACTCATGAGGGGGCTTTTAGTCTGGAGCATGGTCAACAGCATCTTGATGTTATCCATGATGTTATCTTTTTTAAATCTACCTTCATTTGCTGCCATTGCAGCTAATTATTGCATTGACATACCAGCATGCACAACTCGCTTTAAATTTCTGCAAGATTTTCGATAATAAACATTGCCTACAAATTAGCATAACACAATAGCTAAATGGCTAATTGGTTATTGGTTAACATTAAGCGATAGCCTGTGTAGCCTATGGGTGACGTCAGCTTAAAAGGAAAGTAATTCAGATTGATGTTATTACATTTCAGTAAAAGTTTGACAATAAACATTTTTAAACTTGGAATACCATGCATTGTTGTATTCAAGTACATCAAGTCAGGAACATGTACTAAATGAGTAAACAGGGTAAATTTTGATTTCATGACGACAAAACAGCAGAAACTTTATTGTATCTGTATTAAATGACCCAGTAAATGCTAGGACATTTTGGAAATGGCTTCCAGGCCTCCAGGAGACCTTATCTAGGGCTCCGAGTAAATGAATTCTCCTCTGATTGTGGTTTCACATCTGCTCATGGCTGTGTTCGGCTCTGGCAAGTAGGGACGGGCTGCCTACATGTAGCCAGGACAGCAGGGACAAAGTGGTGTAGATGGCTTTGGCATGTATCTGCCTGGAGCTTTTATTCACTGCAGAATATACTGGCAACAAAATGTGTAGAAGACAATAGTGGCTCCATACAGAACTGCCATACTGAAAATTAGCTAAGCTGAGCTGAAATCTAAAACATGCTTAACAAAAGAGTAAATTGGTACTTTACTACTTTATATTGCTTTATAAATATGAATTATTAGTAATAGCTGTAATGAGATATACAATGATTATTATTAGAAAACAAAACAACATCAAATGATGCATGTCAAAGACAAAGCATCTATATACAAGATTTATTTGAGAAAAGATTATATCAGATTATATATAGTATCAGAGTCTGTGATGAAAAATCCATCAACATTCACTCACTTTGATTTAATTCTAAATTCTTGTCATTTTCTTTCTTCCATGAAACACAAAAGGAGAAATTCTGAATGTTTGCTCTTTTCCATTAAATTACAGTGAACTCAAATGCTTCAAAAAGCACCATTAAAGGGTTAGTTCACCCAAAAAAGAAAATAATGTCATTTATTACTCACCCTCATGTCGTTCTACACCCGTAAGACCTTCATTCATCTTCGGAACACAAATTAAGATATTTTGATTAAATCCGATGGCTCAGTGAGGCCTGCATAGCCAGTAATGACATTTCCTCTCTCAAGATCCAGAAAGCTACTAAAAACATATTTTAAACAATTCATGTGAGTACAGTGGTTCTATGTTAATATTATAAAGCGATGAGAATATTTTTTGTGTGCCAAAAAAACAAAATAACGACTTTTCAACAATATAGTGATAGGCGATTTCAAAACACTGCTTCGGAGCTTTATAAATCGAATCAGTGATTCGGATCTCCTATTAAATGGCTAAACTGCTGAAATCATGTGACTCTGGTGCTCCGAGTCACTGATTCGTAAAGCTCCGAAGCAGTGTTTTGAAATTGCCCATCACTATATTGTTGAAAAGTCTTTTTTTTTTTTTGGTGCACAAAAAGTATTCTCGTCGCTTTATAATATTAAAGGTGCCCAAGAATGCTTTTTCACAAGATGTAATATAAGTCTAAGGTGTCTCCTGAATGTGTCTGTGAAGTTTCAGCTCAAAATACCCCATAGATTTTTTTTAATTAATTTTTTTAACTGCCTATTTTGGGGCATCATTAACAATGCACTGATTTACACTCGGCGCCGCCCCCTTAAATCGCGTGCTCCCTGCCACACCAGCTGTCGACTATATTACAGCGCATTTACAAAGTTCACACAGCTAATATAACCCTCAAATGGATCTTTACAAGATGTTCGTCATGCATGCTGTATGCATGCTTCGAATTATGTGAGTAAAGTATTTATTTGGATGTTAAAGTTTTATTCTGAGTGAATTTGAGGCTGTCCTCCGTGGCTAATGGCTAATGTTACACTGTTGGAGAGATTTATAAAGAATGAAGTTGTGTTTATGCATTATACAGACTGCAAGTGTTTAAAAAATGAAAATAGCGACGGCTCTTGTCTCCGTGAATACAGTAAGAAACGATGGTAACTTTAACCTCATTTAACAGTACATTAGCAACATGCTAACGAAACATTTAGAAAGACAATTTACAAATATCAGTAAAAATATCATGCTATCATGGATTATGTTAGCTATTATTGCTCCACCTGCCATTTTTTGCTGTTGTTCTTGCTTACCTAGTCTGATGATTCAGCTGTGCTGCTCCAGACGTTAATACTGGCTACCCTTGTGTAACCCCTTTCATAATGTTGGGAACATGGGCTGGCATTATGCAAATATTGGGGCGTACAACCCGACTGTTACGTAACAGTCTGTGTTATGTTGAGATTCGCCTGTTCTTCGGAGGTCTTTTAAACAAATGAGATTTATATAAGAAGGAGGAAACAATGGGGTTTGAGTCTCACTGTATGTCTTTTCCATGTACTGAACTCTTGTTATTTAACTATGCCAAGGTAAATTCAGTTTTTGAATCTAGGGCACCTTTAACATAGAACCACTGAACTCAAATTAACTGTTTTAAATATGTTTTTAGTACCTTTATGGATCTTGAGAGTTACAATGGCACTGCTGTCTATAGAGGCCTTACTGAGCCATCGGATTTAATCAAAATATCTTAATTTGTGTTCTGAAGATGAATGAAGGTCTTACAGGTGTAGAACAACATGAGGTTGAGTAATAAATGACATTATTTTCATTTTTGGGTGAACTAACCCTTAAAGTATCTGTTAGAAACTAGTCTTTGTGATTGTGATCTCATTTTTTTTTTTATATATATAAAGTAACTATAAAATCATGAACAAATCATGAAGTAAGTGAACTTTGTGATTTTGATTGATTTTATTTTTATTTGATTTCAGACTACTTCCATGAAAAAGATCAGTCGTTTACTGAAAAGTTATGTCCCATTGAAGACAGAAAATGATGCAGGTTTGAAACGACACAAGGGCGAGTTAGTGATGTCAGAATTTTCTTTTTTTTCTTCTTAGGTAAACTAATCCCTTAAACTAATAGACCAAAAAAAAACAAACAAACAAACAAAAAAAAAAAAACCCATAAACAGAAATTGCTAGTAAATTTCACAAACAGTTACAAGGAAATAGCAACACATTAAATTAAACATGACAGTTTGAAGTAGAAAAACTGACATGGTATTTTCTTGTATATTCCAATAATCTTTATTTTATTTACAACCTCAAAAAAAAAAAAAAAAAAAAAAAAAGTGCAGAAATAATTTTTTTTTTTAGTGCAGCTATTTGAAATTCTTTTCTTTTTTTCGGTTTATCCGATATCTCCACAATATCTGAGGTCTACCACGAAAAGGGCAGCGTCGCCTCTCTCCGGAATGGTATCAGGTGTGTGCCGCCGGAATTAGGCGCAACAATTGAAGATGTGCTCTTAGCAGTTGCTGAAAAAACTGGTCACGAAAACATAATTCTGCCTCGAGAATGAATAAGGCGCCTGTAGTGTTCTTAAAAAATGAAAATTTAGTGAAGACGATGATCGAAAATGGAAACTTACGTCACGTGCCTGTAACACCCTTATCTGCTCCGGCTACAAAAGTTACTGTCTCAAATGTAGGCTACCTCCATTTATTGGCAATGATGTAACTCTAAAAGAGCTATCTAGATTCGGAAAAATTGCAGGTGGGGTGAAAACGGATGTAAGAACGCATCGTTAAAACATGTTTACATGTTTTTAACATCTCGTGACAAAACGCTTGATGTATCTTTCCGTGTGACTCATGGAGAGAGGTCATACATGGTGTATTCAAGCACGGACAATTAACGTTGTTTTGACAAACCGGACACAAAAGTTTCACCTGTTCGCATAAACAACGCGCCGATGAAAATCAAGGCCTACAGAGAGTTGTGGAAAATAATACAGCGACGGAAGACAGTTTGCAGGCAGAGACGGTCAATGCGGAATCTGATGTGATGAGCATTCAGAAAGAGATCAACTCTGAGGTAAGCCAAGCGGTTCATGTTGTTATTGATGATGAAAAAACAAGTGTCAGTACTGGAAGTGCTCAGCAAAATACTGATGTTCCAGATTGTTAAGCGTTTTTGATTAAGAGGAATGTTGGGAGTAGTGATGATGCAATAGATGGAATATCTGAAGTCACTGAGGGTAGAATGATGAATCGGGCATTATGGATAAGGCCTATGAAGGAAACTTGTATAGGCTACTGTTGAACAGATTAATATATTCCTGGTATGAAACAAAAGGAAAAAAGTGTTGAACTTGCTGAGTTTTTTCCTGATTTGAATAAATTTATAGAATCAGTGATACGTACGTAGAGAGTGTAGTACTGAAACTGTACCAGCAGAAGAGATTTAGGTTAAAGAAATACTTAATGGCAATAAGGCAAAGCTCAAGAAATGTTCAGACTAGAGGTCTAAATAAAAGAGGCAAATCAAAATAGGAACCACATGGATGTCTGTATCTATTTTTGAGTTTCTTTTTACATCTCTGGTTTTGTTTAATCTCTTAATCTCTTCTTTTTATGGATATCTTAAGAGTAGTGTCCTTCAACATAAATGGGGCTAGAGATAGAAATAAGCTGGCTTTGTTGAAGGAATGTATTGAATCTAAAGAAATTAATGTTATGTTTCTACAAGAAACACATAGAGACAGAATAAATGAAACAGATTGGGGTTTGTGATGGGATGGAGAATGTATTTTAAAGACCCTCTGTGGTGAAAATAAAGTTTTTAATGTTGTTTATATGTCTATGCAGGGGTTAAATTGGGATTTGTTATGTGGGGGGGCTCTGTGGTTTCAGGGGTGCATGTGTATGCGAAGACTACAAAATCGTATCAATTGACAAACTAAAATATAATAAGTTAAGAGAGTCCTCTGCTATGAACTCTAAAATGCTGATCAAAATCATTCTATAGATGCTGGTAGTGTGCAAAGCTACAAATGATGATAATAAAATATTTTTGTAGGCCTGTGCCTTCTCCTTTGTGTCAGTATCAAATATAAGAGTGATGCTACCATTAAAGGAGAGAATATAAATACAAAATGCAGAGTTCGACATTAAGCCTTGTTTTGTGTTTGTCCCTTGGACAACTAAAATTGTCATTTACTTGTCAGAGTAAAAAAGTAGCTTGTCTGGAAAAAAATAGGATTTTTTTGTCTGTTGTAAATATAAATTATTCTGAAACAGGTAACATTCTCATCAGTGTTTTATCAGCAGTGATATATTTAAATATGCATATTTATGTTATTTACCCTGGGGGTATTTTATTAACCTTCATAAAGGGCATTTCCCCCCAATCTAATTAAATTTATGTTTAATCTTTTATTTCAAATTCTTACATTTGATGAATTAAAATAGTAAGACACTATAGGGCTGTTACCAAATTAAATAATTTACACTGAAAAAGTTAAAATTACCAAATTAAATAATTTACGCTGAAAAAGTACAACTGCATTCAATAATGTTATGAGAATCTTTCAATATTTTTGAATATACAAATAAGAAATGTTGGTGGGAAATTTATACTTTTAAACATGAAATTAAGCCACCAGTAAATGGCGGCAAGTGACCGTCTTAATGAGTGAGTCATTTATTCAAACGATTCATTCATTCAAAAGGCTGAATCAAGAATGAAGCAGTTGTTTATGATTGGGCCATTGAATCTTCACTCAACCAATTCGTTCAAAACGCTGAATCATTCGAAACGGCTGAGCGTTGCTGTGAGATGCGCTGGTTCTGCGTTGTTTGGAACTATTTTAGCTGCTACAATAGAACAGAAAACAGGCAATATTGCACCTAAAATGTAACTGATTAATATTAATTACTTGTTTATTGAACTGTTGTATGAAATTAGTGTCAATTTCAATCAAGGTGATATTCAGGAATTCAACACTTTCGGTCGTGTGATGCTTAACTTTATCATATGTCGTAAATAGCAAGCTATAAAAAACCCACATATTGAATTTTTATTTCAACATCATAACTGAGTTTCTTTGTGTGAGCAGAGCTCATTTGTTTTGAATTCTCCTCCAGTGGTTACGTGCGCCTCAACAGTGCAATTATAGGCTATCACCAATGTTCCCTCTAATTTTTTTTTCTCGCTGAGCAAAACTTTTCTCACACACACACACACACACACACACACACACACACACACACACACACACACACACACACACACACACACACACACACACACAAAAATGGTTTTATCATGCTACTGTAACATTTAACTTTAATGTGCCGTTTCTATTTTATTTGACCCTTGATGTAACTTAGTGATTTATCAAATAATATGTTTGAAAACAAGCAGTTCAGTCACTAAATTAAGCACATTTTAGGTTACTTGAGATTTTTTCACATTGCTGTATTAACTGTACCAGTCTTTACCGAGAAATTCTATTAAAAAAATAATTTCTGTCCTCCTGCAGGACAGTTCAATTCTTTATAATAATATAATATGAGCAGTTACAATGATGGTTTGGAACAACCATAATGTGTTTTTGTACAGTTAATTATTAGCAACAGACAGTGTTAAACCATCAAAATTACATGTTTATTGCTTATGAATTTCACAGATTTTATATACCAGGAGGTTAAGATTTTTCGTGGCAAGGAGCCCTAAACAATCCCCTTGTGAGATAAATTTTTTATTAGGCTTACACTATAATATAATAAAATATAATATAATATTTAAGTATTTAAACTGATATACAGTATTATATCAGTTTAAATGCTTCCATTTGTTTTAATATGTTATATACTGTAGGCTAATGAAAACAAACTGAAGCATTTAAACTGATAGCTAAATATTTTTAAGAAAAGTGAACGTTAACTTGTTTATAGTTATCTAAACATCCCTGAAACCCACACCACCACCACACACAAAAATCTATTTAAACTGAGGTATATCACTGATGTATTTTGAGTTTGCAAGCTACACCTGTGGTGGGTGTGTGATTGTAAATGTCTCAGAGTTTTGTTAGCATTCTGTGCCCATCATCTGTTACTTCCGCCACTTTTCATTAAAACATGACGTTTTATTTATTTTCGTTTCGCATTGCCTCTCGTATTGAGGTATTTAGTCCGCAAACATGACAGTATTCGCAACTGATTTGGCTCAGGGTCAGCCAGCTCACACACGCTCAATCGTTCTCTTTCTATGAAACCTGTAAACCGCATTCACCGGTTCCAACTCTATAGCGACAATAACTCTATAGCGGTTGTCCAGAGCACTGCAATTATTTCTCATTTAAACTACTACAATCATTTTCATGTCTGTTCTCTGCGCGGCAGTTATTTCTTCTGCACGCGCGCAGCTTAGAGGGAACATTGGCTATCACCGCCAATATACATTACATATATTAGCCTACTATCCACTAGCCTACCACTATCGCCACTTAAGCTAAATTAATCATTCTCGCGTTTTGGTTGTTATTGTCATTTTAATCAAGCTGCTTATCTGGTCAGGCAAGTAAAATTCTCTTTCACATCAAAAAATCCACTTGTCCCGCAGTCCCGGACAAGCGTATGTCGAGCCCTGGTAAACCTACCAATTTAACCCCTGTGTCTATGTAGAGTTTTTAATATGCTTTAAGACAAACCATGTGCAAATTCATAAGTCAGCACCATTGCTGAGTATTTTATGTTTGAAACTGCAGTAAACCAAAGACTAAAACCCACGGTTTGAAATCGTTGGTGTTTGTGACATCACAGACTACCATGTAACCAATCACAACAACGTGCCGGCAGGCTTTAATATATCATTAACTATGACTGCTCTGAAGCAGGAAAGTCTCAAGAGAAGCCAGGTTATCCTGGTATAGTTTCTGTTGATATGAAAAATTGTGTAGATTTGGCAATATAGAAAGTCTATTACGATGTTATGATGAACTATATGCCTTTCTTCACTGACATTCTGAGTTGTTCAAAGCATTTGTAAGGATACTGATTGTTAGAAGGCAGCTGTCTGACTCTGTCTGAGATGAAGAATGGGAACGGTGTGTGTAACATTAGCAACACATTATTAGCTGTTTGATAACGTAGTCAAGCAAAAGGCTAATCATATTAATTCATATTAATTAATGACAGAACCTTCGCAAGGGCTGTGCCAAGTGTGCGAGCGCATAGGGGCTTGCGCCAAAGTAAAGTGACAGCTGACTTGAAGTAAAGCCAATAAAGTTCATGTTTTTGTCCTTCAAAATATTTTAATACTATAAAACATAGGTAAAACAATATTGCTCTGAGCGTGTGACCGTGACTCATGTGCATATGTTAGTCAGTGTGGAATCGCACGCCAAGTTCTGAGAGAGCTATTCAGTCCATTATAAATTCTGATTTTGGCCGCCTCTGGAATGGATCAAACCATAGATATTAGCCTACCTGATAACTTCAAGTAAATACGCTGGAAATCCGCGCTCATTCAAGGATGTGGCTTTATTTCATGTACGGAGAAGGCACGGGCGCCTACAGGATTTCATCTGAATGTTTTTTTACATCCGAAAACTCCAAAAAGCAACAAAATTGTCAAACATCTATTTAGCGCATGTTCACAGAGGAAAACAACTGCTTGTTCTCTCGATACTGTCTGTTTTATTGAAAAATCGCTTCAGGTGATTCAGTGAGAGAGCAGTCCAAACAAATGTGAGTGGATTCAGACCGTTTTGCAAAGGCGTTTTACCAATTCATAATTTAAAACACTATTTAAGCATCAGAAAATATGAGCAGTTCAGTTGCACAGCTGTTAAACTGAATATACGAAGTGAAGCGAAGCAAGCTTTTTTCTTAAATATCCACTACACAAACTACAAATTGCTCGTCACTACAGCAACAGTATACTCTCCGAGCTGGTGTGAGTGAGTGTAGGCGGGGCTAATTTGCATATGCATTGATCCATGTATATTAAATGAGGCAAGGGTGTAGAATTACATTCAAGTTATTTTAAGGCATGAAGGAATTTTTTTCACTTGAATTTTTTTTAAAAAATATGTCGTTTTGGTGATAAAATAATTGACTACATGGGGATTTTAAAGGTGCCCTAGATTATGTTTTTAAAAGATGTAATATAAGTCTAAGGTGTCCCCTGAATGTGTCTGTGAAGTTTCAGCTCAAAATACCCCATAGATTTTTTTTTTATTAATTTTTTTAACTGCCTATTTTGTAGGGGTGTAACGATACGCTCAGGTCACGATACGGTACGTATCTCGATACAGAGTTCACGATACGATACGTATCACGATATTTTGAACAAAATGAAACTGAAATTCAAACAAGATTTATTAAAAAAACATGAACAAATTTCAATAATTTTCCTTGTTGTACATACAAGATCACATTTCAATAAAATAAATAAATATACAATTTTAATAAAAACCTTCTGTATTCAAATTAACAGTTGAATAGGGCTGTCTGTCACTGAAAAAAAATGTTAAATTTAACATGAACTTAGAATTATGAATAGGGGCCGTTCACATATCGCGTCTAAAAACGCGTGGAAGGCGCGGCCGCACTGCTTCTCCTTCTTTCCAAAGCGCTTGCGCTCCTGTGGTGTCGGTCGTCGCTATGCAGCCATGAACTGAGCTCTCCAAGAGGATCAGGATGTTTCTGCAAAGGATAAATGATTTCTAGCCCTTGCATTAGTTTTACTACGAGATATATTGATGGAGATAAGATATAAAAACCACCATGAACAGCTATGATCAGCTATGATCAGCTGTTCGGCTGAGCTTTTGATGTTTTGTTACGGAAAGGCCATAGCTGATCGGTTGATTCTTGTCACACGACCTGCGGTGCGCTTGCGGCATTCTGAGAAGTTGAGAATTGCATGCGCGTCGCGACCGCGTTGATCCCATTATGAGCGCGCCTACCGCCCGGCTACATTTGAAAATAATAACTGACTTGCACGCGGAAAAGACGCAATATGTGAACTGCCCCTAACTTAAAGCAAAGCATCGCAAGCGTCTTTTGCTTTTCTGTGAGCACAGCTGTTGCTGTGCACTGCGGTGAAAGAAAGCCACGACTTTTCTCACGCGACCATGCAAGAGACTGACATGAGAAACGTTTAAACCTGCTTGCAAGATTCAACGTGTGCCCGAAACACTTACTGAACTAGAGAGCTGATTGAGACACACCATCTACGATAAATCGTTACACCCCTAATACTTATAGTAATTTAAAAATGTGGTAGCATTGGATCTGGACAGGAAGGATAACTCTGGGAGTTGGAAGGGGTGTGTCGCGATTCTGCCTTCTCACATGAAGGCATTTCGGTTTCATATCGCATATCGTTACAGCCCTACTATTTTGGGGCATCATTATAAACGCGTCGATTTATACTGTGGCCCTTTAAATCCCGTGCTCTCCGCCCACAGAGCTCGCGCTTGCCTTAAACAGTGCCTTAACAAAGTTTACACAGATAATATAACCCTCAAAATGGATCTTTACAAAGTGTTCGTCATGCATGCGGCATGCATGTGTCGGATTATGTGAGTATTGTATACTGTTATCTTGTTTACATTGATTCTGAATGAGTTTGAGGCTATGCTGCGTGGCTAAAGCTAACATTACACACTGTTGGAGAGATTTATAAAGAATGAAGTTGTGTTTATGAATTATACAGACTGCAAGTGTTTAATAATGAAAATAGCGACGGTGCTCGTCTCCATGAATACAGTAAGAAACGATGGTAACTTTAACCACATTTAACAGTACATTAGCAACATGCTAACGAAACATTTAGAAAGACAATTTACAAATATCACTAAAAATATCATGATATCATGGATCATGTCAGTTATTATTGCTCCATCTGCCATTTTTCGCTGTTTTTCTTGCTTGCTTACCTAGTTTGTTGATTCAGCTATGCACATCCAGATGTTCTGCCCTTGTCTAATGCCTTTCATAATGATAATGTTGGGAATGTGGGCTGGCATATGCAAATATTGGGGGCGTACACCCCGACTGTTACGTAACAGTCGGTGTTATGTTGAGATTCGCCTGTTTTCCGGAGGTCTTTTAAACAAATGAGATTTATATAAGAAGGAGGAAACAATTGAGTTTGAGACTCACTGTATGTAATTTCCATGTACTGAACTCTTGTTATTTAACTATGCCAAGATAAATTCAATTTTTCATTCGAGGGCACCTTTAAGCCATGGCGCCAATATAAGTGCAGGGGTGGCAATACTTTTCTCATCAAAGATAAAGATCAATATTTTATCTAAACATGAAGTAGAAAAGGATGTCTCCTTGTTTTAAAAGTAGAGAGAAAGAATATAGTATTTGTTTTTTATTAATATTTATGCTTCTATTGTAGGAAGTAATCAATTACTTTTTTTACAGAAGCTTAAAAATGTTTTTTTTTTTTTGTTTGTTTTTTTTTGCGTGTGACTGTGATCAAGATGATTTTTAATTGTGGGAGAAGATTGGAATTGCACTACAGATTTTATTAGTTACAGGGATGGAGACCAGTTAGACCAATTAGATGATTTTTGTGAAAATTTAAATGTTTTGGAACTATTGGGCTGCTCAGAAATGTGATTATAAAAATTTGCTTCAGTGGTGGGAAGTGGAGAAAGTTCAGATTAAACTTTTCTGTCAGCAATTTTTGTTGCAAACACAAAATGTATTCAAGCATGGTTTATACAGAACGAGAAATTTGTGGAATTCAAAATAGCCTGATGAATCAAAATCAAAATGCTTCTTGTTTGCAAGAACGATTAAATGCTAAAAAACAAGAATTAAGGGAAAGGTTACAAGAGAGTGTTAAATCAGCCTTAGTTAGATCATGTTTTGTATCTGTGCAAGACATGGATGCTCCTACAACTTTTTTTCTTTAATTTGGAGAAAAAAACATATTCGTCCTAACTTTATGCATTGCCTCCGTAAGTCAAAAGGGACAAATACTTAAGATCCTCAAGAGAAGAGAAGACTTGCAGTGGTATTTTATACTAATTTATATGCAAAATAAGAGACTGTTCTTTGTCATTCAAGTGAACTTTTTACTGATCTGCCAGTATTGGACAAACAAGATGCACAAAGCTTAGAATGCGATTTTTCCTTTGGAGAAGTGACTGAAGCAGTTAATCAGCTTGCTACAGGAAAAGCACCAGGCATTGATGTCTACCAGCAGAGTTTTATACATTTCTTTGGAAGGAAATTGGATGAGATTTTTTTTAGTGTGTTAAAGGAAATTTTAATATGAAGATGCTCCCTAAAAGTTGTCAGGAGGCTGTTCTCTCTCTAATTACAAAAAAAAAAAAAAAAAAGAAAGAGGGAGATCTGTGTATGCTAAAAAATGGAGGCATATATAGTGCTCAGCATAAATGAGTACACCCCCTTTAAAAAGTAACATTTTAAACAATATCTCAATGACACAAAAACAATTTCCAAAATGTTGACAAGACTAAGTTTAATATAACATCTGTTTAACTTATAACATGATAATAAGGTTAATAATATAACTTAGATTACACATTTTTCAGTTTTACTCAAATTAGGGTGATGCAAAAATGAGTACACCCCACAACAAAAACTACTACATCTAGTACTTTGTATGGCTTCCATGATTTTTAATGACAGCACCAAGTCTTCTAGGCATGGAATGAACAAGTTGGTGACATTTTGCAACATCTATTTTTTTCCATTCTTCAAGAATGACCTCTTTTAGAGACTGGATGCTAGATGGAGAGTGATGTTTAAACTTGTCTCTTCGATTGAGTTCAGATCAGGAGCCAATGAGCCACTTTCACACTCTTCTTCTTCAGAAATCCAAAAGTATCCTTGTGTGTTTAGGATCATTGTCATGTTGGAAAAGTGCACAATGACCAAGGGCACAGAGTGATTCAAGGGCACAGAGTGAGTCCCAGTAGTCTTCATCTTTGTCAACACGGACCCTGGCAAACTCTAGGCTGGCTTTTTTGTGCCTGGGCTTTAGGCGAGGCTTCTTTCGTGGACGGAACCCATGAATGCTATTCCTCTGCAGTGCATCTTTTTTTTTTTTTTTTTTTTTTTTTTTTAAACTCATTTTTGCATCACCCTAATTTGAGTAAAGCTGAAAATGTTGTTCTCCAAGTTATCTTATTAACCTTACTTTCATGTTATAAGTTAAACAGATGTTATATAAAACATCAAACACAGATGTTATATAAAACATTAGTGAACACAATGAACACAAAAACATTTTGAAACATTTTGAAAATTGTTTTTGTGTTCATTGAGATATTGTTTAAAATGTTACTTTTCAAAGGGGGTGAACTCATTTACGCTGAGCACTGTATCTGTTCTGACCACTGATTATAAGATACTCTCTAAGTGTATTGTTAATCGACTTAAAATGTGTTGAAGTCAATATTTGAGAATCAATCTTATTGTATACCTAGGAGATCTCTTTATGATCATTTTGTTTTTAATGAGTGATATTTTAAAATATACTGAGGTGTACAATATTGATTTTGATATTGTTTCTCTAGATCAGGATAAGGCTTTTGATCGTGTAGATCACCAATACTTGTTCCATATTCTTAAGTGTTATGGTTTTGGAGAAATTATTATTATTATTATTATTATTATTATTATTATTATTGCCTTGAATAAAAGTGTTTAGGGAATAAGTTTAGGGTCCTTGATTCACCATTCAATTTGATCTGAGAAATACAGAAAATTCTGGTGGACTTTTTTTGGTCAGGACAGCATTGGCTAAAACCAGCTATCCTTTATTTGCCAGTGCATGATGGTGGACAGGGACTCATTGATATAAAGGCCAGACTGGCAAACTTTCGCTTAATGGCTGTTCAGCATCTTCTTTATCATCATTCTCATGTTTGGATGGATGTTGCATGTGCCCTTTTACATAAGACTGGAAGAATGGGCCTGGATAAACAATTATTTGCAAAGAAATTAGAAGGAACTTTGCATGGAGGCCTTATACCATCTTATATTGGTAGTTTAGAACTATGGCAGACTTTTACTTTCTCTAGAGAATGGGAGATTCCTGATGTATGGATCTTTTGAAGAACACTATTTTTTTTTAATGATCTTTTATCTACTGTTTTTTTTTTTTTTTTTGTCCCCTGATGCTATCAGAGTTGCACTGACTTCTGCTGGAATATCTAAGCTATGTGATCTCAGAAGAGGATGTGGATGGATACTTTGGTCTCAATTTGTTCATTTATGATCCCAAATATTCTGTTATGACCTCAAAACACTTTTTACCATAGTGCATGATTTGTAAATGAATATATTTTGGAGTTTGCATCACTTACTCTAGATGTTCAGTTTTACTGATGTAACAAGCTTGCTCGGTAGCTGCAATGCGAAGAGCTCGGGTAAGAATCCCGTGAAAGACGAGTCACGGTAAAAGAGCTCAAAGAAAAGAGTTCAAAAACAAGCTAAAATGCCACTGTTATGATTGCGTTTTTGTCACATTTCTTTTGTTAACACTATCGGGTAGGTTTAGGGTTTAGTGTAGGTGTACATTATTAAATGTGATGGAGCATTAAGCTTTTAGCTTAGTAAAATTACTAAAAATATTTTTTAGTAATGCATAAATAAAGGACATTCTAAAGTCAAAAGTCTCTCTTGCTCGCTTTCTCTCTGTTCTATTTCAACTCCCTCTTTCCCATTCTCTCCTAGGAGAGGCGGTCATTTGTAATACAGTCTTGATGTTGTGGTTTAGGCTGTACTAATTCACAGACACACCAGCAGCTGGAGAGCTGGTCAATCTGACCGCTAAACGAGAGCAATGACCACCCAGTTCGAGTACCTTTAAAACTCATTTACATCATGTCAGCTTGCATTACTGCAGGGCATGATGAGAGTGGACTGAATCAGGTCTGAATGCACGCGAGACAGTGCTCAAGCATACCCACACTGACCTGAATCAACGCTCACCAGACTCTCTCTCCCAACACTGGATTTTAATCAAAAGTGCCCTTAAGCCCACATTTATGTGCTCTTAAAACCACATGATTAAAAGTGTTAAATGATGAGATTTGAATAAATCTAGAGGGGTTTTGCATTCTCCTTTGCATTGCAAAGAGAGAGAAAGGGTAGGAGTTTTCCAAGAACATGCCTCAGTCATATTTTACATTAAAGAAAATTAAGCCTGTTAGGACAATTTAAGATTATTTGCTTTGTAATATTATTTCCCCACATTTCCATCTAAATTTTCATTACTGGGTAGGCCTGTCATGATAACTACTTTTTGCTGGGCGATATATATTGTCCCAGAATTAATTGCGATATTTGATATTATGGTAATTTAAAAAACATTTTATGCCACTGAATATATAATCATAATATAACAGCATAAAAATGCAAGTAGGCCTACACACTTTCAAATGACAACAACCATTTAATTCTTTAGATCATGGAATGAAGGATCAAAAAATGTAATATCCTAAATAAAAAAAACTTGAATAAATGGTAAATACCTTCTAAAAAAAACTGCAAAGTAACAAGTGTAAAAAAAAAAAAAAAAACTGCAAATGCACAAAAGGCACTATGGAGATTTTCCATTTACAGATTTTCCCCTGACCTTCTTTTCTCAGTAAATTAAGGGTGCACTTGCTGAAAACACAAACCCTACTTAGCAGTCAGATGTCCGTATGAACAGACATATATTTACATTTTTATTAATGTAATACATTTTTATTATAACTGTATTAGGGCTGGGTAAACAATAGCGATTTCTCGATTTTAATCGACTCTCATTTTTACGAACCGATATTGATTCTTAAATCCCAAGAATCGATTAGTCTAGTCTGTTTTCAGTTGATGAGTAAACAGAACATGTAGCGCCTCCCATCCAATAAATAGTAATAATATTTGTGCTTTGTTACTTTTGATATGAAGCAAAGTCTCAGATTTCAAATGACGTCCATCTTATTATGAGATTCAAAAAATAAATACAGTTTTGGCGCTGTTTAATGTGACGTGACAGATCGCTTTAGTGCCTCAGTTAAAGAGAAGCGGCAGCACAAGCTCATGTGAACATCCTCTCCTCCACTTTAATACCAGTTACAGCATGAAAGAAACATGACTAAACATCTGAAGGTATGTTAAAATATACAGTACAACTTACCAAAATCCATATCATGTCTTGTTTAATAGCTCAATCAGTGTTTCAACCTTGAAAAGACGTCAATAAAAAAAAGCTTGTAATCAATGTGTAATGAAGCGGGACTCAGGCAGGGATCCAATTGCAAGCTTTTATTATAAAAGAGCGTGGTCAGACAGGCAGGGTCAAACAAGAGCAAACAAGAACAGCAAGGGACAGGCAGAGTCGTGGTCACAGTACAGGCAGCAGTCGAGGCAGGCAGATATCAGTCACAGTCCAGGTAACAACAAACAGTCCAAAGGTAGAGGCAGCAGAGAATAGTAAATGGGTAACAGATGGGATCGGTAACAGGTAGACAGGCAGACAAGATAATAACGCTCGGAATTGCAACACAGGTTAACACAGCTTCACAAAGAGGTGGTGTGTGAGTGAGTCTTAAATAGTCCAGATAATGTGCTTCAGTGGCAATTGATAATTGGTGTGGAATGTGTGCATGTGACTGGCAGGGAGGATTATGGGAATTGAAGTCCAGGAACTAACAGGAATTGTGACACAATGTCACATAACATCACATTTACCTCAGAAAAACATATTCACCATATGACCATAAACTCATTAGTCAGCTATAAAAACTCTAGAACGAAGCATTCTGATAAATATAGCTATGCACCATTACATATTCATTATAATGTTCTTCAATATTTAATGCATGTCTGAATAAATCAGTTATGACAGTCACGATTTCAATGTTTATATTTAAAAAACCCCGAATTGGAGTAGAAATATGATTATGTAATTCTAAACTTCATTTATTATAAAAAAACATAATTGAGTGTAATTTAAGTGTGTGTATACAAGTTAATTTTACCTTCAATATTATTATAGTAGTACCAACTGACTTTGTAGTTTACAGCATTAGAGATTTTTTTTCCCCTAGAAAATTTGCCATGTACTGTAACTGATATACTACATCCAAAATAATCGAAATCAAATCGAAATGTAATGAATAGTATTTGAATCGTGAAAATTGTCAATACCCAGCTCTAGTAAATATATACTGTATAGGGCTGGGCGATATATCGCATGAGATTGTCACACGGATTTTGTCAGCAAAGCCGGTTCCCTGATTACCGCTAAATCGCCATCACCTGCTTTCAAATGTAGCGGCATTTAATAGACAGAGCTGTAGTTCACTGTCAAGCTACGCAATATCGCGTTCATTATCGCAGATGAATCACCTTCGATAATGAACGCGATATTGCGTAGCATCGTGTCTTTTTTGACCCTAACGAAAATTAACCATGGTTTTATTATAGTAAAAGTGTGGTAACTGTTTTTTTTTTTTTTTTTTTTTTTTTTTTGACGGGTTTATTGTATTTGTATAACAATAGTTTTACTACAAATGCCATAAACTATAGTTAAAACCATGGTTAATTTGTGGTTACCATAGTTAACTACAATAATGTTTTTGGTTTTATTTGTAGTAAAACCATGGCTCATTTTCATAAGGGAAGTAAAAAATCTTTTGAGCTGTGTTGTTATAAGCACAACTGCTTTGTGTACAGAGGTTACCAGGGAAACGGCTTTATTTCTGCTGTTCCAGCGCCACCTACTGTCAGGGAGTCGATTTTACATTTTCATTCAGCCCGTAGCCCGTTTTTCTGTAGACCAATGTTAACCCTCTGGAGTCTGAGGCTGATTTGGGGCCTGGAGAAGTTTTGACATGCCCTGACATTTGTGCTTTTTTCAGTTGTTCATAAACATATTAATGACACAAGTGTCATTACACTGTATTCAGCACAAACTAGGCTACCATAATATGTGAGGAACATGTGTGTACATGTTTGTGTTTTTGAAGGAATAACGTTTATGCGTGGTTACTGAAAAAGCAAAAAACTTAAGTCACTGATATAAGGCCAATAAAAGTATATTAAATCTGTGTTCACAAGACTTTTGGGTATTGAAGGTTGTAGACTAGAGTTTTTGCTTCAAAATTATGTAAAAATTATGCTGACTACTCTTTCATTTATAACAATATACTTATTTAGTTTTTGTAAGACACTTTTTGCCAAGAAACACGGTATGCGAGGAGGCGTGAATCTCCATGAATAATGGCTCATTCTCACCTGTGAAGACAAAAGAATTGAATAGTAATGACCTGAAAAGACTTGCATATTGATGAGGCATTTCAGTCAGGTAGGCTGTGAAAAAAAACTTCTGTGATGTCTCAAGCTCATCATGGTATATGAAACATACAGAAAAATTTTATTACAATATAAAATAATGGTTTTATATTATACTTTAAAATATAATGTATTTCTGTGATGCAAAGAGTCTGAATATAGGCTTTTAGTTTAAAAGCATGCACATTTGGAGAAATATAGGATTCTCATATGTTTATGTCAATTTTCTATACAGAGGAGTTATTTTTTATTTAATATTCATTGTTATCTCTATGAGCGCTGGTGTTTGCAATTCATACTGCAGCCGGAGGGCGCTCTGTGCATTTTAGTCCACAAATTCACCTAAGAAGAAGACGATATTCCATGAATGGTGTTTACCAATTCATACTACAGCCGGAGGGCGCTAAAGAAACAAAAACTCACTTAAAACTTATCAATAGAAGAAAACAAACAGGAATTTACTGAATGTCTTCCAGAGATCGCTAACCATGGCTTTTTCATCCAGATAAACAATTTTCAAGGCAATAAATACACGATTGAGATGATGAATGCATGTGTTGTCTCTGAATTTGCCTGTGAATAGCGCTGGCTCCGTGGGTGTGGCCGCATTAGTGGGTAATGAGCTGAATCACGGACTTCTGACATGGCTCTCTTTTCATACAGATTACATAAACACAGAATGTTTGTTTTCGATTTGACTTACACGATTTAAAACCTGACATTTCAACGTTTTGTTAGACATAAGTATGAATTTTTTGTGATTAGTATTCACTAAGTTACACTTCATTTTCTGAGAACTATCAGATTGGACTTCGTTCAGAGGGAGATGAGAGATCACGCATCATGTTAGTTTTCTTTATTTTACAAAAAGCACAACATTTTGTTTTTACTCTGAGTGTATACAAATAAAAGGAGATATTCTATAGTTTCAATTGATGTATTACTTATGTCTCTATGACAAAAAATGACAGAGTATTTTAAGTCTGTTTTGCTGCAATGTGAAAAAAAACCTGCAAAACGCGCCGGCGCGTTTTTAGACCTCAGAGTGTTAAATAGTAATCTTCTTTTCTGTATATAAGCTAACCAGTGTAATATTTAATTAAAGCTGTAAGAATAAAATATCAGGTAGCCTTCAGCTTACTTTCAGCCCTTCTATCGCTCTCTTTTTTTAAATTCATTTTTAATGCTCGAATAACAATAACATAAAGAACATTGGCAGGGATTACATAAATAGCCTACATAAAATGAATACCATAGATAGATTCTACATAATTCATACAGGTCTACATGCACACACACCATCAAAAATACAGAAAAATACAAATGATGGATGGCATTATGATGGGATAAAAGCCAATAGAAAGTTATAAAAAAAAAATAATAAAAAAAAAACCTTGTTTATAGTAGAACATAATAAAGTAATCTATTCGTATTGGACTAAGTAGGAAAACGTGATGTGAAAAGACCAGATGGCTGAAATGCAGAGCTGGTCATACATCCATATCATTTTTGTTGTGCTCATAGAAATTCTGCTCACAGAAGTGTGGGCGGCATTGGGATGTTGTATCCTATTGCTCTAAAAAATTATTTCCAACTTTGTTTCAGAGAACTTTGCAGTGAATGTATCGGGTCTTGAGTCCATTTCATCTGATGCCTTTTAGTCTGATGCCTTTTTGTCTGAGTCTGTTTCGCCCGATGCCTTTTGTTCTGAGGCTGTTTCATCCGATGCCTAATTATACGAGACCTGACACCTGACATTCAGTCTAAGACACGATGCTGTTTTGTCCGATGACTGAATCCTTTTAGTTGGAGGCATGACGCCTTTTCGTTGTATGACTGAGGTGTGATAATGTCCGAATATGTACACCGTACAATTGAGAAATGCTATAAAATATCATGTTTTGTTTGTTCCAATATTCCACAGAATATTATTCAGTTAACATTATCCAGTGAATTATTCTTCACTCTTTAGCCTATTAAACAGCTTATAAATCTACTAAAACTGTAGTTTAAAATGACTCCTGTCTTTAATTTTTCTCCATTTGAAAACATTAGACATTCTACATTTATTTTGCTTATTGTTAACACTAGTGTTACTGCTGATGCTTTTTATAAGTAAAATTATTTTTGTAATATGATGATTAAAATTAACATGAATTAAAATTAACAAACAAAAAAAAAAGTTTAGTAACAGTGCACTTTATTAATTTTTTGCACTTTCAGACCCCTCTATTTATTGGTGTATAAATAAGATTTGTTTTGTTTTCTATGCAAGGAGGGAGTTGTTGTTGTTATAAATAAAATGGTTTGTTCAGTTGAGTAGTGTTGTAATCGTGTCAAAAACAGAAGTATAACAGTAAATAAATATCGGTTCTGCATATCGGTTATCGGGCACATAAACAATTTATCGTTATCGGTTCTAAAATATCAATATCGGTCGATCACTACTCGAGTACAGTACAATTTAAACAGAACATTTCTAGTAATCATGGGCTGTGCAAATTAGACATTATTAGTCAATTATGACATACTATATTTCTGTTCCTCACAACCATGTTTTTGTTAGTGTCTAACTAATTATTATGCTTCATAATTCATATCAGTAAACCTTACAGCTTTCTGGGATCCTGTTGATATTTTTTTCTGACACACACTCTGGTCTCATTGAGGCACAGTATTGTCTGTATGAGTGTCCCCATGAACCATTCTAATAACATAACTTTGCCTCACAGTTGAGTTGTAAGTTACAAGGGTAACATCCTGCAAAAGGGAGCAAAAACATTGTCTAATGAATTTTTAACGACCAGCGGAGCTATAGGGGCAACGGAGAGCCCTCCTAGCGTGATACACCCATCAGTGTGATTTGTGGACTGAGCTCAGGGAGTCTACACGGCTGCTGAACCACAGGAGTTAAGTGCCCACGACGGGGGTGCGTCTTTGCTTCGCATCAGGGTCCAAATGATGTTTGAAATGTTTTAATCAAATCCTATCTTTTCATTAGTCTAACAATGTGTGTCTCGCAGCGAGCGAGAGCATCTTACAGGCCCCGAGGGGCATAGGATTTGTATTGAATACAGAGTCATTGCTTGGCCTCATGAAGTGCGAGAGCACAGTGCCGGCTATTCTATACATTTAAATGATCTGATAAGAGCATTTGTGCTGATTTAGCTTATTCATAATAACCTTGCTGTGCTGTTCCTTTAAAGGTTTTATTCCATCTAGGTTTATGCAACTATAAGGGCACTTTTGGCCCTGTAAACTTTTATAAAATAAACTTAATTAAAACACTTTTTACACTTTCACTATTTTATTTGTCTGCGAACAATGTTTGGATACACATTTGTCATAATTATTTCTGAAAGTCACAAACATTTCATGCCAATGTCATTTCAACTAGCCTACATCCCAAATTATGTATTGTTCTAAGCATTGCAGTATGTGGTAGAAATGACAGTGATATAAAAAAAATATTTTAAACATTTTTAAATTAAAATATCTGAACCTTTTGTCTCGTTAAAGATCATTTCAGAGCTAGAATTTTATGTATCATAAATCCACACAATAAAATTTTTCACACTCTTTTTGGAAAAGCACAGTCACTGCTGGGTAGTAGGCTACTTGATTGGTTATGTGTGGCAAATGTCTCAGATTTTAGAGAATTACATTAATCAAAAGCCAAATTTAGAAGGGAAACCATTTTGGGTAACACCATTTTACAGTGTCTTTGTAACTAACTTATATGCAACTAATCCTGAATCAAACCCTAATTCTAACCATAACTCTAGGTAAGTAAATGTTGTTTATTAACATTACTTAGTACTTAAATGTATAATTACACTGTAACAAGGCAGTGCTTCCCACACATAGACTTTACTTGGTTCTGCCGCCCAGGTATATTACCGGCCGCCCAAGTATATTTGGAGACACATATTTGCTTTTATTATTTTTATCATCTTATACTTTATCCGCCCGAGATAATGAAACCATCCGCCATCGATTAACTAGTGGAAAATCTCCCATCACCCTATGTGTTTCATACCTGCTCGTTCTGTGTACGCGAAAACTGTTTAACGTTACTCCAGTTGACATTCCCATGTGCACTGCAGAGATGCGGTGGATGTGTCACAAAGCGGCGCTGTTGTGCGTTTTACAGGCTTGCGCAACAGTGCTTCAGATTGCTTGAAAGTGATTCCCAATCAATGAATAGTGCACATTTATGCCAAGCGATTACTAATTAACTTGACTTGATGAATTATGACAATGTCTAATTATGGCCTTTATACAATATGTTTTAGAGACAGTTGAAGGAATGCATATTTTATCTCTCTCATCTGAACTATCAACCTGGTATAGACATTTCCAAATAAGAGTCCCTATGAATTTTCGGGCTTGTTTATAATTAAAAGTCATGTAACGATGTAGCGGTTATTAATCAATTTATGGATGAAATATGAATATAATAATTCGTAAAGCCTTATGAATAAATTATGATTCATATATCGACCCAACGGGGAATTAAACATATATTGTGCATTAATTACAATGAATTATAATCAATTACATATATGCTTAGTTCTGGTTTAATAATTATTTAGAGAAACTACCAGTCCGTCCAGCAAACCGTAGCTTCTCATACAATATGAATGGAGTTATTCTCTGGCCATGAAAATAACTTGCTATTATAGCATCAAAGCATAAAGTGATCGAAAAACGTTAAAGTGACTTGGTCTTCAGTTGAAAGAACAAACCGAACAATCGAGCATTAATTAAGTGTTTAATATATGCAAACTATGAATACAGAGGTTATACGTCTAAATATATATACAAGAACATACATGCATATGTACAAGAGTGTAAGTAGAGAAGGAAAGAGAGAAGGCAAGTAGCAAACTTACAAAATAGTCCTTGAGGCCAGCGCGGAAATCAGTTTCATCATCTAAGATTGAGAAACGGCAGTATACTTGCATTGGTTGTGCGTGTCGAATTTCAGTTTAGCGCTGGTGCAGTTCGTTGGCTTCTTCCGTTCCGCGGGAAGGTTTGAACTGAGGACTTGAGAGTGAGTTTCGCTGGAAGATGGCGGTCCCGAAGCTGAGCGCGATGGCAGCGCGTGGTCACCGGAGGCGTACCGGGAGAGACGAGTGAGACAATCGGGAGAACCCCACGTGAATGATTCAGGGCCGTCGGGAGCACACCAGAGAATCCTGGTGTTCCTTTTTATGACAGATAGGCCGCCACACCTCCTTGAGGTGGAATGGCCAATGACATTGATGCAAAGTTGGCGGGCAAGCTCTTTCTTTGTTCGGTCTCCTGGATGAATTTGCATACTTAATGACTATCAGATCGGATTTCGAGATGGAGTCCGTTCTTCACAGGATCATTAAACACATGGAAAAATGCATTTGTCAGCTATGTGACACCTCTCAGTGAATAGCTCGAGTCCGGAGCTTTAAAACGAGATCAAACTCGATACATCAGAAATGCATATAAAAGAAGTTATGGTTTACAGACAAAATTCTATCATTAAAATGCACACTAGCACAAATACACTCATTTAAACACTAGGAAACATGCATAGGCCCTAAAATACATGATGGGTATATTTCAGCATAGTTGTATTTTACATATACAGTCAAAAATGTATGATTGTGTGTTTCTGTATGTGTCTGTGTGTGTGTTTTTGTGTGTCCCTGTGTGTGTGGGGTGTCAATGTGGATCTGGTCAGTCTCTGGGGGGGGGGTGCTCCTTTTGAAGTCACCAAAGTGAGGAAGTTGGAGTTTTCTGTTTACCCTCGCAGGTCCACAAAAGTGTCAAGTGGGCTCATCTTATGGCAGACTGTTCGGAGCCGGGATGGTTTTACAACCCAGTCCAGCATGCTAAAAGCGTTCTGAACATTCCCAAGTTTATTGATTATCCTGATACGTCTGCATACGCTACAGTCACACGCTTTTTTTTTTTTTTTTTTTTTTTTTTTTTCTGGGCATTATTGGTGTTTTGGTTACACAATAAATTGTATTTAAATTAATTTCCATTAATCCATAGTAACCTATTGTAGTATCTTGCTGGGGTGCTCGCCCAAAGGAAGAAAAGCCTAAGAACTTTTGACACATATTGTTCAATATATAGATTTTACTAGTATTAGTAAAATCTGTCTCATTCACTGAGAGAGACACTATATGACAAAGCAAAAGAAAATTCTATAATTTAAATGCTGTAATTTTGCATTTTGCTAAATGTAATAGTAGCCTATATAATTAAAATGAATTTCATTAAAATTAAAATATTGTTAAAAATCCCACATTATTTGTCATAGTCTTTTGACCATTTAGTTTGTCATATTTTAGTCATCAGAAATTGTTTTAGTTTTAGTCTAGTTTTAGTCAACTAAATTTCATAAGATTTTAGTTGACTAAAATCTAATTTAGTTAAATTGTAATGCATTAAGCATTTCACTGATATAGGTAGGTTACATCTGATATTCCCCAAACTGTTCATGCTCACCCAACTGTACTTTGCTCGCCAAAAGTACAAAAAAAGTATTTTCTGCTTTCATCGTAAAAGTTTGAGTAATTTTTTGTGTTTGTCTTTTAGTTTTTGCTTTCAAATGTCTAAGTTTTTATATCTGTTATTTTAATACCTCAGGTTAAGCTAAAGCTTAGAAACTAGATGAAATAAAATAAGTTTACTTTATATATATATATATATATATATATATATATATATATATATATATATATATATATATATATATATATTTTTTTATTTATTTATTTTTTTATTTTTTTCAGTTAACATTTATTTCAAGTAATGAAGATTTCTTTGGTTTTAGGTTTAGTTAACTATAATAATCCTTATACTTGTAAAATATATTAAATAATGAGTCAAATAATGTTCTTAGTCTTTCCTTCCAGTGACAGAAGATACAGTAATTTACTATGAATTAAATAGAAATTAAATTAAATAGTTTTTTTGTGTAAACAAAATAACAATAATGACCAGGAAAAAAATAGTAATTATAAACCATCCCGTAATACACCATAATGTCTCAGGTTACGTATGTAACCATGGTTCCCTGAAGCCCGAAGCATGGCAAGGAAACGCAGAGTCTCATTCCCTGTTCTCTGGGAACCATGGTTACATACGTAACCTGAGAAGTTCCCTTTCGAAAGGGAACTTCTACTCTGCGTTTGCAAACACTATGGGGAACGATATACCCACGCCGCCATGCTTGAGGAGAGTGCCTGCCCAGAAATATGGCTGAGACAAAGGCTCGAGCAGTTAGAAACTGCTTGGCAACTCCCCCTCGGGTCACACCAGGCTGTCAGTGACAGCATTCCCTTTGGCCAACAGCCCAAGCTGAACTTCAAGAAGGCCTTCCTCAGAGGGCCTACAGAAGCTGCTAAGGCATCTGGAACCAACTTTTCCAAAGAGAAAGTGGTCCCTTTAAGGGAATGTGGCCAAGGAACCGAAGGGAACCTAGTCACTAGAGGGGAACAAGTCACCCCCAATGCCACCAGGGAGGCCGACCTGGTCTGTCACGAGACAAACTTAGTCTTGGCCAGTCCTGTCTGAATACAGAGCCTCTAAAACGCATTCTTCATAGAAGATAGTAAGTAAGAGTGACTGCAAAGAGGCAGAAACAAACTCAAACCCACGCGTAGAGACGGGCATCCTGGAGAGCAGAACTCAGCTGAGTGCTATGAACCCTCATATTGAGGGGAGTATAATCCGCTCATCCTAGGATCTACTCAGCACTTGCTTAACGCACTGAGGAGGCTGTGCGCTAAACCAGCCTAGGGCTGAATCTTAGGAGGAGGCCTGATTAAGGCCTACCACCATGATCAGCTTAGGAAGCTAAGCACCATTACATACATAACCCAAACAAGGGGATTACAAAACTCACCTAACAGGTAGACCATGCAATGGGCACATACTCATGAAGGCCGAAGAGGGGCCTACAGCATGATAGTAGCTATATGTGAAACAGAAGTATATTCAGAAAGTGGCCTGGAGGGGCCACCTTAAACACTTGTCTTGCTGGGGCAGACAGACAACTTCAATGGCAGCAAAAGAGGCTGCAAAGTACCCGCATGACAATCCACCTAACACAATCCAACGAGCAGTGTACTCAGTAAAAGCACCTTTTACTCTTTAAAGCAAGACGTGTACAGCGTAAGCCAACACATATTGAGGAAGGTCTGGAGGGGCCTGTAACCTCAACAGACATGTGGAATTAGCTCATGGCAGTGTTTAGGTCCCAAGGACGATAAACAACCAGACAAAAAGGAGGTTGGATTTATCACTTGGGCCTCTGGCCAACGAAAGTGTATACAGATAATTCCCAAAGAGAAATACACCCAAACATACTCCAGTGTGTTCAAAAAGGTGGCCCGTAGGGCCTAGCAACCTCTAAGACACACAGCGTAAGTCTCGTGGCCGTTACTAGGAGCACAAAAGATCCACCCTAGGCACTAGGTGACTCTTAGCTCAACTAGAGTAGAATCAGACTCAGGGAGGCAGATATAGGTTAAACCAAACCTTAGTAAGGTTTCACTACTATAATCAACCTGAGGGGCTAGCCACTCGGAAAACTCTGTAAAAAAGCACCTTGTTACTCTCATAGCGAGAGGAGTACATGACTGAACTCCACATATTACACCGGAGGCCGAAGTAGGCCTGCCTTAGTAAACACATGGCATCAGCAAGTGGCTACCATAACCATACCACCCAAAGGCCATGTATTATAAGTTTCCAAGATGGTTAATACATGAAACGCTGCCAAACATCGTGAACAGGCCTGTTAGGGCCTATCCGTCAGCGATGGGGCGTGGCCAATGGTGGCATGGTTTCCCAGGCATCCTGCCAACAAGTCGACTAGAAAAGGACATTTCAACGTTTTTTTAGACATAAGCCTAATTTTTTTGTGATTAGTATTCACTAAGTTACAGTTCATTTTCTGAGAACTATCAGATTGGAGTTCGTTCAGAGGGAGATGACGGATCATGCATCATGTTAGTTTTCTTTATTTTGCAAAAAGCACAACATTTTGTTTTTACTCTGAGTGTACACAAATAAAAGAAGATATTTAACCGTTTAAAATGGTGTATAACTCTTTAATTGTATGTGCAACATTGACAGAGTATTTTGAGTCTCTTTCACATCGGTAAGAAAAAAACTGCAGTGGTATCGCCGGCGATACCTCAGAGTAGGGCTGCACGATTAATCGCATGCTTTTGTCATGCGTGTCTCGTCAGTAAAGCCGGTTCTGTGATTAGCGGTAAATGTCCATCACCTGCTTTCAAATGGAGTGGCACTTAATATACAGAGCCATAGTTCGCGGACAAGCTACGCAATATAGTGTTCGTAATCGAAAGCGATTCATCTGCGATTATGAACACGATATTGCGTAGCTTGTCGTGCAGCCCTACCTCAGAGTGTTAAGGGGCCTTCATTCCAGCATCAAGTGGCGATCAGCCCGTTCACAGATTAAAAACACAAACTGTGCCTACATGTGAACTAAAAAGGAGGCCTGAAGTTGCCTGCCGATTCAATGACACGTGGCTTCAGCTCGTGAATTTAAGGGAACCAAGCTACAGGGAACCAGCTCTAACCCAAATAGCTATGGGAAGCTAACTGCGACCTTTGCTAGGCTACACATTCCAACAGGCAATGTACCCTAAACATGTGACTAAAGGGAACCAAACAAAGCCAACATGGTCTAAGGGAGGCTATTACAAGCCTACTACCTCAAACAGACACGTGGCAGGGCCTGTGGCAGTGTAAATCTATAAAAATATGTGAGCAAACTATGATCAGGTGAACAGCATTGTTTACAAACAACTGTTAACTAGAAGGAGGCCGAGTATATAAGGCCTACAATCTGAGTTATATGCAATATAGCTGTTAACAAGATCACCAAAAAGGGAGCTGAATAGATACCATAAGTGTCATTTTTTTTGTCATTAGTATTCATAAGTTACAGTTCATTTTCTGAGAACTATCAGATTGGATTTGGTTCAGAGGGAGACGAGAGATCATGCATCATGTTAGTTTTCTTTATTTTACAAAAAGCACAACATTGTGTTTTTACTCTAAGTGTACACAAATAAAAGAAGACATTCTATAGTTTCAATTGATATATTACGTATGTCTCTATGACAAGAAATGATGGAGTATTTTAAGTCTGTTTTGCTGCAATGTGAAAAAAATCCTGCAAAATGCGCCGGCACGTTTTCGGACCTCAGGGAGTTAAACTCACAATTGCACCTACACAAGCAAAGGGATAATTGGGCATACATCCTAAACAACTCCCTCGGGAGGAAGCCAGAACTAGGAACTACACATCCTGAAAGGATAGTAAATACATCACACATCACCTAGCTCTAGCCTGGCCGCTAAGCTATAGGCCTATTTACTACAACAGGCACCATAACAAAGCCTGATCTCCACTTCCAAATCTCATGATGAGAGAAATAAAGCAAAGCTCAAGGCTAAAATGTCAGGCGGCCGGTTAGGGCTGCCATAGACACATAAACTGAAGTAATGAGTGCCAACTCAGACTATACTGAAAAATAGCCGAGAGGTTATTGATTATTGTTATCTCGTATATATAGAAAAAACTAAGCGGCAGCCATTTTGTGGCCTGCTCAGTCAGTCTCAACACTCCAGTTTTGCCCAAAAACCCCTTAATAGTTTACATTTTACTGTTACATGTTTAGGAAAATTATACAGGAACAAAACAAGGTCAAACATTTAATAATTAAATCAGACCTTATCTTACCTTCACGTGGCTTGAAGACCAAAGACTCCTCCTTCACTTGTTTAAATGGGAAGGATGAAATTCATGGTTCTAGAAGCCCAAAGAACCCTTTCACTATCAAGCCAGAAGGCGGGCCTTCAGAAAAAATTTCATCATGGGCCCAGCAGTCAGTCTGACTGTTCAAAGGTGTCGTCCTGAACATGCACAATGATTAAAAATGCCCGGGAGGCCGAGGAAGAGGGGCGAAGGCAGATGTAGAATTACCTTCGCCAAGAGAGGGGAGCCAGCAACGCCGCTGATCGATCACCTCCCTTAAGTCCATCTTCCTCTTCCTCGTATCCCACCGCTTCTGTGACTTACTCCGAGGTGGAGGAGGCGCTCGAGCAGCGACACTAGATTTCTGGCTCTGCCTCTGAGCCTCGGCTCGAGACGGGCCAGGGCCTCCCGGCTGTCTGGGCCCAGGATCGGACCTGAGCGGTATGCAGTTTTTGTATGCTGCTGAGCACGCCTTTGCTTCCCTAAACTTTCCGACAACCATCTCAATGGAGCCGCCGAAAAGTTCAGTTGGCAAAACCGGGGCATCGAGGAGAGAGCCCTTCTCTTTCTCCCCGATGTCTGCCATGTTCAGCCACAGATGCCTTCATGTGGATGAATTCTGGCCGAGTATGGGTTCTTCCATGCCTTCTTGATCTCTACGTGAAGATCTGGAAGGAATCGAAGGCTCACTGGAGTTATGGGGATGTGGTCAGAAAGAAACTGTTCGTCTAACCTGCCGAGAAAGGGCTCTTTCCTCACGTTCTTCCACGGCAGCTGCAGCCTGCCGCCAGCGCGTTCCACAACCTCCAGTAACTCAGCATATGCTGGGCAGGGAGGCTTGGAGAAAGAAGCAGTCGCAACTCCTTCTTCCTCCACTGCCATCTCCTGCTCACGGGGGCTAGCAGCCAGAAGAATACTCGCTCCCGGATCCGATGTTGTCAGTGATAAGACATCATTGTCATCCAGGAGCTCATTCCCGCCAGCCGCCGCCGGAGGTTGAGAGACTGTAACACCCCTCTCAAACTTGGCGGCGAGCTCCACTTGCGAGCCCCATGAGTGCAGCCGCCACTCTGCCTCGGCACGAGCAGGGCCGGACCCACCAGGCGCAGATATTGATGCCTCTTCCCTCGAGAAGAGGGCCAGGCGGGAACGGAGCGTTTTCATGGGAAAACGCTCACAACTCTCACACACAGCCCCCTCAAGCACTGTTCGTGCGTGTTCTTCTCCCAGACAATGTACGCATAGGGTGTGTGGATCCTCCGGAGTCAAAAATCACGGGCATAGGTCCGCACACTTCCTAAAACGTTTCTCTTTGTCTTCAGACATTTTAGATGTACTCACAAGTAACCGGTAGCTATACACGACAGTGGCAAGACACAGACAGTCCCGAAAGACGATGAGATAATGACTGCTTCCCCAGGCGCGCCTTTTATACTTCCGGGTCGCGCCATATGACAACATAGGCTGTAGCCGGCCAATAGGCATTGGAGTTATTGGATAGTTGGCTTTCAGACACCGAGTCACATGACATTCCCCATAGCATTTGCAAACGCAGAGTAGAAGTTCCCTTTTGAAAGGGAACTCTTATTCTGAAATGTCTGCAGTCTGCACTGTAGCAGGCTGCTCATGAGTATGATAAAATATGCATTCTCACAACCATCTAAAACATACTACCATATAAACATTGTGTAGTAAACATTGACATAATTTATCAACATTAGTTTATAAGCAATCGCTTGGCATAAATGTGCGCTATTCATTAATTGCGAAGCAGTCTGAAGTGCTGCTGCTCGAGCCTGTAGAGTGTGCAACAGCGCCGCGTTTCCCGCAGTTAGATCAGCACATTACACTTCAAATGTGCGCATCTTCCACACAGGACGGCAGTCCTGACTGGATATCTTCCCAAATCGTCCCTCTCTGTCATTTTCGCTTCTTTTTTATTCGTTGACAAAAATTAGAGTGGATTTTAGTCATAGTTTTTGTCATTCAAAACGCATTTTTATTTAGTCATCGTCTCGTTTTCGTCCGTGAAAAAATGTCGTTGATGAAAATTATGACACAAATTATTTGTCAATGAAATTAAGTGTTTGTTTGTCACATGTAGTAGACCATTTTTGTGCCTTGGGTAATAGGAGGATTTTCCTCCCAGCTACCACCGCAAGTATATTTCGAACCTGTGGGAAGCACTGAACAAGGACACTTTAAAATAAAGTGTAACCCAATTTTGTTGTAAAACTGACAATAATTTCTGCAGTCAGTTAAGCAAAAATAATATTTAAACAATATTTTTTTTTTCTATGCAAAGTGTTATTTGATTTTTGCCAAACAGAACAAACAGGTTTAAACCAAAAACCAAAATTTTTAATTAGATCAATAAAAAATGCTCTTTAAATAATTAATACAGTTGTTTAACTATTTTTTTTTCAGTGTGAATTACATGAAGAATTCAGTTATTGCATGAAGTTATATTCACTTATTTGCTTCTGAGTATGTAATTTCAGTCATTTATTTGGCATATTCAAGCAATGTGTTCAAATGATCTCTCTTGTTAAAGCAATGAAAGGTCTTTAACATAAAATTGTAGTATATGTCTAGCAAACCCGACAGAATGCTCAAATAGGTGATTAGAGCAGCACAATACTGATATATCATGGTTTTAATTTGCATGTTAGTGACAGAACTCCACTAGCGAGACGTGAAGAGGTCTCTGAATGTAGTCATTTGCCAAGAACTCTGAGATTGTTTAGAGTGTCAGGGGAACAACTTTTATTGAGCTTGTCTTCAGGTTTAAAGCAGATGTGAACTCTTCTCTCTAACCTATCAGCCTTAAAGGCCATTAAAGTGCTAATACACTTCCCGTAACTTCAATTGACCGGATGGTAAAATCCTCCAAAAGAGAGTGAAATTAATAAGTTTTCTGCTTCCCACAAAGCCATCAGGGAGTTTTCCTGATTAGGGCATAGCAATTGAAATCCTCTACTATGCAGAATAGGCAATTCTTGGTCTGGAATGGGGTTTGAGTAACCTGCCCTTTAGGTAGAGCACCTGCTTCATTAATCATGTGCCAGTGATAGTACCGGTTCTCCTGTGACAAACGGAGCAGAGCCCATTGAATCCCAAGAGCGTCCGCATGACCCAGAGCTTCCTACCTTGTATCTTTCCACCTCTAGGGCCTCTATTTCTGGGAATCCATGGAGAGGTTGCATACAGAACTGGAAGTGCAATCTTGAAAGCAATCTGACCTAAGAATCCTCTTTAAATCATATCTCAGGATGAGAATAGTGAGAAATAATGTTTCTGATACCTTAGTGGTTCTGTTTATGGTTCTTTTAGTAATTTCAAGGAAAAATGGACAATGTTTGTAAAAAAAAAAAAAAAGTCTTATTGTAGCCTATTCGCTGATTCTCTGTTCTGATTCAAATTCAACTAAAAGGATTAGCTGGCCCCAACAAAAATGCTCGTTTGCACATGTCATGTCCTTTTAAATCATGTATGTATTTCTCTTTCATGGAACATTAAAGGGGAAATTCTTTATTATCGTCTATGCAGTTACAATGAATGGGATTGAAGCATTAAGTGAATGTCAAATAGTTTTGTTAAATTACTTTCACTTCAAAATTTAGGGTAACAAAATGTTTTGGGAATATTGTTTAGTTTAGTAATCAGTTTGTAGTTTTTTTTTCCTATGTCAGTATAATTTTCTATACTGTGTGTTTTCCATATAATACCTTTTGTAATATCCCTCAAAAGCCAGTAAATCATCATTTTCTCTTTCATGTTAATGCTAATGCTGGGCAGCAAAATTTCACTTCATTCTCTCTGTCCCATATAGCCATTAATATAGAGTTTTGTTTTATCCATGGTAACTCTCTCAGTTGTGGCTTGCGAGATTCTTGACTGTCTTTAAATGTCTTTTCATTAATGGAGAGCTACAGTTGCATGAAAAAGTATGGAAACCCCTTGCAGAATCTGTAAAAATGTGAATAATTTTAACAAAATAAGAGAGATCATACAAAATGCATGTTTTTTATTTAGTACTGTCCTGAGTAAGAGATTTTACATAAAATATGTTTACATATAGTCCACAAGACAAACAAATAGCTGAATTTATTAAAATAACCAAGTTCAAAAGTTTGGGAATCATTGGTTCTTAATACGATGCATTAATAGCCGAGGCGTGAAAACTTTTTAACATGATGATGTCGTCCAAAATTTTATTTTGTTGAAATATCTTTTTTTTTTTAATTAATACTGCCTTTCGGAAACAACAGAAGATACCTGCATGTTTCCCGGAAGACAAATTAAGCACAATTTAGCTTGATCTTCAAGTTTTCACCCCCCCGGCTCTTAATGCATCATGTTTCCCTTTGGAGCATCAGTGAATGTTTGAACCTTTTTTAATAGTTGTGCTCAATTGTCTTCGGTGTGAAAAGATGGATCTCAAAATCATACAGTCACTGCTGGAAAGCAAAAAAAATCCTTGAAAACTGAAGAATCTGCAGGACCTGGAAGATTTTTCTGAAGAACGGAGCTCAGTTTAACTGTTTAGAACAAACAAGGGATTCATGAACAACCATCACAAAACAAACAAGAAGTTGTGGATCATCCAGGTAACCACACACAGTATTAAGAACCAATGGTTCCCAAACTTTTGAACAGGGTTATTTTAATAAATTCAGATATTTTTTGTCATGTGGACTATATGTATACCTGTTTTATGTAAAATATCTTACTCAGAACAGTACTAAATAAAAAATAACATGCATTTTGTATGATCCCTCTTATTTAGTTAACATTATTTTCATTTTCACAGATTCTGCAAGGGTTTCCCATACTTTGTCATGCAAATAAGTGACCAAGTGTAAATACCCCCCAACAGACTGTACTACACATAATGAACTGCATAATGAACAGACTGAACTGAATAATGAACAGACTGAACTGCACATAATGTGGTCTGTAGTTGGATGGTGATGGAGCAAATTGTCTTTTGAGGTTGAAGTTTTCCCAGACTTATTTAAAGATGTGAGAGACTGTGGAGAGAAAAGGGATCGTAATATTTCCCACAGTGCCTCACACCTTGCTAATGGAAGCACACTGAAATGATTTTCACAGTAAAAGGTTACCACATCAAGAGAAGCTCCCAACAGGACAAGCGCCTGTCGAGGTGAAGATGTGTGCAGACCTCACAAATGCAACCTGGGCATTGGCATGACACATGAAGAATTGCTTTTTGACCTACATAAGAGCTGCAATTCAAAGAGATTAGTCGTACTCGAATATAATTTCCCCTTAAAATTTTGCACCTATTTACCGAATGTTTATATGAGGAACTTCAAGAATAGGGCACGAATATATGGTCTTGAAACCAATTTTCCATTTTCAAGAAATTATCAGTAATTTTAATGTTTAACCATGGGCAGCACAATGGGTGGACTTCTGGGGATTCAGGCTCTTTTTTAATATAAATATATATAAACTTTTTTTTTTTTTTTTCAGATAATTTTCCCACTGTTTATTACAATATACAATATAATTTAGAGAAACAGTCTACTCAATCAGACTTAATGAAGCAACTACAGAATTTGTTAACTTTTACGTCAGAGTTGTTCTCCATCTAGATATAATAAACAAAGTGGAATATATAACATATGACCTAATATTTTCCAGTTAACTTGAGTTACTGATATCTAGTTATGTTATGCTTAGATATATATACATCAGGCTCATTTCTCAGTGTTTATTCAACATGTGATGTCAGTAAATTGATGTTTATTTAATAGCATCCACCTCATTTTTCACGTAAGAGCAGACGCGGCCATTTGTAAATTGAATGTGTCTGACTTCCATCTGCTTTGTTATTTTAAGCTGTACAAAACAGCTTGTTATTCTGTTTGATATCACAAATGGGTATTTCTTACCATATTATTTTAATGTGTTGTCGTAATTATAAATGCTCTGGTTTGTATAGCACAAATATTATTACAGTTTACTGCACTTTGTTATTCTTGTTATTTACCCATAGCGGCTAATTAATCTGAAGTCTCACATATTCACTGAAAATAGCTTCTGCATTGTAAAATAAGATGAGTAGTACATGTAATGTTTGTTCATTTAGATGTAACTTCAGAAATCATGTTGCGCCTTTCTTAAAAAGATTGAAATTGATAAAAATATATTTCTTTATGGCGAAATTGAACGGAATGTGTCCTTCTGAAACTCTGGAAGTGTTGCCAAGTCTGCTTATAAATGTTTTTTAATAATTATGCACACTTGCGCAGACATAATTTTATTTATATTTTTTTTACTCATTTAAAATTCTTAAAGGCACGATATGTACGTTTTTGCTGCTAGAGGTTACTTTTTCAAAACAAAGGTGTTGCTTGATGACGCCTTGATTTTGCGGAATCATGGGAGGTGTTGTCTTCACGTCTACAGCCGATGGAGAAGAAACGGAATGGGAATGGAGCAGAAATCACGTTCATGGATGAGATTATGTTGCTGTAGTATGAAGCAGAACAGGCCCGAATGCTGTGCGACACGTCTCGAGAGCAGCGGAACTTTTATTATGCCACAGTCACCGCTTCTGCTTGTTCCGGTCAAGCGTATGTTGGGTACATTTGTGTGTTGAAAGTTGTTATAGTGCTACACTGCATTTGCTTGGCGGCTACTATGAGACACTTGTTGCACACTGCAGTAAGGTAGATCGATATTAGGCATGGTAATACATGGTACTCACTGTAGTCAAGTCAAGTCAAATTTATTTATATAGCGCTTTTACAATTGGTAATTGTTTCAAAGCAGCTTTACATATTAGAAGCACAGAAAAAAGGGAAGTGGTTAAAAATAAGCTGTACAAACAAGCGTAGTAATATGTAACATATACAAGATGGTGCTACATTAAGCCAATGTCGGCTGACTCCCAGGGGTGGAAAAAAACCCCTAGGAGAAAAACCCAGCGTGCTAACACTGGGAAAAAAGTCCTAGGAGGGAAAAAAACCCTTGGAAGATATATATAATATATGTAAATGGATATGGAGATCAAAATCTGAATTATACATATTTATTATAGAGATTAAAAATAGATTATATATAAATATATGTAAGCGGATTAAAAATCTGAATTATAGATGCAGCCAGAACTGGATCTGTAGGCCCATTGTCTCCTGGGCTACGTTGTAGTCAGGTCCAGACACAGGTTCTCCATCTGATCTGGATACGGCCTGGATCCAGCACCCGGAAAACCTCAGGATAAGCAGAGAGACAGATATTAGCATAGATGCCATTCTTATTCTGATCTACAGGTATATGTAGTACAGGTATATCTGTAAATCAAGAAAATGAGAAACAATAAGACACTATGTTGAGCTATATAATGTGATTAGTTTTCTGTAGAAGAATGTATTAAAGTAAACAGTTGCTCACCTGTCTAATACAACACATAATATATTAAAGCGTCTTTGGTGTTTCCATGATTTCTACAAAATAAAACCGGAAACTGAGGGTAACATGGGTATGATTTCATTCATAGGCGACGCACGGACACGGTCTGTGTACCCAAATCAACAAAATATATTTTATATTTTGGATATTTTAATCTAAAAATCCTACATAATTATATTATATTTATACTTTAATTCATAATATGCATAATATGTAAGGGTTTTTCAATTCACTTTGATGGAATTTTACTATACAATTGAAAATCGTAAATCTTAAAAAAAAAATGCTTTAACAGACATACATGCAAAATTATGTAAAAATACTTGTAAACACAAATTGGTTATTGGCTTAAAGGGATAGTTCACCCAAAAATGAAAATTTGATGTCTATCTGCTTACCCCCAGGGCATCCAAGATGTAGGTGACTTTGTTTCTTCAGTAGAACACAAATTATGATTTTTAACTCCAACCATTGCGGTCTGTCAGTCAAATAATGCATTGAAATGGTAACACCATCTATAAGAGTCAAATAAACATGCACAGACAAATCCAAATCCAAAAAAACGAACAGTATTTATATCATTTTTTTACATCTAATACACCACTATGTCCAACTGCCCTCCACATCCGGTTAGTGATGTCTGATCACGCTCTGACAACGGAAGTGATGTCTCGCACTCATTGAAGCAAGGCGCGAGAGATCAGTTCCGTCATCAGAACGCATTTTTTGACCTCACTAACCGGATGCTGAACGCAGTTGGACATAGTGGTGTTTTAGAGGTAAAAAATGCTATAAATACTGTTTGGTTTCTCACATAAACCGATTGTTTCATGTCTTAGGACATTAATGTGTCGTCACGAGCCACAGGGTTTAATTTGGATTTGTCTGTGCATGTTTTTTTGACTCTTATAGATGGTGTTACCGTTTCAATGCATTATTTGACTGACAGACTGCAACGGTTGGAGTTAAAAATCATCATTTGTGTTCTGAACATAATCAATTGACAAAGAAAATGGATGCGCATCATAATATTGGATCCATGCATTAGGTCTTAAAGTGACCACAGCCTAATATATACCTGCTGCCGTCTGTCATTAATGTTAATCAAACAACAAATGACAAAAAGACTAATTATATTTAATTTATACAGTGAAGACCATGCAGTGTTATTTTACGTTTGATTATTCAATTTCTGTACCTAAATACTTACCTGAAAAAGCACTGTTTATTTAATTTGTATCTTTATTCTATTGTATTTTTCTACTGTATGCTTGTAATTTGTTTATCATCTATGCAGATGCACTCCCATACAAAATCACCCAATCATTCTAGAATGAGTTATTCTTTCCAAATAGAGCTTTTCAAGTCATCTGGTGAAATTGTTTTCATATCAAAATACATATATAGCAGAAAAACTAAATATTGCAATTCATTTTTTTCTAATATTGTGCAGCCCTAACCTAACTGCAGCTGACCCACTGGTGGATCTTCGGATGAACCAAATTATTTCTGTCTCTGTGAGTAAACTTAACCCCTCATGATTAGTGGCTCTTACATTTTATGACATGGCAGACAAGTTGTTCAGTGCGGTTCCGCTCATTCAGCACAGATTTGTCAAGAATGTAGTCCTGAAGTGCTGAACATGCACGTGTCAGTAGTTATAGAATGTGTTTGTAATACTCATAATAAGCAAAACGTTGTATGAACACAACTGTATTAAGCAATATTGCCATACATATCTAGGGTCTTGTTTATTGTGTGATACATGACAGGGGTTTAGGGATGAACATAAATGGTGCAATGCATCGAAGCATTCCATGCAAATCAACGTATTTTTGTAATCGCCATAATTGATTACACCTATGTGTCATAACAGCCCTAATTGGATCAGGAAAGGACCACAAGCTGGGACTTGAACACTGGTTGGGATAGCCTTCAAAGATGTGAACCCAAAGATGTGCACTTGCAGATCCATGATTCAGCCCTGCCCCTAACACCCTTGACAATGGCAAAACATTCTAAAGCAAACTTTATGTATGAAAACAGATTGAATTCAGCCCCATGATACATTCTAGACAGCATGTAATGTAGAGTGCCAGCATTGCCATTAGTACATCAGAGACAGAGCTGGATATTAATGGACACCATCATCATTGTATTGGCATCTCAGCACAGCCTTGATCCCCCTGAGCTTCAGATAAAATCACGCTTTGCTCAGAGCAGACCCATTGTTTTCTGGGATTATAGGGGATTACACATAGAAGCCAATGAAAGAGGAGGTTTGAGAGTGATGACCTCGCCAACAGATCAGGATGAGCCGGATATGTTGTATTCTATTCATTCCAAAGGAAGGAATTAATTAGATTAGTAATTATGAATGCAGTGAAGTTTGTGGAAAGAATGCAATCTTGAAATTTGTGGGGTCACAAGATTTCGTCATGATAATTTAACCTACTGCCATTGCCTCCTTAGATGTCTATGGGACCTAAACAGCTAAGAAGTGTAAAGGGACTTATAAAATGCTCAATTACCTAAAAACGGCAATTACAAATATAGCTGCAAGCAGCAATTACGGGGCCAAGCAAAAAGCTGCACAACAAGCCAGCCAACATGGCTGGGAGTATTAGACCAACTGCAACAGTGAGCAATTAAAGACCTATTAAGATCATTTTAGGCAAAAGAGCTGAAAAATTATATATACAGTCAATTATAAAGATTTACAGATTTACTGGTTTATCACTTTTGACCAATAGGTGGTGCTGTGACCAAATTAATGTGGTATGGTCAGAGTGAGGTAACAATGACATTCACTAAGGATATGACTCCTGTGAAAATAAGTGAACTAGATCAAAATTTATAAGCATATAAAAAAAACACTAGGTGGCGCTGATTTGAAACTTCTCAGGCTCCTTCAGGGCCTTGTGCTTTATATAGTAAATTCCGTTTTTATGAAACGGAATTTGCACGATTCCGTGATCACGGAAATTATAGGGCCCTATATTAAGAAAACTAACGATTTCAATAGGTGCCTACGCACATTCTGTGCTTGGCCCCTAAAAATGCATTGTGTGGAAATGCATCGATGCATTGCACCGTTTGTTTATCCCTTATCCCCTGTTATTTAATCAAATCTTTTTCTAAAGCATGCGTGTGATGCTGATGCAGGAGCCGAACAATAATGATTCAGCATTCTGAGGTAGAACCTGGAAGCACTGGATGTAAACAATTTATATGAATGACACAGAAGAGAAGATATTGTTGAATAAAGTTATTTTTGTTTCGTTTGCACACAAAAAGTATTCTCGCGTCATTAAAGGATTAGTCCACTTACAAATAAAATTTTCCTGATAAATTACTCACCCCCAAGTCATCCAAGATGTTCATGTCTTTCTTTCTTCAGTCGAAAAGAAATTAAGGTTTTTGATGAAAACATTCCAGGATTATTCTCCTTATAGTGGACTTCAATGGACTCTAAACGGTTGAAGGTCAAAATTACAGTTTCAGTGCAGCTTCAAAGGGCTTGAAACGATACCAGACGAGAAATAAGGGTCTTATCTAGCGAAACGATCAGTCATTTAAAAAAAAAATACAACTGTATATGCTTTATATAAACAGATGATCACCTTGCACGTGCTTCCGCTTTCCGTTTTCTTCAAAAAGCTTACGCTGTATGTCCTACGCCTTCCCTATTCAACTCACGGAATCAATTTCCGTAAGTAGAATAGGGAAGGTATGATGGGTGTGCTCATCACGGTCTTGTAGGGCTGCCCCCGACTAAAGATATTCCTAGTCGACTAACACTCCTGCATTTTAGCGATTAGTCGAATAATCGTTAATTTATGATATTAATATAAAAACTTGCGTATATACAAGGAAAGGTATAGTCCAAGTTGAAGTTTAACACTTCCATATGACAGAAAATGCTAAAGCATGATATTAGCGCGTTCAAAATGAAAATGAAGCGCTTAAAACAGAATAGTAAAGCGTTTAAAGTATACAGCGCTTACGGACACAAAAATCAGTGTGCCGGAACGTTATAGGCTAATTATAACATAAAAACAGCAATCAGACTGCCTGTGCATTTTAATAATTTATTATCAAAAATACAAACTGTAACAGTTACATGTCAAAAAAAACAAAACAAAAAAACAGTTTTGAATAAAATAAACTAAAATTCGTTAAATAAAATAAATTAAATAAACTTATTAGTAACTTAGGCCTAGTACAAAACAAGGCAAAAAAAAAACAAATAAATACTGTAGCAAAAACGCTGTTTGGTATAAAAATAGTAAAATACAGTGGAAAATTAATATAATTTTTATATTGTTCAAAAGGAAAATTAACAAAAACTAACAATTTAATAAATGCACATGGCACATGGCACAACGCCAAAACTTAGAATAAAAAAAGAAGGCGGCCAACAAATCAACAGCCTAAGTATTTGATTAAATTGTTTATAACAACTATATTTAAGACAAAATGTGGAACAAATAATTTAAAGAACACTAATACAAATCAAAAATATCAGAGCAAAGCCGCAAACTGCCATTAAGACGACGGATGAGTCTTGACCTGAAACAACAAATTGCAAACATCAGACTAATTTTTCTTACAGAAGAAAAAACAACTTCTGCATTATATAAAAACGAATAAATAAAAATAATATGTATTTATTTATTTGTATAGCCTACCCGTTATAAAAATAACCGTTTTTTTTTAATACAGCCTAAGATAGCAAACAGAAACACTACAAAAAGGAAATTAAGCATTCTTACCTAAGCTTTCAATTCGATTTTATTTTTTTCATATTATGTGAGAGGAACACCAGCTTGTCATTGTTGGGAAGAAGGGAGCTTCTCGACTTGTTCACAATGAAGCCGGCCTTTGAAAAGATGCGCTCTGATGGAGTGGATGTGGAAGGGATACAGTGGAGGCGTTTAGCTGCTTTAGCGAGCTTTGGATATTGATGTTCATTTTTTTGCCACCATGCCAATGGTCCTGAATCAACCTTTGTTTTATCTGCCAAGTACATTTTTAGTTCATCTTTCTCTTCTGCATTCTCCTCCTCATCAATGGCCATCAGCATGGATATCTCGGCCTGCTTTTCCTTTTTCGGTTCGGGCTCACCCTCCTCTGCTGGGCTAATGTTGTCATGATCACTTTCTGGCGCAGCTTCTGTAGATAAACTTTCTGCCAGATCCGACACTGTGGAGTACGCATCTTCTCGTTCGTGTTGGTCAAAGAATGACAAGCTCTTAAAACGTGGGTCTAAGACAGCAGCTTGAATATAAATGCTGGTCGCGATATTTTCCGTCAGTTGCCATCTCGTGTCAATTTCTTTTGCTAGTTCTGTCTTTAGTGCTTTTGTGGTGGGACTGTCTTCGTTGCACAGCACCAAATGGCGTCTCTTCATGTTTATTAACATGGGCAGTGTGGCAGATAGGGATGCGTTTAAATCCTGAGAAAGCAGCTCAGTGAGAGTGATCATAGGCTTTAGCACTGCGACCGTGTCCTCCGCTGTCAGCCAATGTGCTGTTGTGAGATCTAGACCTCGTTCAGACCGTTTGGTAATTTCAGGATCTGACAGCACAGCTGTAACCAGCCATCTCTGTTCCAAGAGTCTCTCCAGCATGAAGTACGTGGAGTTCCATCTTGTGGAGACATCTTGGATAAGTTTGTGTTCTGCAACATTCTGCTGCTTCTGTTTATGAGTCAGAGCTGTTGTAGCCTTGGTACTTTTCTTGAAATGCCCCACAAGGCGTCTAGCAGCAGCGATGCATCGACATATGGGGTCAGTTTTAAGAGCCGCGTTTATGCATAACTGTAACGTGTGCCCCGCACAACGGACGCCCTTCGCATTACCCCAGGATGGATCATTAGAAATCAGTTCTGTGCACAACACCATATTAGCGGCATTGTCATGTACGACTGCTACCCTCTTTTCTGCAGGTATTTTAAATTCTTCCATCACTTCACTGAGTCGCTCTTTTATGTTGGTAGCTGTGTGGCTCTCCTCCAGCACTTTTGTTTCCAACACAAAAGAATGTAGTTGCCAATCTTCAGACATGAAGTGTGCAGTAACGGTCATGTAACCCTCACTCTTGATAGAGGTCCATGTGTCTGTTGTAAAGCTGACTGCTGTACAACTTTGAATTTTCTTAACAAGAATTTTAGTCGTGTTGAACTTGCTTGTGAAGCCATGCATTATTGTGTCGCGTTTGGGAATGGTGTAGCCTGGTTCGAGGAATTCAAACATTTCTTTGAACCCGTCACCACGGACAACATTGATTGGTCTCATATCAAGCGCAATGAAATTGACAATTTTCTCTGTGATTTCTCGCTTTATTTTCTCACTTAGAGGGGGTCTCAAAACTAATCTCTGCTGCATCATTGTTGACTGCAAAGTCGAAGCGCACGACGCCACATCATCGCTGCTATATTGTGGATGAGCCTAGAGACAAATGCATGTCAAAAACCATGAATATGATTTAACTTAACAGCGCAAATGTGTTTATATCCTTATTGTTAAAACGAGGGGCCATGTGGTGGTTAACACTCTGAGGTCTGAAAACGCGCCGGCGCGTTTTGCAGGTTTTTTTTCACATTGCAGCAAAACAGACTTAAAATACTCCGTCATTTTTTGTCATAGAGACATAAGTAATATATCAATTGAAACTATAGAATATCTTCTTTTATTTGTATACACTCAGAGTAAAAACACAATGTTGTGCTTTTTGTAAAATAAAGAAAACTAACATGATGCGTGATTTCTCCTCTCCCTCTGAACGAAGTCCAATCTGATAGTTCTCAGAAAATGAACTGTAACTTAGTGAATACTAATCACAGAAAAATTTAACTTATGTCTAAAAAAGGTTTTAAATCATGGTTTTAAATCATGTAAGTCAAATCGAAAACAAACCTTCTGTGTTTATGTAATCTGTATGAAAAGAGAGCCATGTCAGAAGTCCGTGATTCACCTCATTATCCACTAATGCGGCCACGCCCACGGAGCTAGCGCTATTCAGACGCAAATTCAGAGGCAATACAAGCATTCATCATCTCAATCATGTATTTATTGTCTTGAAAAGTGTTTATCTGGATGTAAAAGTCATGGTTAGGGAGCTCTAGAAGACATGCAGTTAGTTCCTGTTTTCTTTTCTTCTATAGATGAATTTTAGATGAGTTTTTGTTTCTTTAGCGCCCTCCGGCTGCAGTATGAATTGGAAACTCCATTCATGGAATAGCCTCTTCTTCTTTTAGATGAATTTGTGGACTAAAAATGCACAGAGAGCGCCCTCCGACTTCAAGGATGAATTGAAAACACCAGCGCTCATAGTAATGACAATGAATATTAAATAAATATAACTCCTCTGTATAGAAAATTGACATAAGCATATGAGAATCCAATATTTCTCCAAATGTGCATGCTTTTAAACTAAAAGCCTATATTCAGACTCTTTGCATCACAGAAATACATTATATTTTAAAGTATAATATAAAACCATTACTTTATATTGTAATAATATTTTTCTGTATGTTTCATATATCATGATGAGCTTGAGACATCACAGAAGGTTTTTTTCACAGCCTACCTGACTGAAATGCCTCATTAATATGCAAGTCATTTCAGCTCATTACTATCCAATTATTTTGTCTTCTCAGGTGAGAATGGCCCATTATTCAGTGGTGATTCACGCCTCCACGCATACTGTGTTTCTTGGCAAAAAGTGTCTTACAAAAACTAAATCAATATATTGTTTTATATGAAGGAGTAGGCAGCATAATTTTTACATAATTTTGAAGCAAAAACTCTAGTTTACAACCTCTAATACCCTAAAGTATTGTAAACACAGATTTACTATACTTTTTTTTACCTTATTTCAGTAACTTAAGTTTTTTGTTTTTTCAATAACCACGCATAAATGTTATTCCTTCAAAAACACAAACATGTACATACATGTTCCTCACATATTATTGTAGCCTAGTTTGTGCTGAATACAGTGTAATGACACTTTTTCCATTAATATGTTTATGAACAACTGAAAAAAGTACAAATGTCAGGGCCTCAGACTCCAGAGGGTTAACATTACTACTTGCATGTTTTAAATGATAAGACATATTCGATGTTGACGAGTGATAGGCAAATGTTTGCCTGCAGAGTTTGCAAACAGCCTTTTTAGGGTCGTCCTTCGACTTTTCAAAATGATCCCACACTTTGGACTTTTTTCCTGACATAATTATTAGCATCAGCCAGACACCTCTCCCACAAGTGCGCTTTGGTATACCGCGAGGCACGAGATCTCGTTGATCTCTCATTGCTTTGATGTCATGTCATACACTGACTGCGCAGCCCCTGATTGCGTAATTTTTTCACGTGATTTTTTTTGCGACTAACCACCTAATGAAAATGTATTCGACCAAGCCCTCTTCATATCGACTAACGTTTAGTCGACTATTTGGGGGCAGCCCTACTGTGTTGATGCTGACATCTGGCATTAGTGTTTGTGAGATTACTTCATGACTATAAACTTAGAAAATATTTTTTTTGGCATTTATATCATGTTGGGGTGCTGAGGAGTCAAAGCTTGCAAAAACAAATAGTGTTAAAGAGCAGAAACTGTTACAGAGCAGAAATGTTCAATGAGCTGAAGCCCAAGCCCACAGCGACCAGTGGCACTATTGATGAAAACTGAGTCAAGGAGATGAACATCACTGTGTCATTTACACACAATCCACATGATGCTTTTTCTAAAGGATTGTTTATTTGTTCTCACTTACTCTGTTTTCTAGCAGTCCAGGGAATGTGCAAAAGCCTTCAAAGCGAGAAAATTTTTTCAAAGGAGTCAGTGTTTCAACCACATTTTTTACTTGATTGTTCAATTTTTGCATTCATACTCTACATCATTTCAGGAAAGACTGTTGCTTGTTGACATCAACAAGATGTCCTTGTACTTCATCAATTTGTTCAGGCACCTCATTGCTTCCCTTTCCAGAAATAGATTCAGTCTCCAGATTTCAGGTCTGAAACTGCCCTCAATTTACCTGTGATGACAGGAAAACAAAATTCCTGACCGTCTCCAGGTCTTCTTTACTGACATAGCTTTGAGATCTTCTGCACTCTCAGAAATAGTTATGTCATCTGCATACAGCAGGACATTTCCCTTTGATTCTGAGTATTGTTGATTTAGGATTTCATATAATATGTTCAGCATAAAGGTTTTAGGAATGTAGAGACAGGAGACAATGGTATAAAGGTTCTTCATGAGACAGTTCAGGTGATTTGGGACCCCAAAGTCTTAGAGCCCATATATTCTACTGTCAAAAGCCTTGATGTAGTCAACAAAATGTTTTGGAGAATTCTGTAATCTTTTATATTATCCACCAGATCACACATTCCTGTTCCTTTTCCAGTCCTTTGACTGTGGCGTCTTCTGTTGTTCTGAGCAGTTCAGTTTGCCTTCTGCAATGACTTTTTTTTTGCCTATCCAGACAGCAGAGCACAGCTTGGGCTTTACAACATTAGGAAAACCAGACTCTTCCTATCTGAGTGTGCTACGCAGCTCCTAAGCTGTTGTCATTTTCAGATTAGGCTACTGCAGTGCTCTATTGGACGGCCTTCCAGTCAGTGTGACTAAGCCTCTGTGGCGCCTTTTTCCTTCACAACAAGGCACAAAGACTCCTAAAGACTTTCCTAAAAACCTTCGCCCTTTTAGTTCATCTTTGGTGCAACAATCTGCCAGCCTCTGTTCAATGTGTTAAGGCCATCACAGCTTTCAATTAAAAGCAGAATACTCACTTCTTCCACAAGCACTAGTGCACGTTCATAAATAACGGCACTTACTATATAGAGCCAGTGTGCAAGAGACCGTTTTTTTTTCAGTGAGGGAACTGCATGGGCTATAAGGTAGTTGTTTTGTTTCTTCTAGGTAATATGTAGTGTAAATTGAAATTTGTTATAAAAAAATGAATAAATCTAAATAGAAAATATGAATTAAAAAAAGCTCTGTGAGCATTTTATTTACGATAGACCTGGTAGACCTGCTCTTCTACCCTGGTTTGTTATCGTAAGAAAAAAAAAGTTAATTAAACGTTAAAACAATAGATACGCAATCTCACACAATATCTAAAACTTGTATAGTTTTTATCAGTGTTTATTTAAAAACAAAAAATTATGCAGAATATAAGATGGTAAATATTTTTAATTGATTAGTAGTCAATACAATATATAACAATACAATATACAGAGTATGATTTTACCCCAAAATTCAACATATAGGCATAATTATAACTGCAAATCTACATTTCGCTGCCTGGAGTCCAGTTGTGTCTGTGAATTGCAGCGTTCCATTTGCTTCTCTTCTCTTTAGCTTTTGGCAGTCTGTAAAAAAAAATATACCTCAGATTTCTTGTCAAATCTATTTGTACAGTCAATTGCAAAGCTCCCATTTATAATGTGTTTTGTGTGTTTTTCGTGGCATTCAAGCTGAAAACCAATCCTACCACTGAGTCTTTTGCCACTCACTGTAGATTCTTAAACTGTCCTGTGCACTCCCGAATCTCTCCGTGCTCCTGCACTAGAAAGCTCCTGGATTAAATGCTGTCAAAAATTATCAACCAATCAGAATAGGCTATGTCTTCATTAATCCAGAGACATTTGAAAACAGCATTTTCGTTTCAAGATGCTCCCCGTCCATACTACAGCTGGGTATTGACACAATTTTCATGATTCGATTCGATTACTCTTCACATGCTTTCGATTCGATTTCGATTATTTTGGATGTTTTATTTCAGTTACAGTACATGGCAAATTTTCTAGAGGAAAAAATCTCTCAACTAATGCTGTAAACTACACATGTAAGTCAGTTGGTACTACTATAATAATATTGAGGTTAAATGAACTTATTTATATACAAACACTTAAAGTACACTCAATGTTTTTATTATAAATAAAGTTTAGAATTACATAATCATATTTCTACTCCAATTATTATTATTTTTTTTAAATATAAACATTTAAATCACGGCTGTCATAACTGATTTATTCAAACATGCATTAAATTTTGAAGAACATTAAAAATTATAAAGAATATGTAACGGTGCATAGCTATATATATCAGAATGCTGCTTTCTAGAATTTTTCTAGCTGACTAATGAGTTTATGGTCACTGAATATGTTTTTCTGAGGTAAATGTGACGTTACGTGACATTGTTTACAAGCTGTTTTATTGACGTCTTTCCGAGGTTGAAACACTGATAGAGCTATTACATGAGACATGATACGGATTTCGATAAGTTGTACTGTATATTTTAACATACCTTCAGATGTTTAGTCATGTTTATTTCGTGCTGTAACTGGTATTAAAGCGGAAGAGAGGATGTTCACATGAGCTCCGTGCTGCCACTTCTCTTTAACTGAGGCGCTAAAGCGATCTGTCACGTCACATTAAACATTGCCAAAACGGTATTTATTTTTTGAATATCATAATAAGATAGATGTCATTTGAAATCTGAGACTTTGCTTCATATCAAAAGAAACAAAGCACAAAGATTATTGCGATTTATTGGATGGGAGGCGCTACATATTCTGCTCATTCGTCAACTGAAAACAGACTAGACTAATCGATTCTTGGGATTTAAGAATCAATATCGATTCGTAAAAATGAGAATTGATAAAAATTGTGAAATCTATTTTTTTTTTTTTTTTTTTTTTTTTTTTACCCAGCCCTAGTCCATACTACCATTTTCAAGCTTTTTAAAAAAGTTGCTCATTCACGCTGAAACATCTGAAAATACTTAAATCACCTTACTGTGCATGCTTAAAATATAATAAAAGCTCACAAGATGATACAGAGAGAGCAGACATAATAAAGTTCTCATGCTATTCTTCTGGAACGATAATTTCATTGTGTCCTGGTGGCAGTCAAAATCATATGGTCTAAAATGCTATTGTCATCATGTTTTGCCACAGGACAGCAACTGCGAGTGAATTTTTTTTTGTTGGTTTGGCAGAAATGTAATATGAAGATTCTACAAAAAAGCATTATCTTTAGCAAAACAATGAAAGTAAATAGCAGGAACAGCAATGCCTGTATAACCATAGATCCATAGATATTATAGGAACCATATACGTCACATTACTAAACATCCAACATCGTTTTTGAATACCTCTGTTTTCAAATTTATCTACTTTAGAGAGCATTTTCAAAAAGCTCTGTCTTTGACAAAAACACAATCTCAGTGTGGACAGAATGCCAAAACAGAGAAAAAGATGTTGTCTGGCTATCACCAGACCAAGCTCAATTTAAAATTGAACATTGGTCTGGGGAGTTTGCTATGTATTTCCTACTGCACAAGTAGGAAACTGATCAACTAGCATTATTCACACAATTGGATAGTCCTTCAACCAATCAGATCAACGATCCGGGTGACGTACTTTTGCAGAGCGATGCGAAAACTCCAGACAGGCTTAGTTTGTATTGGTTTGTAGAATTGATCAGCGGTTTGCAGAAGCAGCAATGGCATCGAGCGATTTTTGCAGGTTGTGCAAAAAAATATGAAAGTGAGTGGTATTTACACCCAGTCGAGCGATTTGTTTGCTAAACTAAAGAAGTCATTTAGCATCATTGAGAGGTTAAAAGGAATTGGACTGACGGTCGTGCGAGAGACGTCATGTGTTATACCCGCCCAGAGCCATAGAAAGAGCTCTGTACCCGCCAAGGTGGATAAGCCAGTCTGTGATTGGTTCCCGCAAAAGTGTAACAGATGCAGCAGAAATGAATGTACGGGTTTCCAGACTGAGTTGCCGGGTGAAATCAAATCGCCGCCAGATCAGTCTGGGTTTACCCAGTCTAAAAAAGATGCATTTTCAAACAAAAATGTATTAGTACAAGGCCATAAACTTCCTCAACTGACAGATGAAAATGTTACATTGAAATCTTATTGGCTGAGAGTGAACTGCACCTGGAATTCTTTTGACAATCAAAGATGGATCTTTAATTTCTTTAAAATTTAATAATATTTAATATTATTAATCAAATGTCTAAATGCATCACTATTGTACAAATATTACAGGCCAAACCCTTCTGAAAGGGTCATAGAATTCGGTATAACACCAGAAAGGACTGAGGTAAGTGGTGGTTTGTATAAGCTGTCGATTGGTTGGATTAAATGTTCCTCCCAAACTTTGGTTAAACTCCATTTTGACACCCAATCTTAAGACTGGAAAAGGAACAGGAATATTTGATCTGGTGGATAATAAAAAATAAAAAAAAATACAGAATTTTCTAATATAATTTTATTATTATTTAGTCACTCCATCTGACTTGTGCTAATGCGGTTTTACAGTAGGTTTGCGTGAGGAGCAGTTTAAAATTTACCCAAGCAATTACCCAAGCAATTTATGAATTTGTTAATTAATATTAACACTATAAATTACTATAAATTTCCTTGTTTGAGGTGTACCATAAAACTACATGATAACAGTTTGGTAATACTTGTGAAACTGCCCATCATTTATTTATTTGTCAAACAACGTTAATTTTCTTCAAATCCGCAATTTACGGAGGGTTTGGGGTAAACGGAATTCATAGTAGCTTTGGCGCCTACGCTTTATGTATCATCATCACTGTCCCACGTTCTCATTGGTTTGCTGGCATATGGGGGATTTAATGTGCAGGGAAAGCTGTGAGCGGATCGCTTGCCCAAGAGGAAAAATTAGCTGCTGCTGCCAGATCTTATTCATAACTGAAACTGTCTTCATAATATTAAATAAAAAAAAATATATATTAAAAATTTCTTCACACAAATTGTGTAAGTAGACCTACTGTAACTATCTGGGATTGTTAATCAATGGCTTGTGTTTGTTAAACTCATCAATTTGCATTATTTCAAATGATTTTTTTTTAAAGAATAACTATTTTTTATTTATTATACTAATAATTTGTCATTTTATTTATTATAGGCTACTAATATTCTTATTTTAATAATTTTTAATTCTAAATATAAAAAAAATACTCTTGGCATACATTTAAATTGACTCTTGCCATGTTGTTTCTTATTTGTCATCTCTCATTTAGATCACAGCGAGTATTTATTGTCATAAGCCAATGCACTGTACCATTTAAATGTGAAGTATGTCATTTCTGCGACAGTGCTACCTAGCAGAATTACAAAAAGAAATAACGTCAGATTATTTCAGAATGACATGAGGGTTAGTAAATGATTATAGAAATTTCATTTTTAGGTGAACTATCCCTCTACAACATATTTGACAACAACATCCACAATAAGGCTAATAACTTCTTATCGGTTTATGATTTGTACCAACATATAACAAGAGAAAGATTAACAATGTGAAATTCTGTCTTATCTAAGGCAACCATAAACCCAAGCTGAGATCCAGTCACATATATCCCTGGCAACAGTTGCCAAGCCAACTCCTATCATTCAGTGGAAGCTTATTACCAGGAATCAAGTTCTAAATTATTCTTCCATTGCTTCATGTCATTAAGAAAATTTCAAACAAATAATTATTATTATTACAAAAAGTGATGTTAGCTGTGAGAAGGGCACAAATATGCAAGCACAATAATAGCGCACACAGTGAGTTTGAGGCAAAGTATGCCTAATCAAACCGAAAGTCTGTTTTCCCTGTTTACTTTCTCAGTACTTGTCTTTGCTCTTATTGTACTCAAATCAGGAAACAGTATTTTAAATAAAAAAATAAAATCACAATCTTTCAAAATGTAATAATTTGCTAAACCCTTAAAAGAGCTTTCCAGCTGATATTGCCTGGTTCTCTTATTCTTGAACAACTCTAACTTGCTCCCTATTTTACTTGAAAATACATCATGGGTTGCAAGTGCTGTTTAATGTTAATTTGTAATATTAAAAGGTATGTTTCTGCCTCATCTGTAAATCCAGGATGAAACTCAAAGACATGTAAATCTTACAGTTTGAACAATAGAAACTCATAGCTACAGTAACTAGTATGCCTGGTTTCTTTCTTTCTTTCTTTTTTCTTCTTTTTTTCCCTCCTGTATCTATCACCAAGAAGGATTTGTTTCTTCTTGCAAAAGTTGCCTCTGGCTTGCTCACTGGGACTAAAGAATTATGGAATAACTTTCTTAACCTAACTAACTTGACTTGATTGTTAATTAACAAAGAAAACCGTTTTGATATGTTTGAGCCCATGCAAAGTTTAGATTTGAAGGCCCCCTACATTTCATACTGGGTAATGATTTCACTTACGACCAGATCATTTAAATTTTGAAGCTGTGCATTCTTGTGATAAGTCTTATTACTGCAGGCAAATGTGGTGACAGGCACAGCTTCTTCAGTGGGCAACCTGGCCAGGTCAAGCCAGTCTTTTGAGTTGATTAACCATTTGTGGCTAGCAGTCTCCACTTAATTTATTTAACTTAAAGTCCCTGTAAAGTCAATTCTGATAATTCTTTCTAAACACATTATAAATGTTACAAATGTATTGCTGAAACACATTTACAAAGACTGTGAATTGTGTAATGCTTAATTGTGAAGTTAGAGCGTTAAACAGTTTTTCACCAAGTTTCTGTTCAGGATTTTTTGGGTGGAGCTAAAACGGGGGTCCGATGACGCACTGGAGCCCCCGAACATGGTCCTGCCCCTAACATTATATAACTGTCGATGATGCACCAAGCGTGGCGCCGCCCTTAACGCTACAGCAGCTCACCCGCTCAATCTCGAGTGTCACTGCAGATATACAGCCCTTTGCACATTTAGCTAGTAATGCCTTTGTCACGCAAATGCATATTACATGGATGTTATATACAATACAGCTCGGTCTCCTTATTTAAATTTCCTAAAATGATGATATGAAGGGGTGGATTAACTTGGTCTCTAAAGTGATATCGTTCTACACCGGATAATTTTACAAACTTTCATCAGACAGCTGGGATTCACAGATAATCGGCTGTTTTTGGTGAATGTGACTGAACAGACCTCGGCCCCTCTCCTGCCTCAGCCTTCCTACCGTCCCACCGACAACCGATGATATGAGGCCGGACAGAGTCTCTCCCGTCCCGGCCTTCATCCTCCCGTCTCGCGGCGCCGTCATCTGTCGACAACAGTCTGCAGTACGTGCCCACCAATGAGTGTAAGTTGCTGTGTGTGCTTATGTTATAATTAGTAGGTAGTCCACAGTAACTCAACTAAAATTTGCAACCCTCTAACATGATTCTTTTTATATGCATCAGTATGTTTAACTCATTAGACTCAAGTCAGTTGAGACTGCAGCTCTTGCGAGTGGGTGTGGTTTCAGCGCAGACAGCGGACACGCCCCCAGCGTTTTTAGAGCAGACAGCGCTGCCTATTTTTTTGAGATTTTGATAACTTATTTAATTTACTTGCAGATTTTTTTAATCATTCAAATTTGGCTGGGTGGTTAATAATACATTTTTCTGCGGTGTGACAAACTCAGAACACATACTTTAAAATGACTTTACAGGGTCTTTAATTTTCAGTCAAACTTGTATCTGGTGTTATGTCAACCCGTTCTCACCGTGAAGGTGTCAAAAACTGAAGTCAAGTGCCTTGCTCATCACTAGTAAGAATCTTAAGCAGGGATGGGAAAATTTGGTCCTGGAGGCCCACTGCCCTGCAGTGTTTAGCTCCAACCCTAATCAAACACACCTAAATCAGCTAATATAGAGATGTGTTCGACTTGAAGCAGTGCTGCACAGACCGATCGGTGTATGACATCAAGGTACTGAAAGAGCGATGCGAAAGCATACGGAACCGTCTGCCCTCTAACTGCTCTTGCTGTACTTTGATGTAGGCCTATGCCTGAAACTAGGCATTGCTATATTGACGAAAACCACAAATCCATTGCTTTCAATGAGAAAGCTTTGCTGACAATGCAAAGAAATGAAGGGCAGGGCCATTTTATTTTCAGGGAATTATATATTGGAGTATAATTTTATCATTATGACAGGCCAATATTGCCTCTTGCTGAATTTCTTTTGAATGAGATGTGACTTAGTTTATGTGAGGTGGGGTTAACCCTCTGGAGTCTGAGGCTGATTTGGGGCCTGGAGAAGTTTTGACATGCCCTGACATTTGTGCTTTTTTCAGTTGTTCATAAACATATTAATGACACAAGTGTCATTACACTGTATTCAGCACAAACTAGGCTACCATAATATGTGAGGAACATGTATGTACATGTTTGTGTTTTTGAAGGAATAACGTTTATGCGTGGTTACTGAAAAAACAAAAAACTTAAGTCACTGATATAAGGCCAATAAAAGTATATTAAATCTGTGTTCACAAGACTTTTGGGTATTGAAGGTTGTAGACTAGAGTTTTTGCTTCAAAATTATGTAAAAATTATGCTGACTACTCTTTCATTTATAACAATATACTGATTTAGTTTTTGTAAGACACTTTTTGCCAAGAAACACGGTATGCGAGGAGGCGTGAATCTCCATGAATAATGGCTCATTCTCACCTGTGAAGACAAAAGAATTGAATAGTAATGACCTGAAAAGACTTGCATATTAATGAGGCATTTCAGTCAGGTAGGCTGTGAAAAAAACTTCTGTGATGTCTCAAGCTCATCATGGTATATGAAACATACAGAAAAATTTTATTACAATATAAAATAATGGTTTTATATTATACTTTAAAATATAATGTATTTCTGTGATGCAAAGAGTCTGAATATAGGCTTTTAGTTTAAAAGCATGCACATTTGGAGAAATATAGGATTCTCATATGTTTATGTCAATTTTCTATACAGAGGAGTTATTTTTTATTTAATATTCATTGTTATCTCTATGAGCGCTGGTGTTTGCAATTCATACTGCAGCCGGAGGGCGCTCTGTGCATTTTAGTCCACAAATTCACCTAAGAAGAAGACGATATTCCATGAATGGTGGTTACCAATTCATACTACAGCCGGAGGGCGCTAAAGAAACAAAAACTCACTTAAAACTTATCAATAGAAGAAAACAAACAGGAATTTACTGAATGTCTTCCAGAGATCGCTAACCATGGCTTTTTCATCCAGATAAACAATTTTCAAGGCAATAAATACACGATTGAGATGATGAATGCATGTATTGCCTCTGAATTTGCCTGTGAATATCGCTGGCTCCGTGGGTGTGGCCGCATTAGTGGGTAATGAGCTGAATCACGGACTTCTGACATGGCTCTCTTTTCATACAGATTACATAAACACAGAATGTTTGTTTTCGATTTGACTTGCACGATTTAAAACCTGACATTTCAACGTTTTGTTAGACATAAGTATGAATTTTTTGTGATTAGTATTCACTAAGTTACACTTCATTTTCTGAGAACTATCAGATTGGACTTCGTTCAGAGGGAGAGGAGAAATCACGCATCATGTTAGTTTTCTTTATTTTACAAAAAGCACAACATTTTGTTTTTACTCTGAGTGTATACAAATAAAAGGAGATATTCTATAGTTTCAATTGATGTATTACTTATGTCTCTATGACAAAAAATGACAGAGTATTTTAAGTCTGTTTTGCTGCAATGTGAAAAAAAACCTGCAAAACGCGCCAGCGCGTTTTTAGACCTCAGAGTGTTAAACATCTATCTATCTATCTATCTGTCTGTCTGTCTGTCTGTCTGTCTATTTCTCTATCGATCTCTCTATCTATCTCTGTCTATCAGCAAAAATAAATAAATAAATACCTTGACTATGCTTCAGTTTTATACAATGCCTTTGGATCAAGAACAGGTTTGCTTCTGTATTAAAGAGAATCACCCCTGCGCCACTGTGACGCTCATTCTTTGAAAAACGATTTCATCAAAACGTTAATGCTAGTGATCAGTTTCTGCTCATTTAACAGCGGGTCTTTTTCAGAAACAGACCCAAGATTCCAACTGTTACTGTTTGTTCTGTTGTTTATACTTGGCTGGTCTAATGGAGCATGTCTGTATAACGCCCCAGCAGGGACGCCTTTCTCAGCCGTAGGGTGTTGAGGCAGCTAATTGGTCAAAGCATAAAATACGTCTTGAATCAAATCCAAAGACTCCTGATGACATGCACTGAAAACAACATTGTGTAGCATGGGTTGTTGAGTATGTAAAATCTGTGATAGCACAGTTGTTTGTATGATTATGAAGCTAGTTTTTGTGTGTGTATGTGAGAATACGGCCTATGAAGTTTGAACAAAAAAATCCTATGAATGTAGGATCCCCCTGTACACTGCTAATAGTCAAATGGAAACTTAATAATAATTTTAAAACACTTGAAAATGCTTCTACTATAGTCTCTGTAGTCTCATCTTCAGGCAGCATGCCCTTCGTATCATTTATGGACAGTCTGATGCATTTTGCATACAAAAAATAACAAAAACAATCTCCAAATAGAAAGCTCCAATCTGATTGGCTGATGAACTCATTTTGATGAACTCATTTACAGGAATGAGTTCTAAAGTTTATATCCATCTGCTGGAAAACATTTTGTTTGCCAGGATGAGCCCTTCCTAAGAAACACCTGTAATGTTCGATAAGTTGTGACATGATCAAAATATTTTTAAAAAGCTGTTTTGAGAGTTTTTCACAAAAAGTTTTGAGAGTTTTTCATAAAAAAAGGAGACAACCACAAGCAAAACAGTATATTCCTCTTTACTCTCATAATTACAGTATATGTGATTTTTTTTTTTTCTTTTTCTTTTTTTTTTCTACATCAAGTGACCATGACCAAGGACAAAAAAGCAAAAAACAAGAAAACAAAAACAACAATAAACGTAGTTGTGTGCTATATTCAAAGTCAAGAAAAAAGAAATCTAGTTGCATACCTTAGTGACCTCTTTTAAGTGGTTTCTTCAACTGTTATTTCTACACTTCATTACTCACATCAGGGAATCTCTTACTTTTTTAAAACTTTTTTCTTGATAACCTCATAATGCTAGCTGTCCATTGATCATGATGCGAGGGGTGCTAACTCAGTTCTGCCTGACATTTTCCGCTGACTTCCTTGTTTGTGCATAACCTGTGTGTGACCTTCTTCTTGGTTTGTCCCAGCCAAACTCACCATGGCATGACGAATGACTGACAGCATTAACAAAAATGTGTGTGGACCCGTACCGGCCGCTCTACAGATGAACACATGATAAATTACCCTCGTCAGTTTGTTTTGCCAGCTGCCACAGGCGGGTCACCACCTAATCTCTAGCTGACATTTTGTCCTGTACTGTATATGCAAATACCTGGCAATCAATTTGCCCCCCACCCCTCACGATGTAATTAAAACTAATTAACTGCAAGTTAAATTCAACACAATCGGCTTCCAGGCGCCCAGGGTTAAAAGGACAATATGAGAACATAAAAAGTTACAGCAGACCAGTAAACAGCATTTACTGTTTTCTAAAATGAACATCCTGCATCTTTCTTCATTAACACAGTAAAAAAAAGAAAAAAAAACAAAAAAAACAAGGGATGTAAATATGAATAATAGAATGTACACAGAGTGAAAAAGTTGATTTAGATACTGAAAACGGGTTACATGAAGATCTGTGATGTTTTATGTATTTGTTGTGTGCTGTATAGATTCAATGATTATGTCGCTGTGCTGAAGGACACAAGGGACAAAATCTTACATAATCTTACATAAGAGTATGTCATAAAAGACTGACTGTCTGATTTACAGCTGACAAATAAATAGCAGTGATATTAGTTTATTGTTCAACATGGTCTCTTTTCCGTTTGCTTCTGAAACCCAGCTAGACTATGAGTTCACACTGCAATTCAAGTGTCTGTAAAGCAGTGTTAATTTTGACAGCAAATTTTGATTTAGTTTTAGTCGTAGTCTTTTGACTAAAATGGCATTTAGTTTTAGTCATATTTTAGTAATTGGAAATTGTTTTAGTTTTAATCTAATTTTTGTTGACTAAATATAAGATTTTAAAATCTAGTTAAATTGTAATTCATTAAGTAAGCATTTCTCTAACAATACACATCTGTATATCTATACATCTTATATTCTCAAAACTGTTTATGTTCACTTAAGACAACCAACTGTACTTTACTTGCCAAAACGGACGTTTTTTGACCGTTCAAGTGCAAAAAGACACAAAAGAGAGCTCAATTCAGTAGTTTTCAAGAACTGACACACTTATTGAGATACTATTATAGTTTTAGTTAAAAATTGATTAGATTAGTTTTTCTGCTTTCATTGTAATTTTAGTTATGTTTTTGTGTTTATGTCTTTGTTTTTGCTTTTAAATGTCTGTATAGTTTTTTATTTCTGTTTTAGTTATTTTACATCAGGTTAAGCTACAGCTTAGAAACTACTTTTATTTATATTTATTTATTTTAGTTAACATTTATTTAGTTTCAAGTAATGAAGATTTTTATGGTTTTAGGTTTAGTTAACTATAATAACCCTGATACTTGTAAAATCTAATAATGTGTCAAATAATGTTCTTAGTCTTTCCTTCCTATGACAGAAGCTACAATAGTTTACTATGAATTAAATGGAAATTAATTTAAATTAAATACAGTTTATTGTGTAAACAAAATAACAATAAGGACCAGGGGAACAAAATAATCACAAACCATCCCGAAATACTCCGTGACTCTTATTCTGAAATGTCTGCAGTCTGCACTGTTGCAGGCTGCTCATTTAAGTTCAGATGAGGGAGATAAAATATACATTCTTACAACCGTCTAAAACATATTGCCATATAAACACTGTATAGTAAACATTGTCATAATTCATCAACATCATCTCATAAGCAATCACTTGGCATAAATGTGAGCGCGCAACAGCGGCACGTTTTCCCGCGGTTAGATCAGCATGTTACACTTCAAATGTGAGCATCTTCCACACAGGACAGCAGTCCTGACTGGATATCCTGGATATCGTCCCTCTCATCATTTTCATTTTGTTTTTATTCGCTGACGAAAATAAGAGAAGATTTTCGTTATAGTTTTAGTCATTTAAAACTGTTTTTTTATTTAGTCATCGTCTCGTTTTTGTCCGTGAAAAAAATGTCGTTGACGAAAATTGACAAATTATTCATCAACAAAATAACACTGCTGTAAAGTTTGAAGTTAAATGAAAATTCTCAATATGTGTTTTTTAATTATTTGGCCATGTTGTAGTCTCCTTTCCATTTGCATGCCAAAAGCAGTGTTTGCAATAGTTACTTTTAAAAATAATGCATTACAATGTTGCATAATATCCATAAAAAGTAATGCGTTACATTATTGCGTTACATTTTCTCATCTGGGCAGGGCTTGCTTGTTTGTTTTTTAATAACAACAAAATAAGTTCTATTTTTGCCAAATATAAAGTCCCTTTCACACCAAAAGTGAAATGAATAAGCCTCAGACTGAAAGAAATGCAAATTCAAGCCTGTACAGTAGAGGGCGCAGTTAAAAAAAACTTTCAACTGTTCTGCCATTTTGGATTGAAGAATAGGATGCAAAAGTTCAACACGCTTGCTTTAGCAATAAATTTTGAAAAATGAAACGCAAATGTGATGTTTATCTAAAGTCATTTTGCTTATTAGTATGGTTGAAGTGGATCATCAAAGGTCAGCAGCAAAGACATAAAGTGAGATTCAATGAAGTATATTTGTGTAATTTAATATAATTTAATTATTGCAGGTTTGAGTAATATTCTGAAATTGCATTACACTGTTTTATTACTTTTGAGTAATACTGAATCTGTGTTTTTTTTGCAAGTGAGATGAGTAAATGCCTGCTCACATTTATTCACATGGTACAGACAATGCCTTTGCACTTACGATTTCTCTCAACAGGAGAGCTGTCAGTCAATAAATGGAAAAACAAAGTAACTTGCATTACTTAGTAACTCAGATATTTTGTTGTAAATTTAAAAGTAATGCATTACGTAACTCAAGTTACTTGTAATGCCGACACTGGCCAAAAGTAATTTTAAACTTATTTTTGTTATTTTGCATCCATCATTCTTAGCATCACTCAAGCAATGTCCTGCATTAGCTACAAATACTCATGAAGCCCATATTTTCAAGTACACAATATCGATGATAAATAGCAAGACGATTAATCATATTGAATTTGATTTATTGATTCCTTAATGTTACAATTCTTTTAATCACAGGTGAATGAGTGTTTTGGTGTTTTGATGGTTTTGTTTTAATGTTAAGTTTTAACTTTAAAAACAGCAATTGAAAATTACATCAAAAAATATATTTTCATGTAGTTTTGACCAACTTATAATTTAAGTTAATCTTCTGGTTAATAAAATTAATCTTCTGGATTGTTCCAGGACTGTCAAGGCCTTGCTACCCACCAGCTATGTTTAATTAAATGATGTTACATTACATCATTAACTACAGTATGTTAAATTGTTTTTTGTTGTTGTTGTTTTTTGCTACATCAAACTGCTATTTTTATACTGAAAGGTGTAGAGCTCAGAGTACAAGAGATAGAGATTATTATTATTTTTTTTTAATGGGTCTCTGCCTGTGAGAGCATATGATAACACATAGTTTTCCATGTTAGAATGAGCAGTGAAATCAGAGGGCATAGGCTACCACAGCATATGTATGCATTATTCATGCGCCTGCATTGAGCTGTAATCTCTGCTCTATTAATGAATGAAAGGCACTGTGCTCTTCATCCCATGCACTGCAAAATGCACAGAAATATGACCATTTGATGAAACAATTCTTGCACATCAGTGATAACAAAAGTAGATGGTGCAAATGCATGAGCTCTAAAAAAACATATTATATATTTAATACCGGCATGCCATGGGGAAGAAGGGAAATTTTAAGAAAAAAATTACAGAAATCCTAGTATAATTCTAAAGCCCCCTTCTGTGCAGTCTCTTAGGGGTTCCTAGACCCCGTTTTGAAAAACCCTGCTTAATACAACACTATGTACATTACTCCAAGGACTCCTTTTGTGATCCATATGAATAAGGCACTCCACATAAAGCTCTCTTGTTGAACATAGAAAGCAGAGATGTGGGCTTCATACTAGTTTGCTGTGCAGTCTCAACCTCACCTTTCATTTCTTCTTTGGGTATTTAATTCATCGGGGCAGTGGGGCAAGACAGACATGGATGGCTGGCCAGTGTTGGCAGACACGAGTTACATGAGCTCTGACCCTGTGCTTGAAATCCAGTCTTTGGTCTGGCAGATCTGTTCAACACAGGAGAAAGGTGTTGGAAATGAAAATTAGACATGTTGCCTTGGCACGTAACTGAAATAAAATAAGTATAAGTTACAGTACTAAAATTACTAGGAATAACTGGAATAAAAATAAAGTCAAATAGAAATATATATATATATATATATATATATATATATCCAGTGTCCTCCACAAATATTGGCACCCTTAGTAAATATGAGCAAAGGCGGCTGTGAAAATAAATCTGCATTGTTTATCTTTTTGATCTTTCATTCAAAAAATTCACAAAATTCTAACCTTTCATTGAAGGAAAAGAATTGAAAATGGGTGGAAAAGCTCATTATGAAATAAATGTTTTTCTCTAGTTCATGTTGGCCACAATTATTGGCACCCAATTATTGCAATGTCCTTTTCCCAAGATAACAGCTCTGAGTCTTCTTCTATAATGCCTGATGAGTTTGGAGAACACCTGAGGAGAGATCAGAGACCATTCCTCCATACAGAATCTCTCCAGATCCTTCAGATTCCATCTCCATGTTGGTGCTGCTTCTCTTCAGTTCACTCCACTCATTTTCTTTAGGTTTCAGGTCAGGGAACTGGGATGGCCATGGCGGAAGCTTCATTTTGTGCGCAGTGACACATTTCTGTGTTGGTTTTGATGTTTGTTTTGGATCATTGTCCTGATGGACGATCCAACCACTGCCCATTATTGGATTTCTAGCAGAAGTGGTCAGGTTTTGATTTTTTTATCTGTTAGTATTTAATAGAATCCATGATGCCATGTATCTGAACAAGACGTCCAGGACCTCCAGCAGAAAAATAGGCTCACAGCATTAAAGATCCAGCAGTATATTTAACCGTGAGCATCCATGTGTGCACCAAACCCATCTGGTGAGTTTGCTGCCAAAAAGCTATTTTTTTAGTTTCATCTTACCACAGAAGCCGGTCCCATTTGAAGTTCCAGTCTTGTCTGACAACTGAATATGCTGGAGTTTGTTTTTGGATGAGCAAAGAAGGATTTTTCTTGAAACCCTCCCGAACATCTTGTGGAGATGTAGGTGCAGTTTGGTAATTTTTTTTAGGCTTTCTGAGACTCAAGACTCAACTAATTTCTGCAATTCTCCAGCTGTGATCCTTGGGGAGTCTTTGGCCACTCAAACTCTCCTCCTCACTTCAGATTAGGACGATTTAGACACATGTCCTCTTCCAGGCAGATTTGTAACATCTTTAGTTGATTGAAACTTCTTAATTATTTCCCTGATGGTGGAAATGGGGATTTTCAGTGCGTTATCTTTTTTCTTATACCCATTTTCAATTTTGTGAAGCTCAACGATCTTTTGCTGCACATCAGAACTATATTATTTGTTTTTTCTCATTGTGATGAATGATTAAGGGGATTTGTCCTTTGTGTTTACACATATTTGAACTCCTGTGGAACAGGAAGTGATGGCTGCACAATTTCATGCTCCTAGTCACCCTGGTGTGCTAAAAAATGTAAATGTGAATGGGAATATACTTCAGAGATATTTTACTCAGAAGAATTTCTAGGGATGCCAATAATTGTGGCAAACATGTATTGGAGAAAAACATTTATTTCATAATGAGCTTTTCCCCCCATTTTCAATTCTTTTCTTTCAATGAAAGGTTAGAATTTTGTGAATTTTTTGAATGAAAGATCGAAAAGATAAACAATGCAGATTTTTTTTTCACAGCCGCCTTTGCTCATATTTACTAAGGGTGCCAATATTTGTGGAGGGCACTGTATATATATACAGTATATTTTTATATATATATATATATATATATATATATATATATATATATATATATATATATATATATATATATATATATATATATATATAAAAACATAAAAAGTAATGAACAATTACAAAAGCATGTAACAAATTAACTAATTCATTAATTTCACTAATTTGTGAAATTTACTTTTTTTTTAATTGAAAATTGAAACTGAAAGTATAAAAATGAAAGCAAATTCATTCATTTTTTCTATATAATAGTATTTATTATTATCGTATAATATTATAATAGTAACTATAATAGTATAATATATAATAGCATGGCTGGGAGTTTCAGAGCAACTGCAACTGAGTAATTAAAGACATGTTTAGATTATTTTAGTCAAAATGACTGAAAAATCACAAATACAAACAATTGTAATTTCATTAAATTGGTTATCACTTTTAACCAATAGGTGACGCTGTTGCCAAATTGATGTTGTATAGTCAGTGTGAGGTGATGATGACATACAAAGTTTGGTGTCAGTATACCAAAGCGTTGCAGAGTTACAGCTTCAGAATCAGCTTGACACCAAATTTGTTGATGTTATTCGAGAACGGCTTGGACATTGGACATCATTGTTCTTTAAATGCTGCAAGTAGCCTCAGGTCATGCTTGTGATGACATGTTTATATATATATATATAAACTTACCTTGTAAAGTATCTACCACATCCATCCATTAATATTAAATATATCCACTTGTCCCATGTAGGGTTGTGGGAATGATGGAGCCTATCCCAGAGTCTCTCTCTTCAGGTAGCACCATCAAACCACCAGAACCAAAGTGCAAATGGAAAACGACAGTAATTTCCTTGAACAAAGTAACAGTCAGTCTTCAGAGAAAATGCAGGGTAGTGGGACTGGGAGGGACATACATCGGGGCAGAGCAGAGAGAATGTATCCCATTTCTTATGCCAAATGTAGCTGGTTGGGCAGAGGTAGCCTATCTCAAAGAGAATGAGAGAATAAGATGTTCTGAGCAAATTCTGAAGTGACAAATAGAAATTCAGTGTATTATTTTAGTTCTGTTTGACCAGAATGTAGAGTAGACAGATTATGAAATATTGTGTAGAATAAATACAATTTTATAATTGAATAATAGCTAAAATTATACTTTACATTCAATACATTCAATACAACTCAGGTTGGTTATATAAATAGGTTGTTTGCAATCATGTGGTTCTGGTGACGCGCAAAATACCGGTGGAGGGCAAGCAGTGAAAATTAGAATTGAAGAGATGGAGAAAAGTCCTTTCTGTCCTGGTTTAGAAAGGTATAAACAGAAAATCACAACATATGTTGGACATGATCCTTATGTCACAAAGAGGAGTAACTTTTCCACTGAATTGAAAGACCTGACTGCCATCGAGGAGTTAGATATAGAGAATGTAAGGCTGCCGTCACGCCGCGTTCAGTTCTAGTCTGGGTTTGTTTATATCGCGCTGCCTTTCTGCTAGTGAAGTTAGGGCAGTATTTAGATTTTTTTTTTTTGTCGTGATTTTGAAAAATGTCGCCATTATAGGTCATTTATGCTGAATCGAGAATTCCAACAGGAGCTCACATCATCGTTCAGGGAAAAAACTGGACAGTGTAATACTTCGCCTTTTCTACGTGTAAAAACACACTAAGGGAAGCAGGCTGAGGAGGTGACGGGAAGACGACGTATAGCAAATGTAATGTCACTGATTGAACCCACTGCCTATCACTCAATAAAATAATCACATTGCTGAGTGTTTTTGAAAGTTTTGTATTTTGTTTTGGTGTAATAATTAACATTACATTTGCGAATATGACTCTCACTTGGCTTGTGAGTGAGCATAACACGCATAACATGTAGATTTTGGTTGTCATTTGTTGAAATAAATACATAAAAAAACAAACAAACAAAAAACAGTGTGTCGGTGTCTGTCAGACTGTAAAAAAGGGTGTCTGTCCGCTGAATGCCCCTCCAATTCTCCTCCGTGGCCATATGGGAAAGTGAATATTTTCAAAGACAACATTAAAAGTTACACTTACACCCTTCCAACAAAGAAATGGATCGACTTCTGTCAGCTTGTTAAACATATATTTATTTGGACATTTTCTACCATATGATGGCTGAAGCAGCAGTGCGAGACACTTTTCACGGTAACCAGATCAACATTGTAAACAGAATTCTACAAAACTGAAGTGAAAACATCAAATTACCATTCAGTGGGATAAAATAGCTTCTCTTCCCTGCAAACGATACCATGAAGAATGTGAATATTTAACCAAGTCAAAAACAAATAATGTAGGCAGGTATCCATATTCATTTCAGGATCAGCAGACGCAAAACGCTATAAAAGGTGACAACTTTTAAAGTTAAAAAACGATATAAGTTATGTAAAGGATAAAAGCTCCTTGTGGGGTCTCGGTTTGATCGATTTGAGCAACCATAAACGATGCAAAACATATGAATTTTGAGTTTTTGATAGGATTCCTATATAGAAAAATCACTGCTTTCCCTCCAGCTGCATTTTGCATTCAGCAGTGACGTCATGTGCAAACAACCTATTGCAGTTAATTCAGCATTACTCTTACAGAACCACGAGTAAAGCCTCAGTCTTGACTCATTGATTGTTTTTGTTTTCTTCTCCAGTATTTAATACTAAATTAATAATAATAATAATAATAATGATAATAACAATAACAATAGAACATCTCTACAAAGATCTCTGAACAATTTAATGGAAAACCATAAAAGAAAACTCTACAGATAATCTAGCAGTCTGCCAAGCTTTTTGTATCCACATATTGTACATATGAACTAGCTAAAATTATGATTTGAATTTCTCTGTCCTCAATAGATCAGAGGTAACAGCTTTCCCGCTGAGGCTGTGACATGCCAGCTTGCATTAAAAGCTAAAATATGTTGCTTTTAACAGACCATATGGTAATCTGAATCAATGTCATGTCATTGCATATGGAAAGGACTGGAATAAATAAAACAGTATAGACAGACAGAGATCTAAGGCAAAGAGATAAAGCGATTGTTTGAGATGGGGACACAAGTGTCCATAGGCAAAATAAAATATGACCAAAATAGCAATTTGTCCACATTGACTCATGAGCACAAGTTATAGATCCATTTTTTTAGACATTTCAGGGCAGTTACTGTATTAGTACAGTGCATCTGGAAAGTATTCACAGCGCTTGACTTTTTCCACATTTTGTTGTGTTACATTCTTATTCCAAAATGGATTAAATTCATTATTTTCCTCAAAATTCTACAAACAATACCCCATAATGACTTGAGCTCAGATGCATCCTGTTTACACTGATCCTGTTATGTCACATCCTTGAGATGTTTCTACAACTTGATTAGAGTCAACAACTTGACAAAAACTGTCATCCTTTTTCCATCTACGCATAAGCACTTCGTTATCCCAATAAAATGCAACTCCAGACTCGCGAAGACTATTCTTGTCAATTGTAGCTGCAATACATGCACCTAATGAAGGATCAGATTTTTGCAACATGGCCAACTGCTTTTTCCCGATCTGGAGCGACTTAAGTTTTGTGTGAACACTTTCAGTTACAGGTGACATTTCAAGCTGAACGATAACTTTAGCTTCCACTCTTTCACCATCAGATGCTAAAAATGAATCTGACAGATCAACAACATCCTGGAGCTTACGAGCTTGAGCGCGCGTTACGGCACAGACTGGGAATGTACTGGGAGACTGCTCAGCTTTTTCTGTTAGTTCACCTAACACATTGGGAGTGTCCACAACGACAGGCTGCGAAAAAACCTTACCTCCAGCTAAATCGGTGCCCAGTATGAGGTCAACCCCATCCACTGGAAGCTGAGATGGCACGGCCACCTGCACACATCCTGAAACAAGTTCAGATTTTAAACACACAGTATGTAAGGGAACCTTAATACAGCCGAGTTCCACACCTCGGAGCAACACATTAGTTCCTGTGTACGATTCATTAGACAGCGGCAGCACTGTACTCAACATAAGCGTCTGAGCGGATCCTGTATCACGGAGCATAGTTATTGGCTTAAAAACAGAGCCATCAGATAACGCTACTGATCCAGTAAACAGAAAAGGTTCATATATCGACGACTTAGTCGATTCAGCAGGTGTGGTTGAGACGGACTTTACAAAAGCAACACTTTTAGACTTAGTCTGATTTTTCTTTTTCTTTTGTTACAGTTGATTAGATTGTGGTAAATTCAGTTGATTGAACATGATTTGGAAAGGCACACACCTGTCTATATAAGGTCCTACAATTAACAGTGCATGTCAGAGCACAAACCAAGCCATGAAGTCCAAGGAATTGTCTGTAGAACTCTGAGACAGGATTGTATCTAGACACAGATCTGAGGAAGGGTACAGAAAAATATCTGCAGAATTGAAGGTCCCAATGAGCACAGTGGCCTCCATCATCCGTAAATGGAAGAAGTTTGGAACCACCACGACTCTTCCTAGAGCGGGCCGCCCAGTCAAACTGAGCAATCAGGGGAGAAGGGCCTTAGACAGGAAGGTGACCAAGAACCCGATGGTCACTCTGACAGAGCTCCAGTGTTTATCTGTGGAGAGAGGAGAACCTTCCAGGAGGAGAACCTTCCAGAAGAACAACCATCTCTGCAGCACTCCACCAATCAGGCCTGTATGGTAGAGTGGCCAGACAGAAGCCACTCCTCAGTAAAATGCACATGACAGCCCACCTGGAGTTTGCCAAAAGGCACCTCAGACCATGAGAAACAAAATTCTCTGGTCTGATGAAACAAAGATTGAACTCTTTGGCCTGAATAGCAAGTATCATGTCTGGAGGAATCCAGGCACCCTCATCACCTGGCCAATACCATCCCTACAGTGAAGCATGGTGGTGGCAGCATCATGCTGTGGGGATGTTTTTCAGTGGCTGGAACTGGGAGACTAGTCAGTATCAAGGGAAAGATGAATGCAGCAATGTACAGAGACATCCTTGATGAAAACCTGCTCCAGAGCGTTCATCTTCCAACAGGACAACGACCCTAAGCACACAGCCAAGATAACAAAGGAGTGGATACAGGACAACTATGTGAATGTCCTTGAGTGGCCCAGCCAGAGCCCAGACTTGAACCCGATTGAACATCTCTGGAGAGATCTGAAAATGTCTGTGCACTGACGCTCCACATCCAACCTGATGGAGCTTGAGAGGTCCTGCAAAGAAGAATGGGAGAAACTGCCCAAAAATAGGTGTGCCGAGCTTATAGCATCTTACTCAAAAAGACTTGAGGCTGTAATTGGTGCCAAAGTTTGCAATGGTGGTATTTTCCAAAAATGTATTTTAGCTGCATGTTTGTGCACTCATACCCTAGTAAAAAAGTAATATATTTAAAATACATTTATTTTATACTAAGTATAGTTTAAATATATTAACATATTTACTGACATATCGCTTGAGACTTACTGATATAAAAATTATAATTAAACTTTATTTGGAGTAATACTCAATGCACAATGGACATATCTTAATATCAATGTGTTTTAATGTCAATATCGATAAAGATTGTATGAACTTTGAATAATATTAGTCTTTACATGCAAGATATTTAAATTGTATCATAAATTTAGGTATATCTTTAGTTGGACCTCAGCACTACTTCCACACAATTAAATTGCATTAAAGGATTAGTTCACTTTAAAATTAAAATTACCCCATGATTTACTCACCCTCAAGCCATCCTAGGTGTATATGACTTTCTTCTTTCAGATGAACACAATCGGAGTTATATTAATAATCACCCTGATGCTCCAAAGCTTTTTAATGGCAGTGCACGGAAACCACCTATTTGAAGCTCGAAAAAAGTGCATCCATCCATCATAAACATACTCCACACAGCTCCGGGAGGTTAATAAAGGCCTTCTGAAATGAAGCTGTTGCATCAGTTACACCTGTTTTGTAAGTTGAATACGGAAGGCATAGGACGTAGCATACGCGTTTTGAACTGTGGGAGGCATTACACTTTCTTCGTAAGTGCAGAACTCAGTCAGCTCCAGTGATTGTAAAGGGAGCGTTCTTTGATCACTTTCTATATATAATTTAATCACAGTTTAAATAACAGATTATTTTCATCCTACTAAGAGAAACAATGTTAAGTTGACTGTTTAGTCACTGGTTTGATTTACTGACAATAAACGATTTTGAGAACATCTGACTGTACATGAATCATTACATATTAGAAATCACTAGTCAGTGGGCGGGGCTACAGGAGTAACGATGTAAAAGTAGGCCTTCATCTTCTTCAGAGATGGTCTTTCACCTATAAATAGGCACATTCCACAAGTCGTAATCTGGGCTTGGTTTAAATAAAAGTTGTTTTGGACTAACAAGGAAGCTTTCAGTTCTGAAACTTGTGTAACAGTGTATTCTTGTAGTATGAGGACCTGTTATCTCAAAAGCACGATGAAAATTAGATTTCTCAATTCATGACCCCTTTCAGTATACCAGTTTAGTATACCAAAACTACAATTGCAGGGCATTTTTATTAATTACATAAATATGTAAATGTATTAGTAGTGTACTTAGCAAGAAATAAATGTATTTGTAAATAAATGTAAACATAACAAATACATTTTTAGTATATTTATCACTTTTCACTAGGGTATATATACAGCTTTTTCATATACAGATATTTTCAATCATGTACTTTTAACATTGCTTGCCAACAAAAAGAAAAAAAGCATCACAATTACTATTGCTCAACAAACACTTTTAAATAAACTTTTCCTGATAATTTACTCATCTCCATGTCATCCAAGATGTCCATGTCTTTCTTTCTTCAGTCGAAAAGAAATGAAGGTTTTTGATGAAAACATTCCAGGATTTTTTTCCATATAGTGGACTTCAATGGGCACCAAACAGTTGAAGGTCAAAATTAGTTTCACTGCAGCTTCAAATTGTTCTACATGATCCCAGATGAGGAATAAGGGTCTTATCTAGTGAAACAATCACTCATTTTCTGAAAAAAATTGAAAAAAGTTTTAACCATAAATGCTCATCTTGAACTAGCTCTCTTCTTCTTCTCTATTAGAATTCCGGCAGTGTAGACACTGCTAAGTGTATTACTGCCCTCCACAGGTCAAAGTTTGAACTAATTTTTATATGCAATATGCTAGTTCAATAGTATATAACAATTAGTTTAAAACTTTGACCTGTGGAGGGCAGTAATACTCTTAGCAGTGCCTACACTGCTGGAATTCAAATACAGAAGAATAAGAGAGCAAGTTCAAGATGAGCATTTCTGGTTAATATGTGTAAAATTATTATTATTATTTTTTTTTTAGAAAATGAGTGATTGTTTCACTAGATAAGACCCTTATTTCTCATCTGGGATCGTGTAGAACAATTTGAAGCTGCAGTGAAACTAATTTTGACCTTCAACTGTTTGGTGCCCATTGAAGTCCACTATATGTAAAAAAATCCTGGAATGTTTTCATCAAAAACTTTAATTTCTTTTTCGACTGAAGAAAGAAAGACATGGACATCTTGGATGACATGGGGGTGAGTAAATTATCAGGAAAAGTTTATTTAAAAGTGGACTAATCCTTTAAGCTTATAAGTATTAAACTTTGACTTCCTTGCATTTGTGCTATGGGCAATAATGGTATTTCAATTTGTGTGGCGGCTTGTTGAGGAGAGGAGCGGAATTATTTTTATAAGCAATCAGACTAAAGACACTATTATGGCAGCGAACAAAAAATGGCTCACGCCTACAGGAGAGATGTGGGATGTACTGTAAGTAGACACTAGAATACTGTATTACAGAGACTTTGGGAAGGGCTCTTTTGACTTGGGCCAGTAAATAACCACCTATCAATCAGTCACGACAGCCTCACAACATTCCTTAATTAGGGATGTGCGAGACTTGGTGACTAGTCAACTAAACAATGCTGCTGCTATTTGAAATATTAGTTGTTGTTTTTGTTGTTGTAATGTATGTACTATGGGGTATCATAGTTTTTGTGTTAAGCCTGCCCCCCTAGTGGTGACCTATATAGTGATGTATTGAGAATTGAGTTCAGTTCCAGTTCAGTAAAAAATAATGTGAGTTGCACAGCAAATGATGGTGTTGCGTTATTATTAATCTGCCAGCAGACACAACAGAATTGGCGACGAGGTCTGGATCGACAACCACAGGTGCAACAAAAAGACCTGAATGGACAAGAAACATGAAAAGAATGCATGAGTTACTTGGAAGAGAAAGAGAAAGCCAATTCATGTGTAAAGCGAATTTGCAAACGAGCAAAAATGTCAATGATTGGAACTATCACTGCATTTGATAATAATGCTGAGGATTGGGAAACGTATGTGGAAATAGTGGAGCTATACTGTGAGGCTAATGCCATTTGAAAATGATAAGAAAGTGGCTGTTTTGCTGAGCGTGATGGGAGTGTAGGGACTCGTTCGACAGACGTTACCAAATGGCTTCATCAGCCAGAGGCATGATTGAACAAAGCTTCATTTGGTCCAAAAGATCCATTTCCTGAAGTGATGACGTGACTTCTTTTAACAAAGGACTCTGTCTAAAGGACTTCTTAGCTCATCAGCAATAAACTAATCAGAACCCATCACGTGGATCTGATCACATTAAATCTATTGATTCTCTCACAAAACCCTCTTGTATTATCGGACGGAACAGGAAAAGACCCATCAACGGATTTAAAGACGAATCTGTCCTATCAATACCTCCCTTGTGTTGACCGTCCATCGTGACCCGGTCACTCGTGACTCCGGTCAAAGTTTAAACTATGCTTAAGGACTCAATCTTGAATCTCAAAAGGGACAATTGTCGATTACTTAAAGTATTAACTATATACAGAATAATACATGCCATGATGTAATTACTAACATGTCTATTCAATGTATTCAATATGTGGGTTTTTTTCAAATGCATTATTGTAATCATTGTTTTAATTAGGTCAGTCTAGTAATATGTGTGTAAGAAGTGTGCCATGTTTGAGTTCTAAATGCAGAATTTATAATTCTCTGTAATTCTGTGTGAATTAAACATTGAAATTCAGTATCAGGAAAATATTAAGAAACTTTATATTGTTGTTAATAAAACAGGAGAATGTTCTGCAGATATCACGCGATGTGATCAATAGACAATAGACGAGGCGTGTCTAATCTCCGTAGCAACGTCTCATTGGAGGATCGCTCCCTTAAAACTATGCTGTCCGAACAAGCTAATGTCAGAAGCTGGAAGTCCGAAGTAATTACGAAGTTGGTCAGAAATCGCTCGAAATCGGTCAGAAGACGGTAGCCGAAACACCGCTACTTTGACCACGGCGGAAAAGTCGCATGGGTCATTGATTGACCGGGGCTGATTTTCCATCGAACACCCGACTTCAACCACGAGCTGCGCCGCTGATCATTCGACAGCCGTCACATCCAGACTCCGCAACCCTCTGTGAAATATCTGACCAAAGTCTCCCAAGAAGAGAGCCGCTCAAGCCAGACGCTCAACCAGCAGCATCCTTCAAAGCTTCCGCGCAACCCACAGGGCTTTCCCGAGAAGACGTCACCTGAAAGACAGCCAATCCAGAACGGGATTCCGCTGTACACGAGTCACGGAACAACCCGATTACCTCAGCTGTCACAGCAAACGCAGGTATAAGCAAACTTCTCTCTCTCTTGCTGGAAACTGGTGAAACTCCTTTAAACCTAAAGAATCAAGCCAAAGCTCTGCTTTTGTGATTTTCCTCAGGTTATGAGTTAAGTTAGCACTGAACTTGGGACTTTTCATAACTCATCAACTCCGCGAATGTGTGTGCATGTATGTATGTGTGTGTGTGTGTGTGTTTAGCCTTAGTTTCCTGTAATCATTAGAAGTAGTCAATAAATCTTGTTTTGATTTTCACATATGCAAGTTTCTTGTGCTGTGTATCAAATTACTGTCTTAAACTCAAAGATCAAGTTACCTCTTGCTTATAATATAATAATTACAATAATAACAATAATCATAATAAAATATTGTTACTGTTGGCCGCAGAATAATATTTTATCCAGAATTGGTAAAATACTCTAACCTCAATTTTCGCTGGACGAATAATTGATGGAGTGTTAAATATTAATTCTGAATCATTTACAGCGAATCATTTACAGTTGATTCAATTCTTATTCCCTGTAACAATTAAATTGAGCTAATAAATAGGCTAAGTCAATACAGGAGCGAAGACATATGGACTGCTTCGTAGTCTGTTAACCCCTGAAAAGCCAGCTGATAAATCGTTCCAGCAAATAGTGGACATTTTAAATGAACATTTGAACCCCAAACCCTTAGTATTTGCGGAAAGATTCAGATTCCACAAGCAGAACCAAGCTAAAAGAGAAAGCATTTCCGAATACATAGATGAGTTACGCTGATTGTCAGAGCATTGTCAATTCAGAGCTGGACTGGCAGATGCATTAAGAGACAGGCTTGTGTGTGAAATGCGTAATAAAAAGTACAAAAAGACTGCTGACAGAAAAAGATTTGACACTCGATTGTGCACTGAACATAGCAATATCCATGGAGACTGCAGCAAAAGATGCATTAGAATTGCAACAAAAATCAATGGAATGTGTGACAAATAAACTGTCACTGAAATCGGAAAGAAAACAGAAATGATATCGCTGTGGAAAAAGTCTCATGATGCGAATGACTGCTGGTTCAAGGGTAAAGAGTGTAGACAATGTCATAAAAAGGGGCACATCGAGAGAGTATGCACAACGGAAAAACAGAAGATACACAAAAACAGAATGCACAAAGTGAAATGTAAATCCGTCACTGTACATCTGTGTAACTGAAAATGAAGCGAACACAAGTTCAGATACTGATGATCTCTCATGTCTGGTACTATACAATATTAAGGAGACAGATCGAAGTGTTATTTGACTCACAGCAGAAGTATCAGGTGTTAAACTCAAAATGGAGTTAGACACTGGATCTGCCTTATCGGTCATCTCAGCAGCTGATTACAAATGACTGTTTTCAAAAAATACCACTGTAAAAGACATCAGTGATATTAAAGACTTACACTGGTGAAAAAGTGTCTCCAAAAGGAAAATTATCAGTAACTGTGAAGTACAAAGAAAATCAGCAGCAGCTCAACCTGTATGTATTGGAAAATGGAGGGCCTGCATTGTTTGGACGTGAGTGGCTGAGGAAAATACCTCTGGACTGGCACGCAATAGAAAACTTGGATGTGTCCCAGCAAATTAGAAACAAAGAGACACAAATGACTTTAACGCAAATTGTACAAAATATAGATCCTGTGTTTCAGAAAGGAATAGGAACACTTAAAGGAATAAAAGGGAATCTGTAGTTGGAAAAAAAGCTCTTCTCCAAAATTCTTTAAAGCCCGCCCAGTCCCCTATGCAATTCGTCCTAAGGTGGAGGCGGAGCTGATTCATTTGGAAAAAACATGAATCCTGACTAAAATCAAATGGAGTAAATGGGCAATGCCCATAGTACCAGTGATCAAAAAGGGGAAGACAGGGGATGTGCGTATTTGCGGGGACTTTAAAGTGACCATTAATCCAGCTCTTTATGCAGTACATTACCCCCTACCATGCATTGAAGATATTTTCGCATCCTTGTCCGGTGGAGAACACTTTTCAAAAATTGACCTGGCCCAAGCTTATCTCCAAATGGAGATGGACGAGCAATCCAAGAAATTCTTGACTATCAACACACATAAAGGGCTCTATCAGTGCAACTGTCTTGTCTTTGGGATTGCATCAGCCCCTGACTTGTGGCAGAGAGCAATGGACCAGGTGCTGCAGGGCATCCCGAGAATGCGGTTTTACCTGGATGATATCATTGTAACAAGGAAGAATGATGCAGATCACCTCCAAAACTTACAATGGGTGCTGACTCGACTGTGTGAGTATGGACTAAGAGCTAACAAAGAAAAATGTGAGTTTTCAAGTCTCGTATTTCTTATTGTGGTCATGTGATAGACAAAGATGGTCTACACAAGTCACAGGACAAAATTGAAGCTGTGTTAAACCCATCACACCCACAGAATGTGTCTCAGCTCCGATCATATCTCGGATTTGTGAACTACTACCACAAATTTCTTCCAAACCTCTCGACTGTGCTACATCCATTGAACGCACTGTTGCAAACAAGAACACAGTGGAAATGGTCAGACAGTTGCGAATAAGCTTTCCAAAAGACCAAGATGCTCATAGCTTCTGATATAGTGCTGACACATTTTAACCCATCAGGCTGGCATGCGATGCGTCGCCATATGGAATCGCCGTAAGTTTCCAGAAAGCACAGAAAAACCTATAGCCTTTGCATTGAGATCACTAACAGCAGCAGAATGTAACTACGCACAAATAGACCAAGAAGCACTTAGTCTTGTGTGTGGTGTAAAAAAGTTTCACCATTATCTATATGGTCAAAGGTTTATCTCAGACCATCAGCCTTTGGTCTCTATCTTCAGTGTGCGGAAGGGTGTCTCAGTGATGGCCTCGGCTAGGCTGCAGCGTTGGTCACTATTCTTGGGTGCTCACCAGTATGATATTGAGTACAAAGGCACCAAACTACATGGTAACGCGGACGGCTTGTAGCGTCTTCCGCTGAAGTCGACAGAAGAGTCACATAGTGTGGATCCAGCTGATGTGTTTCACACCACAATTGTGAGTCAGTTACCTGTAACAAATGCCACTATTCAGAAAGAAACCTGTAACAACCTAACATTGTCCAAAATCTATGACATCACAGTACTTGGGTGGCCAGCACAATAGTTGTCATTCCCTCCAAATTGCGCAGTAAGATGTTGGACACATTGCACAAAGGACATTTGGGCATGGTAAAAGTGAAGAACCTTGCACATAGTTATATGTGGTGGCCAGGAATCGATAAGCAGATTGAGGATCTGGCAAAGGCTTGTCCTGGATGTCAAAGGACCCAGAACTCTCCACCATTAGCTTCTTTGCATCTCTGAGAATGGCCGCCAACACCATGGCAACAAGTGCACGTTGACTTTGCTGGACCATTCAAGGACTCCATGTTCTTGATCGCCATGGACGCACATTCTAAATGGCCTGAAGTTGTCCTGATGAAGACAACCACATCTGAAAAGACTGTTTCGGTGTTGAGAACAATATTCTCCAGGAACGGGTTGCCAGAGCCGATATGCACGGATAAAGGATGACAGTTCATCTCAGACGAGTTTCAGAAATTCATGAAGCTGAACGGAGTCAAACACATCACTTCCGCACCATAGCATCCTGCCAATAATGGCTTGGCGGAAAGGTTTGTACAGACTTTCAAGAAAGCAATAAAAACAATGGACAATGACAACATCCCACTACAACACAAAATAGACAACTTCCTTTTCATGTACAGAAATGCAACACACGCCACGACTGGCCAAACACCAGCGATGTTGTTTCTTAAGCGAAACTTAAGATCTCACTTGGATCTCATCAAACCCAATGTTCGACGTGACGTGGAAAACAGACAATTTGTGCATATGAAGGACAGACCCGCAAGAAGCTTCCAAGTTGGACAAGAGGTCTTAGCACATGACTACAGACTGGAAAACTGGCAACCAGTTACCTTCGCCACCAGAACTGGACCCTTGACGTACACAGTGAAGGTTGGAGAGAGCACATGGAGACGCCATGTAGATCAGTTGGTGGATCGCCAGACAAAATCCTCACCCTTACCTGTCCCTGATTCAAATAACAAGGACAATGATGCTGTTGAAACTGCCCCTCCTACATCAGTTAACGTGAATGAATCCGAGTCGCACAAAAACGATCCAGATGTGACAATTCCAGTTGCACCTGCACCTGAACCTCACCCAGGCTTATAGAGACATTATCCTGAGAGATGTAGAAAACCTCTACAAAGGCTTGATTTGTAGCTACAGTGGGTACGGAAAGTATTCAGACCCCCTTAAATTTTTCACTCTTTGTTATATTGCAGCCATTTGCTAAAATCATTTAAGTAATTTTTTTTTTCCTCATTAATGTACACACAACACCCCATATTGACAGAAAAACACAGAATTGTTGACATTTTTGCAGATTTGCAGACATGGTCCTAAGTATTCAGACCCTTTGCTCAGTATTTAGTAGAAGCACCCTTTTGATCTAATACAGCCATGAGTCTTTTTGGGAAAGATGCAACAAGTTTTTCACACCTGGATTTGGGGATCCTCTGCCATTCCTCCTTGCAGATCCTCTCCAGTTCTGTCAGGTTGGATGGTAAACGTTGGTGGACAGCCATTTTTAGGTCTCTCCAGAGATGCTCAATTGGGTTTAAGTCAGGGCTCTGGCTGGGCCATTCAAGAACAGTCACAGAGTTGTTGTGAAGCCACTCCTTCGTTATTTTAGCTGTGTGCTTAGGGTCATTGTCTTGTTGGAAGGTAAAGCTTCGGCCCAGTCTGAGGTCCTGAGCACTCTGGAGAAGGTTTTCGTCCAGGATATTCCTGTACTTGGCGCATTCATCTTTCCCTCGATTGCAACCAGTCGTCCTGTCCCTGCAGCTGAAAAACACCCCCATAGCATGATGCTGCCACCACCATGCTTCACTGTTGGGACTGTATTGGACAGGTGATGAGCAGTGCCTGGTTTTCTCCACACATACCGCTTAGAATTAAGGCCAAAAAGTTCTATCTTGGTCTCATCAGACCAGAGAATCTTATTTCTCACCATCTTGGAGTCCATCAGGCGGGCTTTCATGTGTCTTGCACTGAGGAGAGGCTTCCGTCAGGCCACTCTGCCATAAAGCCCCGACTGGTGGAGGGCTGCAGTGATGGTTGACTTTCTACAACTTTCTCCCATCTCCCGACTGCATCTCTGGAGCTCAGCCACAGTGATCTTTGGGTTCTTCTTTACCTCTCTCACCAAGGCTCTTCTCCCCCGATAGCTCAGTTTGGCCGGACGGCCAGCTCTAGGAAGGGTTCTGGTCATCCCAAACGTCTTCCATTTAAGGATTATGGAGGCCACTGTGTTCTTAGGAACCTTAAGTGCAGCAGAATTTTTTTTGTAACCTTGGCCAGATCTTCAGGCAGTTCCTTTGACCTCATTGTAGCGAAAAGTAACTCAAAGGGGAAATATTAATAATTATTCATAACTCATTATGATTATTAATTATGATTAATTATGAATATGCAAATCCGATAATCAGATTAACTGGACGTAGCTACATTAAAATTAACATTACAATCAGTTAACCTGTTCGTCCAGTGAACGCTCAGTGTTGATTGTTTATTAATTCTAATGTAACGATGTAGCGGTTCGTACAGTTATTAGTCAATTTATGGATGAAATATGAATATAATAATTCATAAATTGATTATGAATAAATTATGATTCATACATCGACCCAACGGGGAATTAAACATATATTGTGAATTGATTACAACGAATTATAATCAATTACATATATGATTAGTTCTGGTTTAATAATTATTTAGAGAAACTGTTAGTTTGTCCAGCAAATAAGCTCCTCATAGAATATTATCAAAGGAAGGGTTTTTCCTATGGCCATTAGAAAAAGACTTCCTCTTCTAGCATCCAAACGTAGCAAGGATATAGGATCGAAACGTTAAAGTGACCTGGGTTTTATGAATGAGCAGGAGAACAATAAGCATGAAATGTAATGCGTTTTTAATATACGAAAACAACTACCGAGGTTATACGTCTAAATATATACAGAGGATATACACATATATATATACAAGGGGAAAGTAGAAAAGGAAGGAAAGAGAGAAGGCAAGTAGCAAACTTACAAACAGTCCTTGAGCCAGCGCGGAAAACAGTTTCCTTATCTAAGATTGAGAAACGGCAGTATACTTGCATTGGTTGTGCATGTCGGATTTCAGTTTAGCGCTGGTGCAGTTCGTTGGCTTCTTCCGTTCCGCGGGAAGGTTTGAACTGAGGACTTGAGAGTGAGTTTCGCTGGAAGATGGCGGTCCCGAAGGTGAGCGCGATGGCAGCGCGATGGCAGCGCGTGGTCACCGGAGACGTCCGAGAGGGACGTGCACGAGCAGACGAGAGACAATCGGGAGAACAACCAAGAGATTGTGCGTCTTTGCTTTTATGACAGATAAGCCGACACACCTCCTTGAGGTGGGGTAGCCAATAACATGGGTGCAAAGTTGGCGGGAAAGCTTTCCCCTTTGTTTTTGTCTTGCAAACTCATTTGCATGATTTACAAGGTTGGATTAGTGTTCATTTTCCTTCGAAGTACTATTAAAAATAGTACAATGCATTTGTCAGCAGTGTGACATACATTATGGAATAAATCAGATGAACAGCTTTCAAAAGAATCTAGACTTGACATATAAACGAAACATGTAGAAGAAGTTATGGTTTACAGACAAAATTACATTAATAGGAATGAAACTAGAATGGCTACAGTCATTTAAACTCTAAAATCTAAACACTAGGAAGCATATATGCACTTAAAATATAGCGGGTACACTTTGGCACAGTCATATCTTGAGAATAACTGTACATACCATCTCTAGGCATGTTTGTATATGTGTGTGTGTCTGTGTGTGTGTGTGGGGTGTGTGTGTGGAATTTGTCTGGTCAGTCTCTGGCGCTGAGTTTCTTGCCCACAACCGGGGGTTGATCCTTTGATGTTCCAAAAGCTAGGAAATTGGGTCCACTGTCTTACCTCGCCCAGGCCACAAAGATGTCAAATGGGCTCATCTTTGCAGACTGGTCGGAGCCGACTTAGTGATTAACGAACACAGTTCATCAGGTTAAAAGCATTCTGAAAACTCCAAAGTTTATTGATTGTCCTGATACATGTGCATATGCTACACTAAGAAATGTCAATTTCCAAGTTATGGAAAAATAATATTTCTTATTGTACTGTACTACTCAGAGCACGTAGTCCGGATCTATCACTTAAGAGGCAATTCATTAGCAGACGGAGTCAGAACCAAACGTGTATTGTGCACAATCTTTATTAACTAACTCACAAACACATAACTAAACTAACAAACACATAACATAACATACATAAAGGGTCACACACACACACACACACACACACACACACACACGCAAGTCAGAATGAGTAATGATAGAGTTGAACCGGAAGAGATGCTGTTACTAGAGCTACATGGAATGTCAAAGGCAATCTGGAAAGGAATCATCAGTTTCTTCAGCAATAGCAAGGTAAGTCTTACAAATTAATACTAACTCGCTGTTTAGTGATAAAATGCACGATACTTGCAAGATGCCCTTAGGCTGAGGAGCATCGGCTCTGCCATCTGAGGAGAGATCTTGGGTGATTCAGTCCGAAGTTATTGCCAGTCTTTTCCATGTGGGATGAGGAGCACATGGCTCGTTTGTAGGCCGAGGCCTACAGGCCTTGCAGGCCTGGCCTAGGCCGGCCGCAAGGAGATCAATTCGGTCGTTCAGAAGCAAGGAGAAAAAGAGAGGGAGTGGCACTGTTCGCTGGTTTTTAACCTCTGGTCAAAGTCACACCTCTCAGTTGTTGACCGGACCAATGAAGATGTTGTAATTCTGGGTGGCAACACCCCTCCTGTCAGGGCTTTTACAACCCAGAAAGATTGACAAGCTGAGTTCTTGAATCAGAACTATTAAATATTCTTTTAATACTGATGTGTTGCACAGGTATGGATGTACCGCATACACAAGCATTTAAATCTTCCCGCTACGAACGTATGGACACTAAACATGGCATGATTGAAGTTACCGTGCAGGTCATAACATTTAACAATCATCAAACATGTAGATACAATGAGTACAATACAACATCAGTAATAATGGATACCATTTCCTGAGAAGGATTCAATTATAGCACAGTCTGTCTATACATTAATGCCATAGAGTCTGTGTTCTGTGTGGAAAATGCAGGGAAGACGCAGATTTTCTGTGTCTCTACTCTGTTCTCCATGCGGCAACCACATTCCTCAGCGCAATAAACTTGTAACTGAAAACTTCCCGGGGGATGGGGACAGACTCCAGAGTGAGCTTGAAACTATTGGTTAACTAACCAAAAATTGTGTCTGATTTGCCTCAGTCATTACATAATTCCCCCCCTTTCGCTCGTTGTTGTCTCTCTTATGGCAACAGTGAGCGACGTTGAAGGTGCCGGAAGATCAGACACATCACTGGCACACAAGGCTGGAAGGCTGTGATGGGCCCTGGTTGTGTGTGTCTCCTGGAGTGGTGGTCGTTTCATGGCGGTTGATGCAGACAGTCTGTAAGCTCAGGTCTCTGAGCTGGTGCTGCAGGAATCAAAGCATCCAGTGCCTTGACAGTGTGTCACCTGTCACTCTAAAGTCAGTTGGTGGGGGCAAGAGGTTTGCTGGTGGCGAGGATCAGCTCTTTGAGCTTGCTCAGCAGGTGTCGAGGTAGCAGGTGCCATGACAGTGTCATCTGTCATTCGGACACCCGTGAAGCAGGTGGTTGCAGGAAGAGGTTATGGGAGTTGTAGTGTGAAGAGTGTTTCAGACTGACCTAGGGTTGATGACAGAAGCGTTTGTTACCTCTGCTCTCAGTCTGAAGGAGTCTGAAGTTTGCTGTGTCCCTCTGCTCTTGTGGCAGCGCCGACTTGAGCAGGTCTGAGTGGTCTTGTGTGAGTGGCCAGAAGCTTGTGCTTCTGAGTACTTCTCAAGTAAGTACTGTTCAAGGGGCTCCTTACTAGCGTTAGAAGCTCCTACAGGTTCGATGCAGGCATGTCCGGTCGGCCTTGTGCTACCTGCTGTTGGAGATCATGCAGTGTCTGCAGGAAGAGGATGTTTCCATCCATGGCTTCTCCCTGTGGTAGGTCTGGTGCCTGGGTCTGTCTGAATTAATCCTTCTCCTTCTGTAGCTTTAGAGGATTTCAGGAAATTAGCTGATAAGGTGTCAAGCAGAAGGCTTTGGCTCCCCCCTCTGTACCTCTGTGCTTGGCTGGGGGAGGTTCTTCTGCTGCAGGCAAGAGAGTCTTAGTTCTCTTTGGGCCATGTCAAGTTCATCTTTGGTGTTGTCCAGCTGCTGGGTCAGAGCTTTAGTCCCAGATCTGGACACATCCAGAGGACGTTCACAGGTCCTGATTGTGTCATCTTTGACCTAGAGTTCAGAATTTGCTATTTTTAACAGTGACTATTTGTGAAAGAGTTCTTTTACCACGTCTTCTCTGGCTGCCTTTTCCAGCTGCTCTCGTTGCGGAGCAGCTGTCAGAGCCGTTTGCAGTTCGTGGCTTTTCTTCTGTGTCTCTATTCTGTCAGGGTCCTTGTGTCTGTCCCGAGCCTCCATCTCTAGCTGGTCTATGTGGCTTTTAGCATGCATCAGCTCCTTGTGAGTCTCTGTGATCTGGAGTTTGAGGTTGTTCACCTCCTGTTTCAAAACAGTGAGGATGTGGGTCAGGAAGAAGTTGACTTCAGTCAGATCATTGTGACCATACCTCTGGTTTGAGTCATCTGCCTTTACTTCTCTTCCATCTTTGTCCAGTTGCTTTTGGCTCTGGTGCTATAATGGATCAGCAGCACTGGTTAGGAGGGTGTTCCTCACGACACCTAGCCAGTCCTTTTGGTCTGCCATCTGGGCAGTTAGGCTGAGCATCTGCAACATTTAGGCACGCTTGTGGTGAGAGTAAGGGCAAGAGACTACTGCAAGATCAAACAGAATTTAGGGCTAAAGGCACAGTGAGCAGCCAGGTGTATAAAATACAGCTAGGTTTAACAAATGACTTAAGATGGTTCTTGTGGTCAAATTATTTCTTAGTATTTCTTACTGATGGCTCACGACAGGCTTGACCTCTGAACAAATAGGAAAGAAAAAGGGAGAGGAAGAGGAGAGCTTTCCTATTAGATTCTGCTTATTAGTGGTGCTCAAAATTGTGCCCTAGTAATTGTTCAGATTACTTTGTAGCTGGCTCATAAAATTGAAGCAACTGTTGTAAATAAACAAAATCAAGAAGGAGAGTATGTCTAGTTGCTTGTGGTTATATTGGGAAATTAAACCACACCAGAAAAAAAGGAAGATGTAAGTAAATCACAAAGATGAAAGAAATAATACTAGTAAAAATTAATAGCTGACTGCTATTATAATTAAAATCAATAAAAAGATTTAAAGAAGTGACTAAAACAGCAGAATGGGTTTAGATCAGTTCACACTGCATACACACAAGCTGTAGTTAAAGGCTTCACATAAATGATGCTAACCGCTAACTGTAGAAGCTATTAGTTAGCTTAGCCTGAGCGGAAGGTTTGCTAGGTGGGGTTAGCTTAGCCACCTAGCCTGGTTTGTTTACACCATGGCATCACAAGGTGATGAGTTAGCACTTCCTGTGACAAGTCGTTGTCATGGGAACCAATGCACACCACAGCAATTCAAACAGTTCATGAAGACTGTCTGCTCATTTCAAACTAGTTACGTACAGAGTTAAAATGTGATGCTTATACTTTCAGATTTCGGCCTAGGCCAAAAACTTGATATTACATTCAGTAAAATGCAAATATGTTTTGGCATTTGCAAATTTTACTCATGTAAACTCTTCTCTCTACTTTAAACAACGTCTTGTACTTGTTTAAAGGGTAATTACACAGTTTGCTGTAAGTCAAAGCTTGTTTAAGCATATATAGTTAAGTCCGTCTTGTGCAGGTATACTGATATTCCTTTCAGCGAGTGAAACACAGTTTTGGTCAAGAGGTAGCTATGCTTGTAGATGCAGCCAAAGTTTAGATGAATGACATCAATCTTAACTATAAAAGGGGAGCATTACCCAAATCTACATTTATATAACACTGTACTGAGATTCATTCATCAGAAACAGGTTAAGCAATACTGCAATTGGTATTTCTCCAACCAAAGCAGAATAATCAATTCTGGTACAGTTTACATGCCGCTGAGCTGAGATTCCTTCGTCAACACAGGCTTACGCTCTAATACTGAGATTAGGATTTCTTCGCTAAAATCAGATTAACTTTACACTGATACCATTTGAACATATGCTAAAATGTCTTAAGACTCTTTGTGTTACAGCAGAGGTGTCACTTCAAGCTATAGTTTTATCTGCACCTAACAAGCCAGCACCATCGTTCTACATGCGAATCAAACGTTGTCAAACATCATGTCGGAATTATCAATTATTAAACACACTTTTAGTTGGATGATGGTTTAAGCGAGTGGCGTTAGGCCATGCTAGCTTAACCAGCTCAATCTAGTGTCATATTTCAAAATAGCTCGTCGTGGATGGTCATGAGCATTTGAGATTTACACATTCACACAAGGTTTCCTTCCACTCCTAATGCAGACTCCTGCATTTCTGCGAACACACATTTTCATCTACTTTAAAAGCTTTATGCCCTATGCTGACTAGGAACCTTTGTAGAAGCAATGTGGAAGGCAATGTGTTTGCAGTTCACAGTCACTGGGGTCTTAAGAACCCCTGCTGAGGGACCTTGTGTGTCAGGTCACATGAGTGGCATTGTATGAGGGCAGGTTGTGCTGTCCAAAGAGGTGACTAACTGGTGTAGGAGGCAAAGGTACTGTGGGTGTCCTCCATGCATTCCAGGTTTGTCTGAGTCTGTGGCAGTAACCCTGGGACTTTCAGATCTGCCTTGCCTGGTGTCGAGGGCAGCGCTCAATCTGCATTCAGACTTATGGGTCTGAGGAGTCCTTTATGCTGACTGGTTTCAGTTGCTAATAGTCTGATTGGAGGTTGACTGGCTGTTAAGTCAGAAATCGTGGTGATTCTGGTTAGATCAAGAACAGAGAGCCTGTCTTGGTGGGTCACGCCAGTCAGGGGCTTCGGGCAAAAAGGAAGGTCTCATATGTTGGCATGAGCGCTGTGGTATCCTAGGCTGCAGGCTCTGGCCCCTCCCCCCCTTTGTATAAGGCTGGGGGAGCTGGTGCTTGGTGTGGTCCCTTTGCAGTTGGTAGGACTGTTTCAGTTCTTTTTGGACCACCACAAGTTCGTCTCCCACACTGGTGCATTGCCGAGTCAGTGTTTGGATTTCAGCTCTGCATGCGCTTTAGTGTCTCTTTAAATACAAACAGTTCTTTACGTTCTTTGACTGGCGAAGTTCAACAGCTGTCAGAGCCTCCTGAAGACTGGTGACCTCCCTCAATTGCTCTGCTCTGTCATGGTTCTTGCATCTGTCCTGTGCCTTCTCATGCTGAGTGGGTTAGTTCTCTGTGGAACTCAGTGACTTGCAGCGTTCGTTCAATTACCTCCTGTTGGAAGCCCGTATGAGCATGGGCTAAGGAGAAATTGAAGCTCCTTTTGGCTCAGGTCAGGTGTCAAGTGTCTGCTGGTGCTGCCGATCTCGCTGTCCCTTACTCTGCTGTTGCAGGTTGTTGACTGCTTTAGCTGAAGGGCTACCATCACATTGTTCCGCTGGGTCTCCAGGGGGTCCTGGATGGCAGGGCTGGATGTACTGGGCAGACAGGCACACTTATGGGGACATGAGAGAAAGAGATAGCACAGGCAAATGCAAGTTCGTACAGCTATGTGGGCCATATAGGAAGTGGCTAGCTGAAGTGGGGGAAGCCAGCATGAGACTAAGGTGTTTAACTATCTTGGATGACAGCTGTAAGCTGTGTTGACTGATGACGGGGCTGGTACACGTCATTAAACTATTACTCAGAGTACAGATGATTCCTTTCCAGAAATTATCACCATAAGGTAAATGAATAGAACAAACTGGTAGAGAGAGAGAGAGAGAGAGAGAGAAAAATGAAATAAGAAAAGGGAAAGGAAGGAAAGAGGTTTTTTACCCATTTAGTCTTGCTAGGAGATATGGTTAAGCAGGTGTCACTGGTTCAAGTGATGACCTAATCTCTAGACTAACAGAGAAAGACCAGATGCCTTGAGGTCGAAAGGAGAAGAAACAACGGGAAGAGTTTCTAGTCCTTTCCGGAGCCCCAAGTGCACTGGACGGTGGCCGTACTTCATGTACTCAGCACTAAGGAGTGAGGAGGGGGAGCTGAGAGATAGGTGTTAGCGTAGTAATAACCTATAACTCATTATGCCTCAGTAAGGAAACAACAGTTTCTAGAACTACTGTAATCCTATAGAAAAAGGGAAGAGGGTGATAGTAGAATAACACAAAAAAAATAAAATAAAATAAAAACAGAAGGTCCCTTTAGACCTAGGGAATGTGAATACCCAGGTTGATTTAATTAAATGCTAAGTTTAATTAAATCCAACTTGACCGAACAGAGATATAGAAAGAAAGTGAAGGAAATAAAATGACACGTAGAGGAGGAATGAAGTTGAACAAAATAAAATTAGAATTTCCTAGTAGATTTAGAAATCTAAAGGGAAAGTTAAACAGACAAAATTGATTTAATTAAATTTTCAAATTTAACCAAATTCAACTTGGCTGCATAGGGATAGTCAGGTGAACAAAGTATTAGCATGAAGTAGAGATAGGAAACTAAACAAATTGATTTAATTAAATTTTAAATTTAATTTAAATTCAACTTGACTGAATAGAGGTACTCAGACTTGACAACGTGAGTGACGCACACACACGCACACACATACAAACGGTTTAAACCAGAGATGGGTGCCTTTTGAGGCGTGCCTTGTGAAGCTTTGGAACTCAAATGAATCGTTTGTGTTGCATCAGTGATTCGGAGCGTGTGTCAAACTGCCACAGTCACATGATTTCAGTAAACGAGGCTTTGTGATGCGTCCTAGCAGTTTCAAAGTGTTTCAATAAGCGCTACAGTTTACTGAAATATCATGTCTTGACAGAAACCTCAGGTTTAAGGATATTAGATGATTCATTGATCACATTTAATTGATAACATTTGTGAATGGTTTATTAAAGATGTCTCACATTCGCTATTCGTATTCATGTGTCTCTAGTATTCACTACGCTTACTGTTCTGACTCGCAAAGGGGCGCTTTGAGCGGTTTGAACAGTGAATCGTTTGTGACGCAATTGATTCATTTTATTCGGGGCTTCACAACGCATTGTGTTCCCATCAGCGGTTCAAATCAAAATCCCTCCTAAAGGGAATCCCAAAGTCTATAAAGTCTTTGGCTTGAATGCTTCACGCTTGCACATGTCTAGGTGCTAGCAGCTTTTAGTCGAGGTAAAGGGTTTTAACTCGTAGGGTATACGCGTAGGGTTTCTATAGAGCTAGATTCGGCTACGCGTGATTCGTTGTTTGCACAACAGTCTGTGATGTGGGTGTGCTGCTATCAGACTTTCAGAGGTGTCTGCTCTACACGCTCTGTTGCCATGCGTTGCCAGGAGACCAATGCCAGCCCGCAACACGATCAGAATGGAGCAGAATTCTAAACGCGTTGCAAGCCCGCATTAAGAACTCCAGTGTGGTCACGCATAACTCACAAATCACAACAGCACATCACTTCACAGACGGTGGTGGATTGCTAGTTAGCTACGCTAGAATTTACACCACAGGTTCGTTGCGTGTGTTTCATATGTGCGGTCCCGCGCATGAATATGAATACAGTGACGGAACGAACAGTAAAAATGCCTTTAATCGGTGACTGGGGAGTCTCGCCCAGAACACCATCACAAACGCTGTAGTGAGATTTCTTCGTCACACAGGTAACTTTATGCTGCTTAATCTGGAATTCCGTCATCAGAAAAAGGCTTATGCATTTACAGCTGAAAGTGGGGATTTCTTCGTCCAGATTCAGGTTAATTACTTTTGATACCCTTTTGTACGCGCTACTAATCTGCGATTCCGTCGTCAGAAAAGTTTTACGCTCATTTAGCAACTGAAATTATGATTTCTTCGATAATTTCAGGTTAGCTTCTTCATACAATTTAAACATGCATTATAGCATCGAGGAACGTTCTGCCGTTCAAGAGAATGTGCATTGAAGCCCCAGTTTGTGCGTGTATAAGATGTTAACAAAAATTATGCCAAAACACATGATTGATTACTGGTCCATCTGCAAACAATTGCTTAAAATGATCCCCAGCATTCTCCACCAAATATGTAGCGAAAATTAACTCAAAGGGGAAATATTAATAATTATTCATAACTCATTATGATTATTAATTATGATTAATTATGAATATGCAAATCCGTTAATCAGATTAACTGGACGTAGCTACATTAAAATTAACATTACAATCAGTTAACCTGTTCGTCCAGTGAACGCTCAGTGTTGATTGTTTATTAATTCTAAGAAATGTCAATTTCCAAGTTATGGAAAAATAATATTTCTTATTGTACTGTACTACTCAGAGCACGTAGTCCGGATCTATCACTTAAGAGGCAATTCATTAGCAGACGGAGTCAGAACCAAACGTGTATTGTGCACAATCTTTATTAACTAACTCACAAACACATAACTAAACTAACAAACACATAACATAACATACATAAAGGGTCACACACACACACACACACACACACACACACACACACACACACACAGTCAGAATGAGTAATGATAGAGTTGAACCGGAAGAGATGCTGTTACTAGAGCTACATGAAATGTCAAAGGCAATCTGGAAAGGAATCATCAGTTTCTTCAGCAATAGCAAGGTAAGTCTTACAAATTAATACTAACTCGCTGTTTAGTGTTAAAATGCACGATACTTGCAAGATGCCCTTAGGCTGAGGAGCATCGGCTCTGCCATCTGAGGAGAGATCTTGGGTGATTCAGTCCGAAGTTATTGCCAGTCTTTTCCATGTGGGATGAGGAGCACATGGCTCGTTTGTAGGCCGAGGCCTACAGGCCTTGCAGGCCTGGCCTAGGCCGGCCGCAAGGAGATCGATTCAGTCGTTCAGAAGCAAGGAGAAAAAGAGAGGGAGTGGCACTGTTCGCTGGTTTTTAACCTCTGGTCAAAGTCACACCTCTCAGTTGTTGACCGGACCAATGAAGATGTTGTAATTCTGGGTGGCAACACCCCTCCTGTCAGGGCTTTTACAACCCAGAAAGATTGACAAGCTGAGTTCTTGAATCAGAACTATTAAATATTCTTTTAATACTGATGTGTTGCACAGGTATGGATGTACCGCATACACAAGCATTTAAATCTTCCCGCTACGAACGTATAGACACTAAACATGGCATGATTGAAGTTACCGTGCAGGTCATAACATTTAACAATCATCAAACATGTAGATACAATGAGTACAATACAACATCAGTAATAATGGATACCATTTCCTGAGAAGGATTCAATTATAGCACAGTCTGTCTATACATTAATGCCATAGAGTCTGTGTTCTGTGTGGAAAATGCAGGGAAGACGCAGATTTTCTGTGTCTCTACTCTGTTCTCCATGCGGCAACCACATTCCTCAGCGCAATAAACTTGTAACTGAAAACTTCCCGGGGGATGGGGACAGACTCCAGAGTGAGCTTGAAACTATTGGTTAACTAACCAAAAATTGTGTCTGATTTGCCTCAGTCATTACATCATGATTCTCATTTGCTCTGACATGCACTGTGAGCTGTAAGGTCTTATATAGACAGGTGTGTGGCTTTCCTAATGAAGTCCAATCGGTATAATCAAACACAGCTGGACTCAAATGAAGGTGTAGAACCATCTCAAGGATGATCAGAAGAAATGGAGAGCACCTGAGTTAAATATATGAGTGTCACAGCAAAGGGTCTGAATACTTAGGACCATGTGATATTTCAGTTTTTCTTTTTTAATAAATCTGCAAAAATGTCAACAATTCTGTGTTTTTCTGTCAATATGGGGTGCTGTGTGTACATTGAGGAAAAAAAATGGCTGCAATATAAGAAAGAGTGAAAAATTTAAGAGGGTCTGAATACTTTCCGTACCCACTGTATGTTGTAATTAGCAACATTGTGTTAGATTAACTGTAAATGTTATACAGTAAGTTTATAGTTTGTATTTCATTTTTCTCAGTATGATTAATCTAGTGAGGGAGGAAAGTGTAATGCAGGGATGGGCAACTCCGGTCCTGGAGGGCCAGTGTCCTGCAGAGTTTATCTCCATCCCTGATAAAAACTCACTTGCCTATAACTTTCTACTAATCCTAAAGACCTTGATTAGCTGGTTCAGGTGTGTTTGATTAGGGTTGGAGCTAAACTCTGCTGGGCAGTGGCCCTCCAGGACTGAAGTTGCCCATCCCTGGTGTAATGTATGTACTATGGGGTATCATAGTTTTTTTGATAAGCCTGCCCCCTAGTGGTGAACTATATAGTGATGTATTGAGAATTGAGTTCAGTTCCAGTTCAGTAAAAAGAATAACGTGAGATGCACAGCAAACGATGGTGTCGCGTTATTATTAATTGCCGTCAGACACGTTGTTTTTTTTTCACATTTATGTTTTGCTTTATATTTTTACAAAGCCATGTTTAAATTAATGTCATGTTAATGTCACTTTACAACCATATATCCTATATAAATATCCTAATTAAGAAAATACCCTTAAATAATGTGAAGTTGCTGATACACGTCAAGCTTTTCTCTCTATTTTGCCGCCTTTTGTGTGTAGAGATGCTTTTTATACATAAGTACGTTCAAACAAGGACACACAAGTGGAGGCTGTGGTAACGAACAACAATATCTTGACATCACTGCACCTTAATAAACCTCAAAGAAATACCCAGACAACCACTCAAAACATCCTGTAGCATTATAGTGGTGAGTTTAATAACTTGTGGCACTGAACTTTTTTTTTTTTTTCTTTTTTTTTCTTTTTTTTTTTTCCTCAGTACAGCCTCTTGACATAGATTCCATTAAAAAGTTTTGTTCATAATTAACTTCATCATACTTCATACTTCAAATATAAGATTAAACTTGTAATAACTTAAATCTGTGTCTGTTCATCACACAAAGCTACTGTATGGTTTCAGAACACTTGAAATTCAGCACACCAGGGTTTCCTTTTGAAGTGGAACTCTACACTACGTCATGGCGTTGGCGCTATGGGAACTTCACGTGAGCTGGTGTCTTAAGCACGTGTGTTACACGGCAGTTTCCATTAACTACCGCAGTCAGGTGATGTCATAGCCGCGCTGGCAGGTTATAAAAGGGTGCCTAGAGAAAACATCAGCTTCATTGTCTTCAGGAAGTTGTTTGTTTGTCTGGACATGTGATTCTCACTGTGTGTGTGGTTAGAAGAAATACAAACCATGTCTAGCATTTTTAACAGATGTGTGTCATCATGTGAAAGATTTAAAATCCCTGATGATACTCATGAGTCTAGGAGCAGAGCATGCTCAGTCAGCCCTTGAGGTCAGCCTGGTCTCCCACCTGGCTCTTTTTTTAATGGGGATGGGAGCCAAGCATCTGCGACCCGCTAGTCTTGCATAGCCAGACCTTCAGACTGATGGCAGAAATTCTGGACTCTATTGCAGCTTTCATTGGCCAAGAGGATGTCTGACTGACATGTAACTAGGGATGGGTATCGTTAAGGTTTTAACGGTATTACTACCGATACTGCTTATCGGTACTTTAACGGTATTCTTATCGGTACTTTTTGTTTATATATATATATATATATATATATATATATATATATATATATATATATATATATATATATATATATATATATATATGCATACAATAAAACAAAGATACAAATAAAATAAAGTGCTTTCATGTGTTCAGGTAATATAGGCCTAGCCTATAAAAGAAATCTAAGTAAAGTAACCAAATGTAAAATAACACTGCATGGTTTTCACAGTATAAATTATTAGATTAATGCTTATTAAAGCTAACTATATTCAGAGGAAGCGCTGTGAGTGATTTTCTCTTTGCATTTTGTTGTTTGATTAACACTGATGGCATAATCAACAGAAGGTGACTGCTGTCACTTTAAGACAATAGATATTAACACACATCGGATTTTCTCCCAGCTGTTCATGTACACTTCCGATATAAACTGCTATAAGTAGCTAAACACGCTCCAATCCAGTCATTTTAACATATTTGTGTGTGTATTTGATCGTTTGGACGTGCACCTGAAGGCCAAAGTGTAATTTGTTTGTATATTTGCACCCCGTTTTGAAGCACACACCGCATACACAGTTCAGCCTGAGGAACAGCGTCTCTTGCGCGGATTATTGTGCTTTCAGTGTTTTAAAACGTTGATAATAATTATCAAACATTTACAGCAATTTAGCAACAGTAAAGACTGCATTTTACAACAATCACAGAATGTGCTGATTCTGACATTAAGTTTGGGTTTAGGGAGGAACGAACACACACAGCTGTGAATAGAATGAGGGTGTGCTAGACGAAATGCGGCTAGTTTTTAATAGTTTTACCTCTTCTTTCTGATGATTCTTGGAAGCCAAAATTGAAATCAAAAATAAAATTAGCATAATATCACAGGCTTAAAGTGTAAGCAGACGTTTAGTTGTTTAGTTCTCCCTCTATCATCACAATTAAACAGGGCTTTCATGTTGTGGGCGGCTGCGCGCGCTGTAGCTCCTCTGCCTGAGCGCGATCTCTCTTCTGGATTGCGAAAGCAAAAATGCATCATAGACAAATGTCCTAATATTATTGCATACAGAAACAGCTGGCGACTCTGGCGAGATATTCTTCAAGACATTCCCTACATGTAACGAACGTCACAGTTCGTGTAATGATCACCTTTTCCATGTAATTTTTAGGGGCATGGAAATGTAAAATCGATGTCCCTACAATAACAGACTGGCATGCATCTAATGATTTATTTATTCAAGAACGTTGTGAATGTTTACTGCAACAATGAATCATCGAACATCACACACTTTTGAAAACCCAGCGTTTAGTTGATCCCAGTAAGCATTAATTTTCACAGTTGTAAACATGACGGCGCTCTTCTTCCTCGAGGGGGTTTGGCATCATGACATTTGTTTCCAGGTGGATCGTTAAAGAACGTGACAGGACATTCTGTAGAATTCAACCAACCAGATGATGACTTTGAAAATCCTGAAGTGTTTCCAGTTAAGTGTGCCATATGCATCAGACCTTCAGCCAATGGTACGTGGGCATGACGGCTAAGACTAGCCCCACTCATCGGGTCCCACCGCTGTTGAAACAGCCCGGTGACTGTGATCGTTGGTTTTGCAAGTTGTGTTAGCTAAGGAGCTTGAGACAGGTCCTTCCTTCTCTCAGGTCAGACCCAGAAGCCCGCTTTGTGGCTTCTTCCGATCTGGCAGAGAGCAGAGTCCAGGCTGGTGGATCTTTGCACACCATGTCGGTGTTGCAAGCTTACCAAGCCGACCTGTTAAAGGATCTCAACCTGGGCGAGTGAGTATCTTCGGACGCCTGGAGCTCTGCTGCACAACAGACCTTGCCCTCCATGCCACCAAGCAGGCCCGTGCTGTTGATCCAAAAGTTTACGGAGGCGAAGCTTAAGTCTGCAGTGTTTGAGCGATATATTCCCACTGCATTTGAGGTCCTGCATCCCCTGCTTCTGATCCTGTTGCTGGCCCTAGCTGGAGACAGGGTTACAAGGAGAGTGTGGCTGCTTAAGGCAGCAACCTCATAAGAAGACAAGAGAGGACTTGAGGGAAGTCATCTCAGCCAAGAGGCAAAGCAAGCCAAACCTTAAGTTCAATTTATCTTGTGCTCACTCTATAACAGATGGGCATGGGCTGTGATAAATGTGGATGATGGGCAATACCACTACTCACGCCTAGGGCTGGTCCGAATACCACTTTTTCGAATACCACTTTCTCACACAAGTTTCGAAGCTTTGGTAGTAATCCACAACAAATATTCAAAGCTTTGGAAGGAGGGGGCTGAACATATTCTTCTCTCTAATAAAGGCAGTGTAACAAGTAGAAATATGGTGTGGCCCCTTTAAGAGCTGTGTGCTCCTGGTTGAACTATCAATCTGCATTGTATGTGTGACTCGAGCACCACATGTATGCGTTCATATAATCGACTTCACACGTGGCGGGTGTGTTGCTGCAGACCCAAGGGAGTGCAGTGTCGCATTTGGTGCAATATAGACACGCGTATTTCACCAGATTTTATAGTGTAAACGTATTCAAGCGTGAATGAGAACCGAATATTCGAATCCCAAAATTGAAAGTAATTGTAATTGAGTCATTGCTGACTTTCAGAAGTTTCAGAGGGGGTGTTCTCATTTATGCTGTGCACTGTATGTATCTAACACGGGTCCCTGATATGTGGAGTGATATGCTGCGTCATCTTGCTATACTTCAGGTATGCCTGTACGTCTTCTTTCAGTCATCTCAAATGTATTTTAGCTAATTGCCAAAGCAACATTTATCATTTTCATTTAGTTTAACTTGATGTACTAGAATAATTAAAACTGAAATAAAAATTAATAAAAAAGACTATATGGACGTACACAAAAACAATAACTAATAAAAATGACAAAAACAAAAACCAATTTAAAATGTAAAAAAAAAAAAAAATGATAGTAGTATCTCAGTGATACTAAAATAACACTGCAGAACATAAGTCATATGGACCACTTTTCGTGATTTATTTAAGGCTTGACTACCCTAGTCCTGATTTCCTTTGAATGTATGAAAAAGAGTGGCCAGATTATTCAAGGTAAAAATGCATCTTTGTTTTGTTCCAGGGGACAAAGAATGTTATAAGGGTCAGGAATGACAGGGGTTTTTGGATAAACTATTCAAGACCTCACTTTAGGTCTCTCTAAGTGGCAGAATAAAACTCGGAACAAACTGCATGAATTTTCGAGCGTGTCCTCTGACAGAGACAAACCGGCTCGGATCACCCTGACCTGCTGGAGTCTCTCTCTGCATTCCCTCTGTTGCTCCCAGTAGCAGCTGTGCTCCAATTACAAACTCATGACACCGCCTGGCCCATATTAGCATGTAATTAGGACCCCCCATCCTCTCCTGATTTAAACAGGGCTCAACATCACCACTGACCACGCCACGACCCTAATTGCCTCCTAATGTTTCCTGCAGCACAGTGCATTCAGGAAATCATCAAGAGCAATGCTACCCGGTGGGTCTTCCACAAAAGGGTGGAAAAATGTGAAAATTAGGTGGACAACAGTCTTGGCTTATATAGTGAGTCCTAAGCTACACAGACAGTATACCAAAAGTGCTTGAATGTTGTTTTTCTAGTGATATTTCAAAGTGTGCATCTGTGCATGCTTTTTGTGCTAATATTACACACAATGACTTGTGCAATTGACCTTATTTACTTTCTTAATACATTTTCCTGTCTTTGTGAACAATTCATCTGTGAATGTTATTATAAAGAATTCTTATTTTCTGCCATTTAATCAAGCCCCACTCACTATTTTTACTTGTTGAATTTCCTGTTTGACATTTATTACAAAATTAAAAATTACAAACTGCATTTAATTTTGACTATAAGCTCTGGACATTTTTACTCCACATTTTTATTCGATATGCCTGCTTCTGCCTAATTTATTTCGACAACTAATAGTATGTTAAACATTCAATTAGTGTTGTTTTTGGCAGCCTGTTTTAATTTTAGTTTTAGTCTAGTCTTTGTGTCAAGCTGTCATTTTAGTTTTTATTAGTTTTAGTCAAGTATATACTCTTTTTAGTCTAGTCAAGTTTCAGTCGACTAAAATCTGAGCATTTTAGTCTTATTTTAGTCAGAATTATCCATGACTATTTTCATCTAGTTTTAGTCGACGAAAACTGATGACATTTTAGTCTAGTTTTAGTCAATGAAAATTTTATTTTAGTCTCTTTTTAGTAATGCAATTCTTTTTAACCCAATCAATATAGTATAGTACCTAATAGTATAGACGAAACTAAAATTTTCTTTTAGCCAAACCCATTTTAAACAAGATTATCTTATTATATTGTTACCTGCATTATATTGATAATACCTTATAATGCGTTAACCCTTTAAGACCTGAATGCTGCTTTTTTTTTTTTTTTTTTTTTTTTTTTTTTCTGAACAAGAAACACAAAAGTAAAGACTCATAACTCCAAAATTGTAGCAAGGAGAGTCAAAAGTTAGGTATCATTTGATAGAACACTTTTTAATGTTGAAAAACTGCTGATAAAAGACAATATATATATATATATTTCATTTTATAATTTTTCTTTTTTTTTTATTTGACATGGAATAACTCAGGAAGGCAGTAAGATCAGAGAAATTCTTTTTTGGTGATGCTCTCTTTGGTGAGCTGCATCTTTTTCAAATTTTGTGGTGATAAAGTGTTATTCATTTTTTCGCAGCTAGATGGCGCCCACGGGCGGTAAACTCCGGTTTAGAGGCACTTCTTCTCAGCACTCGTTAGGAGTTTTTCGAAATAGTTAGATGCATTAAAAAGCTGAGATTCTAAGTTTTAAGATGATACCTATTTTGTGTTATTCCATGTTGGAAAACAAACATGGATGGGTCCGGGAACATTGGATACACAGTGCATCCCGGAAAGATAGAGACATGTTTTTAGCCAAGTATGTTAAATCATTCCATGAGTAATATCTTGTGATCAACGCAATATGTTATGTTGATTTTGGGTTCATTTTAATCGCAAGAATCTGCTTTAAATAATGATGTGCATTTTCTATGATCTGTGCATTTTTCATTAAGTTATGAGCACGTGAAATCTACATATTTACCTACATATCGGTCCCTTTCTCTATGTCAAAGGAAGTGACGTCGCCTGCATCTGCGCAGTGCAACCTGATCAGTCCCTGAATTGAGACACAGGAAACAGAAACACTGCAAAATAATAATAATAACGTGACTAAACAAGACGAAATAACATTATAACATTTCGTCTCGTCTCGTTTTGGTTATATTTTAGCATAGTTTTTATTTTGTAAACCACATTTAGTCTCTTTTTTTATTCGTCAACAATATTGTATTATACATTTAATTATCGTCATCGTCACATGACCAGCTTTTACGTTGCGTCTCATCTCGTTTTCGTCACATGATAAAGGTTCGTTGACGATGATATTTAGTCATAATTTTCGAAAGCAAAACTACATTCAATGTTTTCTTTTTCATTTGCAAGTTTTTGAAACGGATCTTGGTCTAACTGAGAATTGTTGAAGAATTCACTAATTATATTAAATTCAATGAAGGTTGACTAATCTTTGAACTAGTTATCTGCATGCCTCATCCATTAGATTGCAATGATGGAGTACACGATTTTAGGGGGTTTAAGAACCCGAACCAAGCTTTCTGATTATTACTTTTAGTAACCAAGCTGTCAATATTACTTGATCTATTTCACTACTATCTCAATTACAATTAAAGCTGCAAGCAGCATTTACATGGCCAAGCACAAAGGCGGCACAACAAGCCAGCCAACATGGCTGTGAGCATTAGACCAACTGCAACAGTGAGCAATTAAAGACCCATTAAGATCATTTTAGGCAAAAGAGTTGAAAAATCACAAATACAGTCAATAATAAAGATTTACTGGTTTATAACTTTCGACCAATAGGTGGCGCTGTGAACAAATTAATGCAGTTTGGTCAGAGTGAGGTGACAATGACAATTGCAACATTTGGTGTCAATTATGTGAAAGCATTGCAGAGATACAGCCTCAAGAGTCATTTTGGCATTCGTTGCTGTGTCGTCTATCAACATGAAATCCATAACATTTTACCTACATGGTCTAAAGATGATACGATTTGATTTTGGTGAAAATTTTTAACAAATGTTATTACAACGTTTGACCACATGGTGGATCTGTCTCGAAACCATTTGAGAACCTTCAAAGCATGGTGCCGATGACACATACTGAGTTTCGTAATGGTACACCAATGCATTTTTATAATATGGCAGTTTATATCATAATACTGTATTGTAATTAATGGCAATTTCATGTTTTGTTCAATTATAGCACCACCAAGAGGCACAATCCCACCACTTTTTTTTATGTCTCATCAGAGTGAGCCCATACATGTGTGTGTCAAATTTTGTGAAAATATTTCATTTCGTTTTGAAGTTATAAACATTTATATGTATGAGAACATAAAAAATGACCCACGAATGACTTTGTCGCATGATTTCTGGACAAACCCATCAGAAGTTATTAGCAAAACTAGCCATTTTTCGTATCTCCAGACCAGTGTGGCACCGAAACGCAGCATGTTACCTCTGGTCATGCTTGGGATGACATGTGCCAAGTTTGGTCTGCATATGATAAAGCATTGCGGAGATATAGCCTTGAGTCCAATTTGGGGTGCTCTACGTTAATTTTATTTGTGTGTTATTCGAGAATGGTTGAGAGTATCAGAAAGCTTTTAGTAAGTCCAGGGTGGACTGAAAATGATCTGATTTGATTTTCATGAAAATCAAACGAAGTGTCTAGGACGAGTTCAAAAAAGTAGGTTTTTCACAAAATTCAACATGGCGGACAAATTTTCATAATGCAAAATGAAGTCATAGGATGCAATCCAATCGGTATGAGCCAAGGAATTAATGGTTAATTAATGGAATAAAAGAATTTAGTTTCTAGTCATTACGGTTCAAAAGTTATTAGCACAAACGTAAGTGCATCTTTGGACAGTTGATGGTGCTAGAGGGATTGAGTTAGAGACTCCAAATTTTCTATGTTGACATTTCAGACTATCCTCTATCAGTGTGCCAAATTTCATAACTTTCCCAGAAGCGGTTCTATGGGCTGCCATAGACTTCCAGAGCGGTAGAAACAGAAGAATAAGAAGAAGAACGCCAATGGATACAATAGGTGCCTATGCACCCTAATTATGTACAAATGAATTATATTTCGTTGTGTTGTGGGCACTAAAACAGTCCAGTACTTTGTAACAAATTTTTATGTTGAATTGTTTTTTTGTTTTTTTAATTTCTGTGCCATCCTAGACTGGTTATTAAAAATATTCTGGCTCTGCCACTGGTACCATCCCAGCTAGAGTACAAAAATGCAGTCCCATGTTAATCTGTGTAGCATAATAGCTGATTTTACAGTGTTTACATGGTGCACTTTTTACTCAAATTTCTACATCTAAGTCATCTCATAGATGTAACACCAGTGCACAGTTAATATCTTTTAACTTTATTTTATCTAACACTGAACTTTTTTTGTATAGGTTGTAGCTCTTCAAATATCTGAGATGTTTGCTGCCATTTTTAATAGGTTGGCATAAGTAAGAACACTTATATTGTTTTAAGGCAGAAAAATATTTATAAACTATTCTAAAATTTATTTAATTAACCCTCTGGTTTCACCAGGCTTCAGTCCATGTCTGAATACTGTTCAAGCTGGCAGCATTATCAAATATATCATGATAAATATTGATCAATATGGGGGAAAAAAATTGTGATTATATTTTTTGCCATGTCACCCAGCCCTAGATAGTATGTCCCAATACTGTCATACTGCAAATAATAAATTCAAGAATATATATACTTTTCCTTGGAAAATATAAACATTTACAGCATTTCATTTTAGCAAAGTACATATAGTGTAACTTGTGTAGAGGTGATGTACTAGATGTGTATGAGAATGCAGCCTCAGATTTCAGCTTTTTGAGCACCACATACTGTTATACCTTAGCTCTCATCTGAAAATGATTCAACAGAATCACATGAATGATGAAAATGTTAAAAAATCCAACATTGCTCCAGTTGTGATATCATTTTCAACGCATCTCAAAAGTGCTGTCTAAGATATTTCTTCTCATCGTCCTCTTTTATCTTGAGATGTTGACAGGAAATGGATTGCTGTGCTTTTACACTCCAGTAAACACGCTCAGCTTGTGAATGTATAGATGGGTGTGATGTAGGGTGCCGTTTAACCCAGAAAAGAGGCAGAGACAGGCCCCGGGGACAGGTCCAACGCTCATGCAACACATCCATCATGAAGGGCAATAGAAAGCGTGGAATGGTGGGCCGCCTGTCCTCCCCTTGGGACATCGGCAGTAAGAGAGATGAAAAGACACTGGTTGTCAGAACATACTTGCCACACATGCATTGGGACACATTGTGAGCAATGCATATTTGACCTCCCATATGTTGAGCAGCTGAGAGATTAGTATCTTATATCTGAATGAACTTTCTCATAGGATGGGTGCAAAACATTATAATGTCAGAAATATGGTCGCCTACCATGACTAAAAACTATATATATATATATATATATATATATATATATATATATATATATATATATATATATATATATATATATATATATATAACTCATACAAAACATTGTGCATTTACATGATTGGAAATTAATTAATAGTGAGAATTGGACCCTAAACTAAGTGTGACTTAAATATCTTTTACTTTTTTTACTTTTAATATATCTAAAATATCTTTTACTGTATGTCAAATAGCTCCATCAATTCAGTAGTAAATAAAAAGCAAAACGCAATCTTTATGATCCTTAATTTTAATGATAAACATTTTGCAGACTCTACATGGTAAACTAATGTAAACTTGAGCTGAAGTTGATATATCAACTAAATATTAACTACAGCGTTTGCCTCAATACACTATTTATTGCTTATTAATAGTTAGCAAGGTAGTTAAGTTTAGGTATTGGGTAGGATTAAACGAAGTAGAATATGGTCATGCAGAATAAGGCATTAATATGTGCTTTATGAGTACTGATTAACAGCCAATATCCTAGTAATGAGCCACAAACTCAACTGGCTGGCTTCTCTCCTGTACGATTTCTCATGAGTGTCTTCAGACCTTACTGTACATGAATTATGAGCTTCCAGAATTTCTGATTAAGGCTGTGTGTGACCTTCTAATTGAATTCCTTTCCAAAAATTGAACAGAGAATTAAAAACAGCATAAATAACAGTTTTTTTTCTTAGTCTTATTAAGTGCAAATATAAGTGCAACCATATATTTGTGCAACCAGTTACATTAATGTTAAGGGGCTTGCTGAACACGGCTATGCAGGGATGCCCCGGGTCGAAGATGCACTTGTGAGCTATCTTGTACCTTGTGCAGCATCCTTGTGGAAAAGCTCTAGCCTTGCCATCAAGACTGTGCCAAATGACATCCAGGCTTGTGGGCAAGGCGTATGTGGCAGCGGGCCAGGCCAGCAGAGCACTGCACACCATGTTGGTGTTGCAGGCTTATCAAGTCGACCTTTTGAAGGATCTTGATTTGGGTGCGGGTGTGCCTTAGAAGAGTCCTGGAGCTCCTCCACGCATCAGATCTTGTCCTCCGGGCTACTAAGCAGGTGGCTCGCGCTGTGGGCCGCTCGATTGCTGCTTTGGTAGGCATCTTTAGCTTAAACTCTCTGGACTCAAGGAGATGGAAAGAGCTTTTCTTCTTGATGCCCCACTGTAGCCTTCAGGACATTTTGGTACCGCTGTCAAGACAGTTGTCCAGAAGTTCAATGAGGAGAAGGTTAAATAAGCAGTGTTCGAGTGGTACATCCTCAACGCAGTCAAGATCCAGGGGGATGTTCTTACCATGTTGCTGGCCTCAGCTGGAGACAGGGTCAGATGCAAAGTGTTGCTGCCTGTGCTTTGTCTGAGGAGTCGGGGCTCAGGAAGCCAAAAGAGGACCTAAGGGAAGTCATTTAACTAGGAAATTGGGAAACAATATATGTGGCTCAATCAGACTAGTGTGGTGGCATTGGCGCATGTTTGTTTGTTTGTTTGTTTGTTTGTTTTTCCTGGGCCTGGGAAATGCATTTTCTTTTACAGTATATGAAATAGTGGCAGCATATTGCCCCACTTTTTCAGTTTATTGTCTCTGGCTTACTGCACTTTCCCTGTAGTCTCGCACTTTCTAGAGTCTGTATCTCCTCTGTTATTTAAAGTGGACAGTGTTTAACTTTTCACTGTTAAAGCGCCCTGCCCCTTGGTCTGCCATGCCCTTGAACACTATGGAACCCATGTAGATTGCCAGTAAAAATTAGACTGTTGTAACATAAGAAGAGTGATGGTGCAATCACTTTCTCATGGCGCTTTTCCACTGCGTGGAACCTCTCGGCTTGGCTCAGTTCAACACGACTCGCTTACTTTCGGTTTGCTTTTATGCTGACTATTTAAATCTAGTGGGTTTGGTGTCGCGTGTTTCAAATCCAGTGACACTGGTAGTGACGATTCTCTCTGAACAATCAGTGATCTGCAATGTTTACACGTCACATTTAGTATCAGTTCAGCTCGCTTGGAATCTCAACCGAAGTGGTACTATTTAAGCGAGCCTTACCGTTCCATACTGAGCCATCCCATTCAGTGGAAAAGAGCCAAAAAGTAAGCCGTACCGAACCATACTATGCAGTGGAAAAGCGCCATTACTCTTGACAATCACTTTTTATTGTCATTGGTCCAATACTAGGAGTATGGAGTTGATATTGATGTGCCTCCCTGGCGGCACATAAATAGCAGACGCAGATGAAGAGATGAGGGGCATTTCACGCTTTCGGGTCCCACTTCTTTTATCTAGTGTTTGCTAGTGAGCTGGGTATAGAGGCAGTCTTGGTATCCTTCACAGTTTTTATGGACAAAAGGGAAGAAATATGGGCTATCCTGCTGCTCGCGTCCCACACCTTTTTCTGTCTAATACTTCCTGGTGCTGGGAGTTAAGAGGTGGTAGCAGTATGCTGCTCCTATAAAAGTTAAATAGTGACAAGCGTGGATGATGGGCAATACCGCAACTTGCATCCCACATCCTCACTAGTAACAGTTCCCCCACCGGTGCCAGAGAGCTACAGTATGAGCTCCCTCTGTGGGCTCATGTTAATAGGCTAAATGGGACAAGAAAGGTGGGCAATACCGCTTCAGTGTTCTACTTCCTCTTCTGTTGCCTTCAAGGGCATGGGCTCAGAGAAACAGTAATTGACTTCTAGTGGAATCACATTCATATTGGAAACATGTTTCCCTAAATAATTGGTCAGTACAGCAAGGAAAATTAGCTTTTCAGCTCGAAATTTTCAAAGTTCCACTTTGAAAGGGAACGTTTCAGATTATGAATGTAACCATGTTTCCCTGAGAAGGGGAACAAGACTCTGCATCACGCTGCAATACTTCCGGCCTGCCTGAGACATTTTACTATGTTAAATGTCACTAAATTACTGTTTGGAAAAAAAAGAGAAGCTTTCACTTTTACATCATTTTTGGGCACTACAGAACCAATAATCCCCTTAATATTCAGTTGAATGCAACTGTGAATAACTGTAACCACAGTTATGATACATTATAAAATATTATAGTGTGTTTAGGGTGAATTTGGACAGTTGGGAAAGTTGGACAGATCGCAAATAATATGAAATTAAATTAAAATTCTAAAAAGAACAGAAATATATCTTCTGTTGTGATTGCAGGTCCAGTCAATTCTGCTGCCAGTCTCCTTTCCGGATATTGTATTGCCTAGCAATGAAGGTTTGAATAGTGCTGTCAAAAATAGTTAATAAGTTCAAGAACAAAAATAAGTTTTGAACAAAAATAAGTTCAAGGTTTTATATGTCTCTGACGATGTGTCACCGTCAGTACAGAGCACTAATAACAAATCTGATATAATGAAACCTTAATTTTGCAGTTGATTTCAACTTAAGCATCTCTCTGCATGCAGCTCTACCCTGTGGTCATTATGCTTTACCTATCTAATTGGCCTGATTATCTTTACATCATCTACAAACCCATATTGGATCTAGACATTTTAGCTGGTGTTTGACTGAAGAACTTTTATCTTTAAATTAGCATAATTAAATAAAATTTACTTACAAAATAATTTATTAGTTATTTTATATTATTTAGTTAAATGTAATAATTAAATGTAACATTTATTTTATTTTTAAAAAAAGAAATTGATTTGATTGATTTCTTCATTTTATTTTTAAGCCGCACTCCTAGTCCTCCATATGTTACATAGAGATATTCTTGGCATGCTATGTACAGTGGGTACGGAAAGTATTCAGGCCCCCTTAAATTTTTCACTCTTTGTTATATTGCAGCCATTTGCTAAAATCATTTAAGTTCATTTTTTCCTCATTAATGTACACACAGCACCCCATGTTGACAGAAAAACACAGAATTGTTGACATTTTTGCAGATTTATTAAAAAAAGAAAAACTAAAATATCACATGGTCCTAAGTATTCATACCCTTTTGCTGTGCCCTTTGCTGTGACACATATATTTAACTCAGGTGCTGTCCATTTCTTCTGATCATCCTTGAGATGGTTCTACACCTTCATCTGAGTCCAGCTGTGTTTGATTATACTGATTGGACTTGATTAGGAAAGCCACACACCTGTCTATATAAGACCTTACAGCTCACAGTGCATGTCAGAGCAAATGAGAATCATGAGGTCAAAGGAACTGCCTGAAGAGCTCAGAGACAGAATTGTGGCAAGGCACAGATCTGGCCAAGGTTACAAAAAACAAAAAAAAATTCTGCTGCACGTAAGGTTCCTAAGAGCACAGTGGCCTCCATAATCCTTAAATGAAAGACGTTTGGGACGACCAGAACCCTTCCTAGAGCTGGCCGTCCGGCCAAACTGAGCTATCGGGGGAGAAGAGCCTTGGTTAGAGAGGTAAAGAAGAACCCAAAGATCACTGTGGCTGAGCTCCAGAGATGCAGTCGGGAGATGGGAGAAAGTTGTAGAAAGTCAACCATCACTGCAGCCCTCCACCAGTCGGGGCTTTATGGCAGAGTGGCCCGACGGAAGCCTCTCCTCAGTGCAAGACACATGAAAGCCCGCATGGAGTTTGCTAAAAAACACCTGAAGGACTCCAAGATGGTGAGAAATAAGATTCTCTGGTCTGATGAGACCAAGATAGAACTTTTTGGCCTTAATTCTAAGCGGTATGTGTGGAGAAAACCAGGCACTGCTCATCACCTGTCCAATACAGTCCCAACAGTGAAGCATGGTGGTGGCAGCATCATGCTGTGGGGGTGTTTTTCAGCTGCAGGGACAGGACGACTGGTTGCAATCGAGGGAAAGATGAATGCGGCCAAGTACAGGGATATCCTGGACGAAAACCTTCTCCAGAGTGCTCAGGACCTCAGACTGGGCCGAAGGTTTACCTTCCAACAAGACAATGACCCTAAGCACACAGCTAAAATAACGAAGGAGTGGCTTCACAAAAACTCTGTGACTGTTCTTGAATGGCCCAGCCAGAGCCCTGACTTAAACCCAATTGAGCATCTCTGGAGAAACCTAAAAATGGCTGTCCACCAACGTTTACCATCCAACCTGACAGAACTGGAGAGGATCTGCAAGGAGGAATGGCAGAGGATCCCCAAATCCAGGTGTGAAAAACTTGTTGCATCTTTCCCAAAAAGACTCATGGCTGTATTAGATCAAAAGGGTGCTTCTACTAAATACTGAGCAAATGGTCTGAATTCTTAGGACCATGTGATATTTCAGTTTTTCTTTTTTAATAAATCTGCAAAAATGTCAACAATTAAAAAATAAATGATTTTAGCAAATGGCTGCAATATAACAAAGAGTGACAAATTTAAGGGGGTCTGAATACTTTCCGTACCCACTGTAAATGCCTTTGTTGCTGTATTGTTGTTTGTATGCTGGTAAATTCTTTTATAAATGGGTTTTGTAAATTCTTTACGTGTACTTCAGTGAAATTATTTTATTTATTAATAATTTAATAATCAGAACCATTTCCCTTCTCTGATGACCTTATTTCCTGTTTGTACATGAATGCAGTGATTGTTTAATTTTTTTGTCAAATTTCCATGCAAAACAAATGATCGCACAACTATGAAGCATGCTGAACATAGCATACAGTTTGTGGCGTGTGTGTTCAGCGAAGCCACTATTACACACTTTTGTCACCTAATTATTCCTCAGGAGAGACAATTAGCCACCTCGCGGAAGTGTGCGTTGTGTAACTTGAAACAACCTTGAAACACATCCTCACACACACAAACAGAATGTAATCACTCAGCCACATGTCTGGAGAGAAACTGATTAAAAAAAAAAAAAAAAGGCTCAACAAACATGAATGAGTTTATTAAGATGCTTTATTTAATCAGATAATTGTTGTTAATAATAAAAATGCATAAATCATGATTTACTTTTTTTTTATTTTTTTATTTCCATATCAAAGACAAGGTGCCAAAAATCAATTTTCACTTTATATTTGATATTTTAAGTAAATGTTGCACAGATATATTAAATAGAGCATGCTAAAAGATTAAACTCTCAAGAATATGTCTGGATCATTTTTCATTTAAATGTAAAATTATATTTTCTCTATTTTTGTATTTTATATTCCCCCATAACCTCATCTTACTGTACTAGGTGTAAAAGGTGTATTTCTTGATTTGCAAACTATTTTATTATTTAAATAATAATAATAATAATAATAATAATAATTATTAAATAAAAATAAGTGTTACATATTAAAAATAATATTATTTTAATGGTGATATTAAAAAGTAAAGTATACATACATTTGTTTTACTTCTATTAAAAATGTAATTCCATTTTTTTTTTTTTACATTAATGAAAATTTAGAGAAGAAGAAAAATGTACATTAAAGTAAGTCTGGATACAAGAAATAGGTGTTGTGTATGATGTAGTAAAAAAAAAAACCTTTATTGGTTGTACTGTATAATAATCTTCAATCTTTTTTATATGCAAATTATTTTTTTATATGCAAATTATAAATTTTTCATGTTTTTGAGAGATTCACCCAAATACTACACATGGCATAAAAATGCTCATCATATCTAGCATTTCCTGTAAAAGTGTCAGTTAATGTGTACATAATTACTACAATCCCCATTTCCAAGGCAAGCAAAATAATTACCCAAAATACAGATTTACAGTCATTAATGTAATCACAACTGATTTCTCATTTTTAATGACATTCATAGCAAATAATCACCAAACAACACATTCAATTAATTGTTTACAAATAATTAATTATTAAATTAATTGCTAGCAAAGAGCACAAAAGTAACTGCAGAGCTGCAGCTCTAAGGAATGAAAAAGTAGGCAGGGTCTTGAAATCTGCAATATGCATTCTAGTGAATGTTGTGACAGAAAAAGCTTACTATAAACAGTACAGAGTAATCGCACCATTTCCGTTTGGCAGACTTTTTACATCAGCGCATTCTGACATACATGCTCATAATGATAATCTAATGCTTTGTTCAAACATAGCACCAAAACGGTAATTTACTGGTATTGTTACTTCTCATACTGGTAAATCGCCAAAACTAAACTTTTTGAGGTACTGTTCCCACATCTTTAAATGGTAAATTACCAATATTTTACCAGTAGCCTAAAGACTGTATATGTAAAAGGGGCTAAATAGTACTACAATTAGTTCTTCCATATTTTGCATGCTATTTCTTTTAATGCAGTATACATTGTATACAGAAAGCAGTATACTATTATGAAATCACAGCCAATTCACAAAAAAAAAAAAATAAATAAAATCTATATATCAATATATTTGGCCTTTTTTAATTCTTCACATGAAAAAGGTTCCATTTAGCTATTCCTGTACAATGCAACCTACACATCCCTGACAGGAGTGTCAATCTTAATTTGATGCGCAGGACCCTATACACACACAAACACACGCACCTTGTTTACGAGGCACATTTTTTATGGATGTGGGTGCGAGAATTTGAATTCCTGGCAGGCATATTTATAAAGGTTATTAAGCGCTTGGCGTAGCATCCATTTGCTGCTGGCGTAACCACGGGTGTGACATTTATCAAGAATGTCCAGTGAAATGTCACGGGAAGAGGAAGCGTCCTACTCTTAATTAGGACCTGAGAGTCTTTGAAGAGTCCTCTTATACAAACTTATGCTCTGGTCTAACCTTCATCGCATATCTCTTTCCATCTTCTCACTTTTTCCATTCACCCAGCAAGATTCAAAGAGTGTGTGTTAGCAAACTTTGGATAACAATTGATAAAGGGACGGTGGTTAAAGCACAGACAAATGGGGAAGGATGTAGTTCATCCATCAAGCCAACACGAGTCATTGTTTGCAGATTTTAACCTATAGGAATCCTGCTTTCCTCCCATGTGAGTCCCACAAATCATAGAGAACTGCAGGCAGGCCAGAGGTCTGTGCTTAAACTAGATTCAGCGAGAGAGAGAGAGAGAGAGAGAGAGAAAACAAGCAAGAAAGTGCAGACAAAAAACTAGTGAGCTGCCTTGCCTACTACATACACAGCTACTCTCCAAATAAGCATCTTAAACTTTAAGCGCACAAAAAACTGAATTTAAAAAAACTCTTCATAGACTTATAGTTGATTCCAAAAGAATCAACATTAGGATGTTGCTAAACTAATGGTGGGATACTATATTGGGAATATAAAAATTTAATAGTGCACAAACAAATATTAATTATTATATATTCAAATATTAAAGTGACTAGTTTTTAATTATACTAAATGATTTTATGAAGTTAGAAAGAAAAAAGAAAGAAAGAGGAAGAAAGAAAGAAAGAGAAAGAAAGAAAGAGCGAGTGAGCTACAGTTTGGATCATAGATACTTATAATTCATATGCAGTGTAACCAAATAAGCATATTCCTGGATTCACAGTGTGTGTCTTAGTGCCCCGACAAAATTAAATAAATAAAATAAAATAAAAAATTGTGTTTACTAGTGCAAGCTAATTTGCTGATATGTATCTGGTTGCTATAACAATAACCACGCATTGTCTGTGTCATTTCTGTCAGCAGCTTCTTAAGTTCATAAAGAAATGCCCACATCAATATGCTTTGTAAATGTTGAGCTCAAAGAGTTGAAACACTCTCTAAGACTTTGTGCAATGTCAAAATACAAGCGAGATGTTTTGCCGTCACTTCTAATGTTCATTTTCTGTTGCCCACAGATCAGCCATTGCAGATCACATTCTGACAGCTACAACACACTGCATTGTTTTACACAGTAAAAGCTCTATGTTTTATCGTTTTAGGTTCCAATTAAACTTGTGCATATTTGGTGTTAAAAATATTTTATAAAATGAGTTGTTAACAATATGGTTGTTGATTTAATTCTGAAAATAAAGATGTAAGTATGGCAATGTGATATGCACCAACTACATTGTAAGACATTTCCTTTTACTTTGATTAAATACATTTTTGTTTGAAATACTGCTATTCCATTTTATATATATATATATATATATATATATATATATATATATATATATATATATATATATATATATATATATATATATATACCATTAATCCACCATAATTCATCGCCAAGTTTTTGTGCAGGCTAGTCAAGTTGTTCGCCTCCTGTAAATGAGTAACCAAACTTAACAAACCATTTCTTTTTGGATCATGCTTTGTGCAGAGGTGATGTCTTTTTGGAACAGAAAAGGCCCCTTCCTAAACTGTTGGTACAAAGGTAAAGGAAAGAAAAAAGACACAGGGCAGAGAGAGAGAGAGAGAGCGAGAGAGAGCGAGAGAGAGCGAGAGAGAGCGAGAGAGAGAGAGAGAGAGAGAGAGAGAGAGAGAGAGAGAGAGAGAGAGAGAGAGAGAGAGAATCTTCACAAATTCTTGGACCAAATGTAAATTCTCCCAGAGACTGCTGTTACATACAAAATAAAGTTATGCAAGTATAAATATTGACTCTGCTGACAAGGTGCAGCACACGGTCAATAGATAAATGTTTGGCTTATCACTCGCTGGGCTGTCTCTGCATCACTTCTTTCCTGTCGAACTAGAATGAGAGATTCTGCAGAGGAAAACAAACGCTGCAGCTGAATACTGATTTTAAACATTGGCTGAGCTGTAGTCATCATAGTAAAAAATCAGCATGAAAATTATAGCAGCAGTGCTGCTGTTGCAGCAAGAACTAGTTAATAAAAGTAATACTAAAAGAGTTAATGGACTATGTGGTGTCCAAGACTAATTAGTTGTCTGTCACAGCTTTCCAGTTTCAGCACTTCACATCGCATTCATCCTACCAAAGATTAACACATCCTGCTAACATGTGTCTGTTTGCTTTCACAATATGGAGATGCAAAACTGCATTTTGACAAAATTCACACTATCTATACTGATGGTAAAAAAAGAAAAAAGAAAAAAAAAAGAAAGAATATAGGCATATAAATAACACACACACACACACACAAACACACATATATGTATGTATGTGTGTGTGTGTGTGTGTGTGTGTATATATATATATATATATATATATATATATATATATATATATATATAAAAAATGACAAATTTGTATGTATAGGTATGTTATATACAGCAGAGTATAATAGAATTTACAGTGAATGGAATAACAGAGCTAGTTTATTGTCAAATAAATATAAGGGTTATTGTACATATTTATAATTGCACAGTGGGGAGAACATTTAACTGTTCATGATGTAGATTGCTGAGGGAAGAAACTTTTCTTGTGCCTGGTTGTTCTGGTTCTCAAGTTCTCTGTATTGCCGGCCGGACTGCAACAGTTCAAAGATGGATGTGAGGGATCCAGAGTGATTGTCTGAGCCCATTTTCTCACTCTGGATGTATACAATTCTAGGAGGGTGGGCAGGGGAGCACCAATTATCCTCTCAGCAGTCCTAACCGTCCTCTGTCCTCTCCTTACTCTTCTGATGTTTTTGATGTCTGCTGGAAGTGCAGAAGACAGACTCAATGACTGCAGAGTAGAACTGCATCAGCAGCTCCTGTGGCAAGTTGAACTTCTTCAGTTGGCGAAGGAAGTACAACCTCTGCTGGACCTTTTTTGCAATGGAGCAAATATGATTGTCCCACTTCAGGTCCTGAGAGATGGTGATACCCAGGAACCTGAATGACTCCACTGCTGCCACAATGCTGTTTATGATGGTGATTGGGGGGAGTGGAGGGGGGTGTCTCCTGAAGTTGATGATCATCTCCACTGTTTTGAGCATGTTCAGCTCAAGGTTGTTATGACTGCACCAGACAGAAGAGCATCATTGATGACTATTTACAAAGTTTTTGAAGCATTGATCATTGAAGCCAATCATAGACATATCCTTGGAAGGATGCTGGGCGAACTGAATCGCGTAGCTGAGCCTGGTGCGGGTGAGCCAGCGGGATGGCCCCGGATGCGCTAGTAAGTCTTCCAGAGACCATACCAACGAGCCCACCCGTACCACAGATGTACCCATGTTAGGGCAGCGAGGTGGAAGGCAAAGACCCGACTCAGGAGGCATAGCATCCTGAATTGGGGTCTGGGTGTGCGATGCAACACCAACCTGCTTCCACAGGGTGACAGAGGGTGTGTCAGAAGACCTGGTGGCATTCTTGAACCGTACCCTGCTGTCTGCCAGGGAGTGAAGGAGGGGATGAGAATAGCGAAGCTTTGTGGCATCTCACACTGTCTTCCTCACCTCCTTCTTCAGTGGGGAGCGAGAGCGGCAATGCATGGGAAGAGGGGAACGAGAGCAGCGAAGCATTGTGTCGCACACAGGAACGTCGTTCTCGCCCTCTTGTGGGGAGGGGAACGAGAGCGGTGAGGCTCCGTACACTGTCATTCCCGAAGTCCCGAGACCCAGAGATATTGGAAACTGCTCTTCTACTGAAGTTTTGGGCAGTACAGAAAGAAAACAAAACCAAGGATTCTCCGCCTGGCCCTCATCCGTGGGAGGGAGTGATGTGGTCACCATCTGCCGGAAAACAGTCCCTTCTTCTTCTGGGTAGTTTTTCCAACGAGCAGATGGAGAATCGCCACTGGTGACTGGGTGGAGGCAGCAGCTGGGTGCCAGGGCAAGATGTACTTTATAGCCTCCCTCCGTTTCTGGACCACGGAAAACTGTTGGGCAAAGTTCTCCACAGTGTCGCCGAAGAGGCCACCCTGGGAGATCAAGGATTCTTGTCGGCCTCCCGGATAACAGCCAGGGTCAACCAGAGGTGGCGCTCCAGGACCACTAATGTGGACATCGCCCGACCCATAGATCATGCAGTGACTATCGTTGCCCTTAGGGCGAGGTCTGTTGCTGTGCGCAGCTCCTGCAGCACGCCTGATCTTTACCACGCTCATGCATCTCCATAAGTGCTTTGGCCTGCAAGAGTGCCATGGCACGCAGAGCGGAAGCAGCTTCTCCACAGGCTCTGTAGGCCCTGTCCGCAAGTGAGGACAAAAACTTACAGGTCCAGGAGGGGAGTGTGGGGTTACCCCGCCAAGTGTTAGCGGTCTTAGGACACAGTTGCATCGAAAAGAGAGCGATGTCAGTCAGCGATGTCACCTGCCACATATTTTATTACATGTTATGGATTTCTTTGTTGTTCATTGACTTTGTCTTTGACTAATATTTTTATTTTCAAATAGTAAAACAAAACATTAAAATAGTTCCAATGATTGACACTGGCAAGGAGAACAATTTGTCATGCAGGATTAATAATTTTTTTCGCAATTGTGAGTTTACATAATTGGGATATAAACTCGCAATTTGCGAGAAGTCAGAATTGCAAGAAAAAAAGTCAGAATTATGAGTTTATATCATGCAATTCTGACCTTTTTTCTCACAAATCTGATTTTTTTTTTCTGGTATTTGAGAGTTTATGTCCTGCAATTCTTACTACTTTTCTTAGAATTGTGAGATATAAACTCGCAATTGCAAGAAAGTCAGAATTGCAAGTTTATATCATGCAATTCTGACTTTATATCTTGCAATCACAATTATGTAAACTCGCAATTGCGTGAGAAAAAAGTCAGAATAGCAAGATAAAAAGTTAAAGTAATTTGCAATTGCCTTTTTTTTTTTTTTTTTTCCTGTTAGCGGAAACAAGCTTCTATAGTCATAATGTATGATTTAGAGCTCATATTAAAAACTGATTTTATAGTTAAGTCATGGCAATAAACTAGCTATGGGCATGATCCTAGTCTTTTATTCCTGTTGTGGTAAAATTGAAAATGTCCTGGAAAAGTCCTGGAAAATGATCACTGAAAAAGAATGGAACCCTGTAATTATAATTTTTAATGTTCTTTAATAGCCTATATAATGCATGTTTGAATAAATCCATCAAGTTGACAGCCACCATTTAAATGTTTAAAATTATTTCTACTCCAATTAGTTTTGAAATATAAAGTTAGTAGGCCTATTGTAACTTTATTATAATAAAAATTTCCTTAAGTGTAATTTAAGTTTGTATACAAATCAGGGGCCGTACTCACGAAACATCTTAAGGCTAAAAGTAGCTCCTAACTTGCCGATATAGGAGAAACTCTAATGGACTTGTCAGTCCTAATTTTAGGACTCCTACTCCTTTTTGCTCTAAGAGTATTTCATAAAGCATTTTAGCACAAAAACTAGCTCCTAAATCTGTGAAACTATAGGAGTAGTCAAGAGGACTCCTAAGTCACAAAGACCAAATCACAAACAATCCTAATCCACCTAAAGACACTGTACACCATGAGACAATAGCGATAGAGCCTTGGGTGCTGAACCTTTTCTTCTTAAATGCAATATATATTTGGATTTATAGATTTGAATCTACGATAAAATCCCCCCCCCCAAAAAAAAATAATAAATAATGTCCGATTACCTGTGGCAGTTGTTTTCACTAGTTCATACTTGAATAGAGTAAAAAAATATATAATAGGCGTATTTGGCGTGCTGCAAGGGGATCAAGGGATCCAAGCGTGAAAGTAAGCCCCATCCAGAGTTCTCCCCATATCCTCAGGACCCCTGCCGAGAGTGAGGAGTGGGGTGGCAGAGGGATGCAAAAAACTGTCGAGGTAACTATAGGTGAGTCTGCTGTCCTCATCTGTGTATATATGCCTCCTCTCGAGCTGATTAGATAGACCGTTTGAATGTGCTCTTCCTAAACTTTGTTTATAAAACATAATTTGTCACTTAAATTCTGCAATCTCTCAAGATGCAGACATGTAAGAGGCTGAACTTTGCCTACATTTTAAAACCTTTATTTGAATATGGCAACATTTGTATTTTAAAAGTTTTAATTGGATATGGAAACATGATACCTCATTCTACAATATTTCTTTGATTAAATGACTGACAGAGACTCCTCCCCCATCAGCCAATCACTGTGTGCATAGTCCATAGCAACGAGGTCAACCCCGCCCTTACTCTTAGCTTATGACTTCTCTCTATTCCTTAGTAAAAGTTGGTCTCAGCAGCTTTGTGAGTAGGTTTTAAGAGAAAACTCTTATTTAAGAACTTTTACTGCCATTTAAGAGAACTCTTAGTGGTAAGATAAAATGTTTTGTGAATACGGCCCCTGTTAATTTTAACCTTCAATATTAATGTAGTACCAACTGATTCCCATTCCCATATATTATACAGCATTAGTTGAGAGATTTTTTTCCTTGAAAATTTGCCATGTACTGTACCTGATATACAGTATATCCAAAATAACTGATATTGAATAGAATTGCATGCTTGTGAATTGAAATGCATAACTATGATGACAGACTGGCAGGAAATTGTGCAAAACAGAAAACAAAGTCCAAACAGGGTGATACTGATTTGTGACATACTGATAAGCCTCATCTTTCCATTGTTAAAGGTGCTAAAGAGGATGTTTTGTTTTATACATTTTTGCAATATTACTTGAAACTGTCTTTACTAACGGATAAAAGACTATTTATTAGGTGCACTGAAAGTAATAATATTAATATACATCATCTGTGCACGAGGTAGGGCCTTAAAAACATCAGCCAATCGTTTACGCGATTGGCCCTCTGGCTTGTCAATCACTGCCGTGACGTTCCTTGTGAGAGACGAGCACGGCTGCACGCTCCAGTAACTTTCCACACTCCACAGGCGCCGCATGCAGTGTTTTTGTCAGGAGACAGGAGTAACAACTGCAGATTATGAGTTACCTGCGGTAAGTCCGACATAATGAATCCAAAAAACACGACACAGCGAATGCCGGTGGTAAACACTCGTGTTCCAATACGAGTGTTTACGAGTTTTGGGAGGCGTTCCTTTGAAGTGAGCTGTGAAGGAGGGGGGCTGTTCTTACGCATGCGCTCATTTGAAAAACTCAGTAACAGTCTTTGGATTCTCAGTCGACGAAAAAATCCTCTCTATCACCTTTAATAATAGTTGCAACTTTCACACTCAAATGTGCATTGAAAATTGCCAGCTGATCTAACCTATGCTCCAGGGACCATATTCATATAACATCTAAGGGTGTACTCACACTAGGCACAGTTGCTTTGAACCAAGCCCGAGTGTGATTGTCCAACCTCCCCCCTCCCCTGCTGGCTCGCACTCACACTGCACTTAATGTTCCAGGCCGGAACACGCTTACGTCATATAAAATGCAACTTTCTGTATGGAAGAAAACGGGAAGAAATGCACTTTCACTAAGATACTGCCTAATAGATTTATCATTAATGTCGCACAGCGATTTTCACTTGCACATATCAGAGGATTATTACAAAGGCAGCTGATGTTAATGGAGGAATGTGCAGCTTTGATCGCAAAATACAATTCCTGTTCATCGATAAGGTGAGAAACAGACCCATTATAAACCAAAATACACTCAAATTAATTACATGAATTGAAAAGTGTACTATCAAAGTAGTAATAAATATATTTACCGTCATAATAATGACAGTAGTGCACACAAAAGTACAAACCCGATTCCAAAAAAGTTGTGACACTGTACAAATTGTGAATAAAAAGAAATGTAATAATTTACAAATCTCATAAACTTATATTTTATTCACATTAGAATAGATATATCAAATGTTGAAAGTGGGACATTTTGAAATGTCATGCCAAATATTGGCTCATTTTGGATTTCATGAGAGCTACACATTCCAAAAATGTTGGGACAGGTAGCAATAAGAGGCCGGAAAAGTTAAATGTACATATAAGGAACAGCTGGAGGACCAATTGGCAACTTATTAGGTCAATTGGCAACATGATTGGGTATAAAAAGTGCCTTTCAGAGTGGCAGTGTCTCTCAGAAGTCAAGATGGGCAGAGGATCACCAATTCCCCCTATGCTGCGGTGAAAAATAGTGGAGCAATATCAGAAAGGAGTTTGAGTTATCATCATCTACAGTGCATAATATCATCCAAAGATTCAGAGAATCTGGAACAATCTCTGTGCGTAAGGGTCAAGGCCGGAAAACCATACTGGATGCCTGTGATCTTCGGGCCCTTAGATGGCACTGCATCACATACAGGAATGCTACTGTAATGGAAATCACAACATGGACTCAGGAATACTTCCAGAAAACATTGTCGGTGAACACAATCCACAAGTACACAAGTACTTTATACACTAATGGTATTCTGAAAGGCACGGTCAGATCTCCTGGCCATGTTTGAAGAGAATGGCCAGGCTCGCGTTCCCCGTGCATTGGGTCCCACTTCTGCCGAGGCAGAATGACAGCTTCATTCGTGGGGTTCGTAGATGGAACAAGTGGAGGGGTTTGAGGCAGCTGCAACACTTTCTCAGCCCTCAACCACTGATTCTTTTGCTCAAGCTCTGCGGCTTCTTCTGCCCAGAGTAGGGGTGTAAGAAAATATCGATACACTTGTTTCTTCACTTGTTTGGCGATACTGTATCGATTCTCAAAAACACCGTATCGTTATTTATTTATTTATTTACATCCAAGATCCGTGGCTTTTGTGTTTAATCCCAACCCCTAGTCGCTAGATGACAGTGTTATTTCAGATTCAGAACGTAAACTGACGCAAAGAAGTACAAGGCACGTGCATCACTAGCGTTAACATTAGCAAACCCAGCTCACAAAACAATAGAATTATTCCGGCTCCCGCTCATGTGCTCATGTGGACTAATTTTGGCTTCAACTATAAAGAAGCCACAAGGATATTGACAAGAATCATGTTGTTTGCAAAATAGGCCATGTTAAAATCGAATACAAGGGAAACGCATTGAATCAGAGATCTCACTTAACATCCCGAAGTGTTACAGCACTTCAGTGAAAGCACATTTATTTAAATAGCACTTTATACAATAGACTGCTTTAAAGCAAGCAGCTTTACAATATTAAATATGAAAGAGTCATGGAATGGACTATGACTTTCTGTTGTTAAATATGTTAGAAATTAAAAACTGCTACATTGTGAAACTTGATAATATATAAAATAATCCTGCAGTAACTTTACTATTTCCCCGTTACTTAGGTTGCACAAAATAGTGATTAGTGATTATAAATGCAAATAATACTGTCTTGATTAAATAAACATTTTTTGTCAAGTTTTAGGCATATGGTGTGTTCTTTATTACAGTTTTTTCTAAAATTAGATTCTTTTTCTAAAAAACAAGAAATATCGCAATAGATAGCCTTTCTTACAGTATCGTAATATATCACAATATATCGTATCGTAACCCTTGTATCATGATACGTATCGTATCGCCAGATTCTTGGCAATACACAGCCCTATCCCCTGAGAGCTTTATGTTGGGATTGTCTAGTTCTGAGGAACTAGATCTTCTAAGCATTGAAGCGAGTGATATTTACGGTGGCCCAGTAGTGCACAACACAACGAAATTAAAAAAGCAAACATAAGTTCACAACACAACGAAATCGAGACACAACACAACAGAATCGAGCCACAACACAACGAAATCGAGCCACAACACAACGGAATAAAGCCACAACACAACGGAATCAAGCCACAACACAACGGAAATGCTCCCGACCACTAGGGGGCTCTCAGAGCTCGGTAAAGTTAGTTTTCCTTGCCACTGTTCTATAGAGTCGGCAGTAATATCAATACCACGATTAGTTTAAACAGTATGTAACCACTGCATATCGACATGAAATATTAATTCAATATCACCTACGTGCAAAATAGCTTCATATTTAGGCCTATACTTGTGAATGATTTGACGCGCTACCACGGCGCATGATGAAGGGAACGTCTGCCAATCCCACTAAGTGGTTAAAACGTATAATTTGTATTCATTAAAATTACTTTTAACATTTAAAAACAGACATATTCAAATTCCAAAGCTTGTCAGTCTTACCAACAGGAACTAACAACCTTTGGAATTTGAACATGTCTGTTTTTAAATGTTAAAAGTAATTTTAATGAATACAAATTATACGTTTTAACCACTTGGTGGAATTGGTGGATGTTCCCTTTATCATGCGCCGTGGTATCGCGTCAAATCATTCACAAGTATAAATATGAAGCTATTGTGAACGTAGTTGATTTTTAATTAATATACCATGTCGATATACAATGCTTACATACTTAAAACTAATCATGGTATTGATATCTTTGTAAAACTGTCGACTTTATAGAACAGTGGCAAGGAATAGTAATATTACCTAGCTCTGAGAGCCCCCAAGTGGTCGGGAGCATTTCCGTTGTGTTGTGGCTTGATTCCGTTGTGTTTTGGTTTAATTCCGTTGTGTTGTGGCTTTATTTCGTTGTGTTGTGGCTTATTCCGTTGTGTTGTGGTTTAATTCCGTTGTGTTGTGGCTTATTCCGTTGTGTTGTGGCTTTATTTCGTTGTGTTGTGGCTTGTTTCCGTTGTGTTGTGAACTTATGTTTGCTTTTTTAATTTCGTTGTGTTGTGCACTACTGGGCCACCGTAGATATTGGTAATTCGCCATCCATATCACTGCAGTATGAGGAGCTCATGGAGTTTGAATCTTAATTTTTATTTGAATCTTAAACCTTATTTTTAGGAAGAGACTAGAATACTTTTTGTGCCCAAAAACAAAACAAAAATAAAGACTTTATCCAACAATTTCTTTTTTTCTGTGTCATTCTCCTACGCTGTTTACGTTCACTTCCAGGTTCTACATCAGAACGCTGACTCCTTATTGGCTGGCTCCTGTGTCAACATCACTCGCATATGTCATGAAGCTCACGTGAACAGTGTCTGCCAATACTGAGCCGGTGTTCTGATGTAGAACCTGGAAGCGCTGAACACTTTCAGGTTACATATGTAACCATGGTTCCTTGAGAGGGGAAAGAGATGCTGCGCCCTCTTGCCATACTTGCCCTGCATGCCTGGGAGCTGCTTCACTTCAGCCTATCAAAAGCTGAGGCTGTTGTGTTGTGGGCTTCCCTTTATAACTTCCACCTTGCAACAAGTGCTATTAAAGCAGGCCTACAATATTTCCACCATAACATAAGAAAAACCAACTAGTCATTTGTTGGATGACTAGATGAAGTTACAGCCCACCTGACCCCTACCCTACTTTTCAGCAGATGATGTTCTGGATGTTCCAACCATCAGCACTTAGGTATGATCCCAAACGAGTAAACCATTTTTTCCAGACTTTTTTTTTTTTTCTTTCCACTTTCACTGCAGGATGTAGTTTGTAGAGAGTTGGAAACTCTCTTCAGAGTTGTAGAGTTGTCAGACTTCAGAGTTGTATAATGGGGAGTATGCTGCATTAATGTGCCATGGGCCGGTCCAGTAGCCTGGTTGGAGACAAGGGTGTCTGGAGACCTGCTGCAGGTATAGAGAAAGCCAGAAACGGCAGTGCAGACTCAGGGGGGTCCTGCTCTGAAGGATGAGATTGATGATACAAGGGACTTCCTGTGTGTGTGTGTGTGTGTGTGTGTGTGTGTGTGTGTGTGTGTGTGTGTGTGTGTGTGTGTGTGTGTGTGTGCGTGCGTGCGTGCGTGCGTGCGTGCGTGCGTGCGTGCGTGCGTGCGTGCGTGCGTGCGTGCGTGCGTGCGTGCGTGTGTGTGTGTGTGTATCTACATGATTCTCCCTTGATCCTTAAATTTCATTTTGGTCTTCTTTTATTTTATTTCGTCCTTATGCCCAAGGAGCTCTTGAACCCCACAAGGCTGTCCAAAGCATTCACAAGTCCGAACACATCTTTGCTGTCATAGCACTTATTGTCTTGGGGCCTGACTAGTGCAAAGTAAATAATTCTTTGCATTTTGATGCTTTCGAGGGATGTGATAATGCTATCTTTTCCCTGAGGATTATCACTGCCAAGGCTCATTCATACTTTGCATAAACTTGCAAAACAAGGTTTTTCTTTCAATCTGAGGGAGATTTGACCATTGACTTTACCAGCTGTTCATGTCTTTCTCTGATGTCTAAACAACTGTCACATGGGGAAATATTCTGAAGGAATGAAGGAAATATTCTGAATTTCAAGAGCAGAATATATGTTTTGGCAATGTTTCCATTTGTAGATGAACTCTGCAAAGGACATTTGCCAAATTAGTTACATATCTATAGTCATGATGACCATAAGTTATGGTTATTAATTAAAAGCTCTTAGGATAAATAAATGGCGAATGTTATATAAGGTTCATAAAAAGATTTCCCTACTTCCCCTGCAACCCACACATGAGATCTATCTGCATTAAGTATGAATATAAACAAACAAATCTTAACTGACATACTGTAAAAGTTAAGATTTACTGTCTTCCAGTTAATTAAATGAATAAAATTTGTGTCTAAAGAATTTAATATGATGTGAGACTCTTAGATGAAATACAGTATGAAAAAATATTGTATGCACAAACGCTTGCAAAAAAAATAAAACATCAGGAAGGGGACAAACACTTTTTCACACCACTGTGAATATATATAATATAGACAGTGGTGTGAAAAAGTGTTTTGCCCCCTTCCTGATTTTTTATTTTTTTGCATGTTTGTCACACTTTAATGTTTCAGATCATCAAACAAATTTAAATATTAGTCAAAGATAACACAAGTAAACACAACATGCAGTTTTTAAATGAAGGTTTTTTAAAACAAGCATTTGCGATAACTTGCATTGAGTCTGTTACAGCACTGTGGAGGAATTTTGGCCCACTCATCTTTGCAGAATTGTTGAATTTCAGCCACATTGGAGGGTTTTCGAGCATGAACCACCTTTTTAAGGTCATGCCACAGCATCTCGGTAGGATTGAGGTCAGGACTTTGACTAGGCCACTCTTAAGTCTTTATTTTGTTTTTTCTTCATCCATTCAGAGATGGACTTGCTGGACCAGCTGGACTTGCTGGTGTGTTTTGGATCATTGTCCTGCTGCAGAACCCAATTTCGCTTCAGCTTGAGGTCACAAACAGATGGCCGGACATTGACCTTCAGGATTTTTTGGTAGACAGCATAATTCATGGTTCCATTTATCACAGCAAGTCTTCCAAGTCCTGAATAGGCTTGGGTATTGAGTATCGGGTATCGATTGGAACCGGGACTAGCTTTGCGATTTTCCCGGAATCGTTCAAAAGTTTAAATTTCGATTCCTAGTTTCGATTCCCAGTCCGCCGACTGGAAGAAGAAACCGCTTAACACCAACGAAGAAGCGCCCACCGAAAGTGTTGGCATAACCGAGCGAGTTGAACATGGATAGCGTGCGTCGGCGGTCCAAAGTGTGGCTTCAATTTTCTAAATAGAACGAAATCTCGGCAAAATGCAACATTTGCGGCAAGATTGTTTCGTGCATAGGAGGGTGCACGTCGAACATGATAAAGCACCTCCGAGTTCATGGAGTAGAAATAAATAAATCTCTTTGATGCGCTGCGCCGACCGTCCTCCGCTGCCTCTTCCTCTGGCTCCGACCCCCAGACTGGCAATCCACACGAGATCCGATTTTTTCGTATCCGATCTGAGCCACTTCCAAATGTGGTTTTAAATCCGATACATGTCCGATCTCTGAACATGCGACCTACGTCTAAACACGCATATCCGATTCCTTTTGTAATTCCAAGCCATCAAACGGCGAGGGCGGCACGTTTGCTCACTAAAATATTGTATTATTATTAAATATTGTACTCAATGTTGTATTATGAAGCAGACGTGCATGTATGCACTCGCACTAAAAATTCGCAGCTCAATATTAATGTGGGAACTTTGTCTAACATGAAAGAAATTGCGCACACACATATATTCAGCAGCTTCGCACGCGCGCGCTCTCTCCCTTGCTCGCTCGAATTCATTCAAAAAACGGAATTCTAAAACTAATAAATGTAGATAAAATATCAAACACAAATTACCTTTATTTTCCGGTCTATATCCGTTCAGTCAGAATTCGCGCTGCAATACATCCATGACAGCTGTTAACTTATCCATTCTGACAGGCTAATCATGGCCACTCCATGAATTATATAAATAATTTTAATAGCACGGCCATTCAAAACCCGAGGATCTACTATGTGCATTTAAAACTATCAGTGACGATCATTTTGGGGCAGGAAGTAGCCTAATGTAAACACAGATATCGATACCAGTTGCGTCTAAAGTGATTAAACACACTGGCCAAAAAATCGGATATGGTCAAAAGATTGGATTTGTGCATTAAGACTTGCAGTGTAAATGCAGCCATACACTCATGTGTAAATGTGTTTTCAATATTCATAATTTATTCATAATTCATATATTCAATTTATAATTCAATATTCATATTCATAATTCATAATTTATAATATTTATATTCAAGTTCATAGATTTGATATTTATATTGTAGTTGAAAACAGCCCTGTGAGAAATTCATAGTAAAGTTCATAAAAAGTAAAAAGTTCATAGAATTAAAATTGACGGAGAAGGTCAGACTATTTCCTTCAGAAAGACCGTTGGTTAGCTAGCTCATTTAAAATATCCTAAACTTTTTTTGACCCTGCCTCTTAAAAGAATCGGAATCGAGAATCGTTAGGAACCGGAATCGAAACAAGGAATCGAAATCGGAATCGGAATCGTTCAAATTCAAACGATACCCAACCCTAGTCCTGAAGCAGCAAAACAGCCCCAGACCATCACACTACCACCACCATATTTTACTGTTGGTATGATGTTCTTTTTCTGAAATGCTGTGTTACTTTTACGCCAGACGTAATGGGACACACACCTTCCAAAAAGTTCATCTTTTGTCTCGTCAGTCCACAGAGAATTTTCCCAAAAGTCTTGGGGCAGGGTATCTGCGGGGCATTAAAAAGCATTAAAAGGCATTAAATGGATTTTGCGAAAATTAAAAGCATTACATTTTATTCCTACAGGCATGACATTTTTTAGATAGTTTTGAAGAAAAATAGTGCATACTATCCGCCCTATGTCACAAACTATTTAGGATGGATAGAATGCACATTGAGATGCAGGCAATGACTATTCTAATTTAATTTATTGAGCAAATTTAATAACTTTTTCCACACAGGGCCATGTGGGTTTCGATTTTGTTTTCTCTTCACAATAAAACATAATAAAAACCTTAATTTAAAAACTGCATGTTGTGTTTACTTGTGTTATCTTTGATTAATATTTAAATTTGTTTGATGATCTGAAACATTAAAGTGTGACAAGCATGCAAAAAAATAAAAAATCAGGAAGGGGGCCAACACTTTTCCACACCACTGTATATTCATGTTAGGCATGTGCATCTCCATAACTGAGGCCGATGCGATACACATCTCGATGCATAGCCAACGATACGATACATTAAAGATAAATATGAAGCAGTTACCGATTCAATTCAACACCATGCGATTTAATGCAATATGATGCATTGGAAAAAAACATGATACTATGCAATTCAATATATAGGGCTCTAAACATTTTATTTTTTCTCAAATTACTGTTAAAGTTAAAACATGGATAAAAAAAAAGTGTTTGATTATTCCTTCAAAAATTTTAATTATTGTATTATTATTAGTAGTAGTAGTATTACATGAAGACATACATTATACCATGCAATAGTAATACAACAGTAGTACATAGTACTACAATAGTAATAGAGCTATATTTCTGTTACAAGTTAAAGCAAACTTTTATTTTGATGTGTATGATATGACAATCATTTTTCTCAAATTAAATGGTAAAATGGTCATGAAGTGATTCTCAGAGCAGTTCTGAAGATGAAGTTTGTGTGTTCATGTCATCATATAGTCAGATGAAGACACTGGAAAAAACATTGCAAGCATCATGCGTAAACATATTTGTGCATCTGCGCCATTCAAGCAGAACATGCAGGATTCATAGTCTTTTTGCGGTTTAATATTCACAGACTCTAGTCCATATCACAATTTGATTTAAGTGTACCCTACCCACCTACTTTTGATTTAGCTATTCATCCCCAATTTGACAAATTCCATGACATTCCGCATTACAGTAAATTACGTTTTTGTGAATGGATTCTGCGATTCCGTCATTGTTTTCTGCATTGCAGTAATCATAGGTCCCTGAATATGGTACAGATAGTTTGCTTTTATTTCTTTGGTTCAGACAGACAGCAAATTATAAATTAACTTAAGTGCCTTCTGACTTCTAACGCATGGTCCTTTCATAAACATTGTGCCACATTAACCATCAACATTGTAACATTAACCATGTTAATCTATGTGACACGTCTCAGTCTCTGTAGTGTTGTGATATGTCATATTCACATAGCAGCAGTGGTGATGAGAGAATGCGCTTGAGAAACAGTTTACAGAGGAGAAATCAATCTACATGTAAAATAGTGGTCACAAATTATTGTTCACTTTCTAAATAATAAGAGTATAGCGCATCTACTAATAATTATAAATAAATCGCTTTTTACTGATGCAAATATGTTAGAAACAATGCATCACCATACAAATGCCAACTTGTATACGATGCACGCTTTTTAAATCGATGCATCGCATTGTTAACTTTTATGCCGATGCACTGATGCGAATCGGTGAATTTTACCATCCCTATTACACGTACCTTGATAGGAGAATCACTGTGATTGGAGAGATTGAACAGCTGATAATCAGCTGATGCTGGCTATGCCATAAATTGGTCCCACTTTATATTAAGTGGCCTTAACTACTATGTACTAACATCAAAAAATAAGTACAATGTACTTACTGGGTTCATATTGAATTGCAAAACACTTTTGCAGCTTTTGGGGTGGGATATGGGTAAGGTTAGGGAAAGCTTTGCTGGTATGGGTAGGCTTAAGGGTAGGAAATTAATTACAGATGTAATTACATGCAGGTGTTTTTAAAATATAAGTACAATGTAATAACATGTATGTACACAATAAGTACATTGTATTAAATTATTAATTTAAATGTAAGTACATAGTAGTTAAGGCCACTTAATATAAAGTGGGTCCGATAAATTAAAACAGAGAGATAGTTTGAACTACAAAACAGTTAAAAAATAATATGCAAAGATAATATAGCTGTATAAGTTTATTTTTTTATTTGTTATGAGATCACATGTATTTTTCTATAGAAATACATTATATGTCAAAGGCATTATGTAGAAAACTGACAAATTGGGTCTCAATCACCTCTGAGTTGTAGAAAAATGGCCAATGGAATTGGCGAGTGGAATTTGCCTGCCAAGCCACTCCCCCATATATACGGGTATATAAGATGGCGGCATGCATCCACTCATTCAGATTTTTTCTTTGGAGCCGAGTGGTTGCGTACAGCAATCACTATCTTCCAATCCCCTCTCAAAGACTGTTTCCTTCATGAAAAGAGCTTGCAAACAAAAGGAGATTCTTGCTGGAGAGAAAGCACATTCAGTTTCACCTTTGAGCCAGTGCACAGTTGAGTGCAGCAATTCCCTCCTGGGTGCTTCAGCACAAAAGAGCAGATTTCTCTAAAAGAGCAAGCACAGGCAGCAAGTGTCTTTTTAAAGATGCCTTTCCTTCTGTGAGTTTCTGGATGCGGTCATTGCCTGTCCTCATCTGACAGCCGCGATCACTGTCTCACATGTCTGGGCTGCAAGCATGCTGAGATGGCGTTCATGGATGGTTCATGTTCTCACTGCAAGAGCATGACCATGTTGGCTCTCCTTTGTGGCAGAGCCGTGAATCTAGTAAACACTCTGGAGATCTGAGGGTTACACTTGAAACGCTCTGCCGGGCCAGTCCCCACGGACCTCCCACTCCTCTATCATGTTGTGTGCCGTCGAGCTGCCAGATGATGCCGCAGGTCCTTCTCGTGGGGGACCCAGCGTGTCATTCGACCCTCTGGGGTGGTTGCTCACGCTGAATAGGTTTAAGAGTTCAGATTATGCTTGCCCAGGCCGCTGTGGACATCAGACTTGAGTGGAAACCTCTACCTCAAGTGTGCAGTAACCAATTACCTGGCGTAACCATCCCCGTCTCCCAACAAGGCCAATTAGATGACCGAAGACGTCGACCCAGCCACCCCCTGATATGGGTGGCCCAGAGATGGAGGGAGCTGCTCTTAACCAGGAGGTGGTGATCACACCACTCCTTCCCCCGGAAGAGTGCTGGGTGGAGAATCTTCAGTTTTGTTTCAAAGAGTTTAGCCATACAGGGCATGGTTTAGCAAAGCAATGCTCTGCTTCCTCACTCCCAGCCCCCCTTCTCTCGCATAGTCTGGGAGTTCATGTTTCGAGGACGCACTGCTTCCTCACACCTCCCTAGCCAGTCCCTTGTGGGAACCATGGAGCCAAGTAAGAGTCACACCGCATTCTCTGCCTCTGCTTCGGGATGTTACACTTCCCAGGTTCAGGCCCCAGTGCTCCTCTTGGCTACACGGCCGAGTCCTGCACAGGACAAAAATATGACATGTTAAAATAGTAACGCATTAAAGCAACATAAAGGCAGACTAATAGATTAATAGAAAAATATTCAATTTATTGGTAAAAGTAATAACTTTGAAATAGTGCTTGGTAGATTACTTACAAATTGTAGTCAGTTCCTGATTCCAAATTACATAAAAAAAAACTGTAGTTAGTAACGTAATCCATTACATTACAGCAATCATAAATATGGTATGCTTTCTGTATGTAGATATGTAAACTATTGTTGGAGACATATTCAAAAATGTAATCAGTGCAGGGAGCCTGGGTGCTCTATAAAGCCTGTTGGTAAGATAACTTGGTTGATATTTGATTGAGTTTCATTTTGACTTCAACTTTACATACCACTAGACTTCGAGTGGCATCTCTGCTTCAATTTTATTTATTTATTTTTTTATACATTTTGTGAGTAAGTACTTGTGAACCTGTTTGTTTATTTTGGCTGATTTAGAGTGAAATAGAATATCCATACATTTGTGAAACGTAATTTCTTTGTCTTTACCTTGCATTCATGTACATTAAGGTGCATGATATCATTAGAGCAGTTTACCATGTTGTTTCATCGCTCACACTACAAAATCATGTGGCGATAATGTCAAACAGGTTTGAAAATATCGCAGTATCTGTTGACTGCTGAAGATAGACACTGATCACATTGCTGACATACTCAAATTTGATGAGCATCAGCGACCGCAACAAGCACCGATCCGGATTGCAACAGTAAAATCCAGCCAAAAGTCCTGTAGCCTGCCTTTAGGGAGTAAGGGTGAGAGGGCATGAACATAGGCCCATAACATCTAATAAAAAGCATTAACATATAAAACATGTTGTAAATGTATTACATATAAATGTCATAAATATTACATTGCAACCCTAGTAATGTAACATAACTGATCAGTAATCAGTAACTATAGTCTGATTACAAGAACAAGAACGGGGCCCTTAAGAGTTCCTCTGTGCTGAAAGATGTATTCTGAAGTTCCCATCTCACAGATGGCTTCCTCACCTGTTAAAGTGTCTCAATGTCCCACAACCAATGTTCGACTTTCTGGCACACTTTCACACACACAAATATGAATGCTTGCAAGAGTTGACCTCTGGCTGCGATATTAAATGTGTCTGCGCATTGAGATCATCCGAATGCACTAGTCCATATGGCAAAGAAGAGAAGATTTTTAATAAAAGGCAGAGGAAGATAAAGACAGGCTGTCTTGAAAGAGCTAATGTTAGCCATTGCTCAGTGAGAAACTGACATCTACCTGACTGTACATGAGGGTGCCAAACTGAAGTAAATATTGATATTATAATCATATTTTGAAAACCCAGATATGAAAATAATGTTCCCATGGAAAACATGAAAGTTTAGTTTATAAGTTAGTAGTATTGTAGTACTAAAGATCAGACTCTTGACACAAACTCGATATTTGGACTTTTAACTCAAGTCCAGTCATGAGTACTAAAACACTGAGGATATGTTTTGTGGTCTGTGCTGATTCACATTTATGATCATTCTGTGCTATCATTTCTCTGGGCTGGAAAACAATATGTGTGTACTCCTGTGTACGTGACATTGATGTAAAACCAGACTTCACCCAAAGGAAAGCATATTTAACACTGTCTGAATCATTCATCTTCTGGTCTTGATCTAGACTCTGACTCAACCTATTCAGGTCTCAGTCTAGACTCGAATAAGCTGGTTTCGACTACAACACTGAAAATTAGTGTATAGCATTAAAATATACTTCCATCTAGTTTATAAAATAGATTTGACTGCTTATAAAATGGACAAAATTAGTTTTAAAATGCAGCATAATAGCAGTGCCAAGTTTTTGGAACATTTTTGATGTTCAGTCGTGCATCTAAGATGCCTTAAAGGGTTAGTTCACCCAAAAATGAAAATTCTGTCATTTATTACTTACCCTCATGTCGTTTCACACCCATAAGACCTTCGTTAATCTTAACAAATTAAGATAAAAGAAGATTTTAGTTGAAATCCGATGGCTCCGTGAGGCCTCCATAGGGAGCAATGACATTTCCTCTCTCAAGATCCATAAAGGTACTAAAAGCATATTTAAATCGGTTCATGTGAGCACAGTGGTTCAATATTAATATTATAAAGTGACGAGAATATTTGGTGTGCCAAAAAAATCAATATAACGACTTATTTAGTGATGGCCGATTTCAAAATACTGCTTCATGAAGCATCGGAGCATAATTGAATCAGTGTATCGAATCATGATTCAGATCGTGGGTCAAACTGCCAATGGCTGAAATCACGTGACGTTGGCGCTCCGAACAGCAGATTCGATACACTGATTCATTTATGATCCGATGCTTCCTGAAGCAGTGTTTTGAAATCGGCCATCACTAAATAAGTCTTTTTTTTTTTTTCTTTTTTTTTTTTGGCGCACCAAAAATATTCTCGTCGCTTTATAATATTAATATTGGAACCACTGTACTCGCATGAACTGATTTAAATATGTTTTTAGTACCTTTATGGATCTTGAGAGAGGAAGTGTCATTGCTCCCTATGGAGGCCTCACGGAGCCATCGGATTTCAACTAAAATATCTTAATTTGTGTTCTGAAGATTAACGAAGGTCTTACGGGTGTAGAACGACATGAGGGTAAGTAATAAATGACAGAATTTTCATTTTTGGGTGAACTAACCCTTTAAAGTAGATGTGATGCCTGTTGGTATAGGCAGTTCAAAAGTTTTTGGAAAAGATACTTTCTTCCCAGAGGAACTACCTAAATGAATACTGACAAACTTGAATGTTTGGTCATCCGAGGTTCCAGATGTGAGATTTCCTGGTTGTAGAAAGAGAGAATCACTGTAAAACCTTCCCCTTTGTTCTTATGCATTTTACCCTGAACCTAAATGGCCATTTTTACATGCTTGCATACACACACAAATGACCACTGTGACTGCTGCCAGCACGTCTGAATGCTTCTATCAGAGCTGTCTCAATCACTCAGCTGGATAAACTAAGCAAGACGGCTAGAGCATCAATCATCCATGACTCCCAGAGGTGGCTGGAACAAGGGCAGAGTAAACGGTTGTAGAGGAGACCATAAAACGAGTAACCAATCCATTTGACACATTGTACTTGACCAAAGTAAACAGGAGATGGATTAAAAAAAAAAAATTCTATCACAGAAAAGCTTAGGTTAGTCTCTCCAGCTAGGGGAAATCTCCAACTTCAAGGTTAATTAAGCACCAAAATTAGATGAAGAAGCTTTCTCTTACAACTCATTAACTGATTACAACGCTTTCCCAAAATAGATCAACATTCATGTTTAGTCAAATTTAATTGGCTGTCAGTGCAAATCAAATATGTGGACAATCTCGAACCATGAGCTATGTGGACAGGAGGTCATCGTTGCGCTTAGATGCAAAAGGATGTTGATTTAGCAATGACTAATTTAATCTGTACGGCTGTTATCATTTTCATCTGGTCGCAGGCAGATCCTAGATAAACCCAGAAGAAAAGTGTAAAAGAGGTTGCTCATTCATAGCTTTGACTTTGTTTGACAGACTTTGGTACATTGGTGAATCAGCATAGTTTGAGACATTGTCAATCTCATTTCTTATGCTTTGGACATACATCCTGTCTGTGGAACCACAGGATAAAGTCGTATGCAAAATTACTCTGTTAAAGAGTCTGCGGGAGCCTTTAATAACAACTTGTGTTGGCTCAACATGAGTGTTTGTAGACATCTGGCGGGGGCTGTTTTAAGCTTGTGATTTGTGTGTGTGTCAAAAGGATCTGACCTGGATCAGGGGAGTCTGCACCGCTGCAGGCTTTTGTACACACACATTCACCTTTATAGTTGTCATTTTAACCTGTTCATTGATGTTACAGATAACAGGCTTGCAGTCCTCGAAACAGCCTTGCAGTCTGTCATGCTTTTGATTCTTAATTGCTCCATCTTTCGTGCTACTGCTTGTAATGGCTAATCAATTTACATTTACTATCACTGGAACAAATTTACATTTACTTTGGGTTAACAAAAGTAACTTTTTTTTTTTTTTCCATTTTTTTTTTTTTAATTCATGGTAACACTTTACAATAAGGTTCATTAGTTAACATTAGTTAACTACATTAGTTAACATGAACTAGTGAACTGCACTCCTACAGCATTTATTAATCTTTGTTAATGTTAATTTCAACATTTACTAATACATTACTAAATAAAGAGTTGTATTTCTTAACATTTAATGCACTGTGAACAGTGAATAGCTGAATTTTTATTAACTAACTTTAACAAACATTAACAAATACTGTAACAAATGTATTGTTCATGGTTAGTTCATGTTAGTTAATACATTAACTAATGTTAACAAATGAACTATTTTAAAGTGTTACCAATTCATACTAGTTAGGAATTATCTCTTTCTTTCTTTCTTTCTTTCTTTCTTTCTTTCTTTCTTTCTTTCTTTCTTTCTTTCTTTCTTTCTTTCTTTCTTTCTTTCTTTCTTTCTTTCGTTCTTTCGTTCTTTCTTTCTTTCGTTCTTTACTTTATTTATTTTATTTTATTTGTTTTTATTTATTTTTATTTTATTTTATTTTTTAATGTGTACAGGTACAGTAATAAGTTTAAACAATTGATTATTCCAGTGTGACAATCCTAGTAATAATAATAGTTGTATTAATAATGATAGTAATAATATTATTAATAATAGTAATAATAATAGTGGTGGTAGTAGTAGCATCAGCAGCAATAATAATAACAACAACAACAGTAATACTAACAATAATAATTATAATAGTAATAATAATAATAATAATAATAATATCTCGGTTTTATGGGACTTGCCATTCGCACCCACCGGCAGTACTAGAATAGCCACCAGACCCAGACTGATTATAGAGTTTCAAAATTATGAGTGTTTATATGTAATGTTTTGGAATTAGATTTCATAATGAAGGGGGAGGGACGGAGGACAATATATCTGTAATGATATAAATATCAATACTGTTGCCTCTACTACCACCACTAACAATAATAATAGGATTAACAATAACAATTATTTGCAAAATGTACAAATATAGAAAAGAAATTAAAATATAGCATATAGTACATTATAATATATATAAATTACATCAATTTCTAAATAATTGTAGATCAGTATAGTAAAGGGGTGGTTCAATGTGATTTCACTTTTTTAACTTTAGTTAGTGTGTAATGTTGCTGCTTGAGCATAAACAGTATCTGCAAAGTTACAGTGCTGAAAGTTCAATGCAAACGGAGATATTGTCTTTTAAAGTTATGGCAGTTTATTGCCTACAAAAACGGCCGGTTTGGACTACAACAAGCTTCTTCCCGGGTTGGTGATATCATAAACTCTTGCTATTAACATAAACCCTGCCCCCGGGAACACGCAACAAAGTGGGCGAGGCCATGTGGCGCAGTATAATGGAAGCGGAAGAGTTGTTTACACCGAACGCGAGCTGCGCGACGTGACGCGTCAAAAGATAATAGAACTCATTATAATCTGTGATATTTTCTACACTGAATGCGTTGCTGAAGACAGCTTCCAGAATCTACATGGGTTCAATGCTGGATTTGCACAAAGGCTATTACTGAAAGATGAAACAGTTCCTACTTTAAAAGCAGAAGCTGCTGTTTATTGGCTTCAAACTGTAAGTACGTTTTATTGTTTGTACATGTCTTTTAAACGTATAGTTCTGTTGCTATTTTTAATGCATCAAGGACATATACAAAGAGCAACTCGTTTTTTGCTAGCCAGTTAGCTAAGTTCTAGTGCACCAAACACCAACAAACGTCTATGTTCATAGACAAACAGTTGTTCATGCTATAAATTAAACGCTACCTTTACAAAAATGCGACTACTCAGTCATTTATTCGGCTACAGTAAAGCTTTAATCAGGATAAAACTGTATATTGAAAGCTAACAAACAGCAGTGACAGCATATCTAAACACTTTGACACAAATACAAAATGAAATACCATTCATAAACATCATTTAAAAGCCGTGATTGCAGAGGATCTGCTTGACTCTCTTCATCTGGGTCTGATTTGGCTCAATTTGATACAGCAATAGAGTGCCCCAGGGATGGCGCGTTTTTGTAGGCCAACCCGGAAGTTAGCGGCGCACGGGTTCCCTCGGTTGAAAGCCTATGCATTTTTCCCATAGACTTTTTGAAAATCGCAGAAAATAAGCTCTGTGTTTAACAAAGGGTTATGACACTTACACGTTTTGTCTATCAAGATAATCTTTACAAGTTAACACAACATTTATAGATTTTGAAGCTTAAATACAGTCGTCAGATATAAAAGGCTAACAGTAGGCTATAAACGGACTACAGCACACCATGGTCGCGTATCAACGTCGTCACCACCAAGATTCCTCAAACGGTATTTAAAAAACAACTTTATTTAACCCTTATAGGGTCTTTGGGGTCTGCACAGACCCCAAACGACGTTTGCTCAAATAAAAAAAAATATTCTCTTTGTCCAAATGACATGAAACTTTGTACCGTTGTTAACACTTTCTAGATCTACAAAGAAAAAAAAATCGGAGTGATATCTTGTTTTTATGTTAGTGTAAAAAAAAGGGTCACACTCAGGGTCTTCGGGGTCTCCACAGACCCCAGGCAATAAAATGTAATTTTGTTATAAAATAACTGCTTTTTAAAAAACAAATGTAATTTTACTCTGTTTATTAATGTTTTTACTTCATATTTGTGCAGTTTTTGGAGGATTTCTCGTATCTTTTAAATTTATATAAATAAATAAATTAATTAATATTTTTACAAAAACAGCTTTTTATGTAAAATTCACTTTATAAAAGACCCACATTTCTAACTTTCATTCATGGGGATACCATGGATAATTTGACATGGTTTAGTGTAAGATTTTTGCCCATCTTTTGAAAAATGCAGTTTAAAAGGAAAAAAAAAAAATCACTTTTACCAGTAGATGGCTGCAGAGCTCCACTATTTGCTATGTGCTATCTGACTGACTGAAAGACATCTTTTCATAAGTTTTTTTTTGTTGGATTCATATCTAAATGTTATGAAATCACAATTATAACAATAAAAAATACTTTTTGTCAAAGTTTAGCATTTTTTGTACTGAAAAAATTAATTTTTCCAAAATGTTGATTTTGAGGATGAATTTTGTCCATTTTCACAGTGGAGTCTCATCATAATGTAACAATATTGAAAAACTATTTTTTTTCATTACAAAAAATACTAAACTTTGACAAAAAGTACCCTTTATTGTTATAATTGTGATTTCATAATATTTAGATATGAATCCAACTGAAAAAAACTTATGAAAAGATGTCTTTCAGTCATTCAAATAGCACATAGCATATAGTGGAGCTCTGCAGCCATCTACTGGTAAAAATGATAGTTTTTTTACTTTTAAAACTGCATTTTCCAAAAGATGGGCAAAAATCTTACACTAAACCATGTCAAATTATCCATGTTATCCCCATGAATGAAATTTAGAAATGTGGGTCTTTTATAAAGTGAATTTTACATAAAAAGCTGTTTTTGTATAAAAACCTATTTAAAAAAATATTTTTAAATTTATTTATATAAATTTAAAAAATATGATAAATCCTCCAAAAACTGTACAAACATGGAGTAAAAACATTAATAAACAGAGTAAAATTAAATGTATTTTAAAAAAACAAGTATTTTGTTACAAAATTGCATTTTGTTGCCTGGGGTCTGTGGAGACCCCGAAGACCCTGAGTGTACTTCCCAAACGAAGACCGCATAAGGGTTAAAAACATGCTCGCTGATTATGATCTGTGCTGTTATGAATACTTTTCCACTTTTTCATGAGAAATGCTGTCCAAATGTCCTGTTTTTAATGATGACGTCTAAAGTCCCCGCCAAAGGAAGTAGTCCCTTTTAGCAACTTGTTAGCAACCGCCGATTTTAAGACACAGTAAAAGTGTCACAAGTGGGTTTTTAACTGGTGTGTTTTATGTCATAGATCAAAACGTGAAAGTATTTAGAGGCTTTGTTAACCACAGACCTTATTTCAGGCGATTTAGCAAAAACCCATTCAAAAAACCCATTGACTTTACGGCGTTGGAACCGGAAGTCCTAAAATGCTAACTCGCTTCCGGGTTTTGCCAACAACAATGCGTCATCCCTGGGGCACTCTATATAGGCGCTATTATTTACATTTCCTCTGAAGCGCTAACTATGAATGGTAAGGGGCGTGGCGTTTCCGGACGCTTCAGCGACTCATGATACACTGAGCCAGCTACCAACCTGCTGACCAATCTGAGCACATTGTGTATTTTGGAGGGAGTGGCTTCATAGAAGCAGGAAGTCAAACGAGCCGTTTATATGACAGTGGAAACAGAGGTGTAGAATAAAGCTAAAATATATGAAAAATACAGCGTTTTCAAAAAAAGGACGCATTAAGACATGTTAAACTGTGCCCCCAAAACACAATCAAGCCCAGAAAAAACCCACTGAACCACCCCTTTAAATAATATTTATCTATTATAGAAGTAGTTTGTTGTAATATATACCAAATACAATATACTAAAAACAAAAACTGGCACACTGGAAAGACAACAAAGGAAAAAGGAAGAATAGAAGACGATAAATTTAATGGCAGTAGAATTTAAGTTATGATAAGAAAAGTAATTAGCATAAGTTGACAGGATAAAGCTACATACGTTATAAATTGGCACAAAATGTTCCTTATGAGTTTCTTTTGAGCATGTGGTTTATGACAAAGAGGAATCAGTTCTCCTATTTAGATATTGAAGAAAAAAAGGGGGACCAGGTTTGTTTGAAGGAATCGGTATTATGTGCAAATGCAGTTAAATGCTCTAAGTTTGAGTGTACTAGTAATAATTTGAGCCAGTGATTTATTGAGAGTTCTGTTCTGTCTTTCCAATTAATGTATGGATGGCACTGAAAATAGAAAAGTTCATTGTTGTTAAACAGCAGTATTTCTTGTCAAAGGTCAATCCTAGACATAGTGCCTGGTCGATAAGGCACAGTTTCCAACCCTGACCTAATCATATAAAATTTATTAAAGAACATGAATGATACTTCAAATCATGCAACTTGTATAGAAGAGGTGTGCTACCATACAATTTTAACCTTGGGGACAATAAGAAAACATCTCATAGACTTACACTGGAGGAAGAACTAGATCCAAGTTAAGAAAGCAGTCGACATACTCCCATGGCAATTAATAGCTATTGTAATTTGTGGCGAATTGTTGGTGAATTTGTATGAACTTTTGTACCCTCTGTGGTAACACTTTATAATAACTGCACACTATGAAGCATTAGTTAAGCATTAGTTAATAGTTATTTCATCACTTATAAAGCATTAATATACATTAGTAAGTAGTTTATAAATACCGCTATAATTGCTTTATTCTTGATTTATAAGCATATCTATAATGTGTTTAATAATTGTTTTTTCATACTTTATTAATAATCAATTTATCATTTCTAAATTAAGTATTACATAATTTACAAACCAGTTATTTAGGAGTTGTCAGTAGTTCATTTAGTAAGTGTAAGTAAATGATTAATAAACTATTTAAACATTCATTTACACTGTAAAACTTTTCGCTGTAAATTTACAGTAAAATACTGGCAGCTGGGTTGCCAGCCACTTACTGTATTTTTATAGTACTACTTCTGTAAACAACATTTACAGTATAGTGCTGTAATTATCAAATACAGTATCCTGCTGTAATATTATGTACTTTTACAGCATTATACTGTTTATCTACAGCTATTAACTGCATTTATACAGCTTTTCATACTACACTTATGTTTGTCATTAAATAATTAAAAAATATACTTTTGTTATGTTATGGCAAAGGAAATGGAAAGCAAAATACTCTTGAGTTTTAAAACTTTTATTATTTTTTTTATGGAAAAAAGCAGAAAATTGCAATGTTGAAAGGTCAACATTTTAAATGCACTCAGCAGTTATCAATGAACAATACAGCAATCTTATTTACATTTAACATTTTTTCAAATGTGGAGTAAAAACAAATAGTAGGCCTAAAAGTTTTTTGTCTTGGAAGTCACTTTCCCTTCTTGTTTCTTGAGCCGTGTTCATGGTTGATGTCAAAGTACCTAAAAAAGCAGAAAAGAAAGAGGAAAAAAAAGGAGAGAGAGAAAACAGTAATGAATATTGTGAATATATGCACCATAGCATTTTTGTGAACATAAGGACTAACAGCCTAAGCATTTGATTGCAGTGAGTTAAAATGTCCAATTAGCACTTCAGAAAAGATGCAACTAAAAAAATAGTGCTTATAATTGTATTCAATGAAATTGTTTATTCATTGAATGGACTATATGCACAACTGCTTCCGCGTTGTACGTCGTACTACATCTCGGGAGTTTCTGGTAAAAGCATTCAGCTCCCCTCCATACAGCACTAACCTGCTGCAGTCCAGTGCTCGTCTTCTCATTAACTGTTTTTCTCTTACTGTTTTTCTCATATTTTATACCTGTTGAATTTAGCTTGTGTGTGTTGGTGCTCTTATCCCAGTCTTTTAAAATAGTATAATAAATAAGTGGTACCTGCCTCGAGACATTTAGCAATGTTAAATATTTAAATTCATCTTTAAGGGTTAGTTCACCCAAAAATTAAACTGTTGTTAATTTCTTGTCCTCGTGTTGTTCCACACCCGTAAGACCTTTGTTAATCTTTGGAATACAAATGGAGATATTTTTTTATGAAATCTGAGAGCTTTCTGTTCTTCCATAGGCAGCAGCACAACTTACACATTCAAGGTGAAGAATGGTAGGAAACAGATTGTTAAAGTAATCCATGTGTCTCTGCGACATGTGACAGAAAGCTCTCACATCAAAAATATCTTAATTTGTGTTCTGAAGATGAGCGAAGGTCTTACAGGTGTGGAACGACATGAGAGTGAGTAATTAATGACAGAAATTTCATTTTTTGGTCAACTAACCCTTTAAACAGTAACGCACTGACAGCAGACTGACAAATATACTTTGAATATTAAGAATTTGAATACTAAGAATTACACACAGTGAAATGATTGTTAATGAAAAATAGGGATTAAAATATTTAATAAAAATAAATGAAGGTTTGTCCTGAACTTATTCATCAGGTCTCACACACACTGCAGCATCGATCACTAAGCAGAAATAGGCAAGTTGTATTATTTCAAAACGTGTGTTACAAGCCTCAGTGCAAGTAGTCCATTATTTGCCATAAACCTGATTACATCACATGTGAAATTAGGTGCAATACTTACATTAACATAACCATATTTCACAGAAGGTCATCCCCCCCCCATCCTGGTTCTTGAGCCATGTTTAGGGGATATGTCAAAGAGCCTAAAAGCAGAAAAGCAAAGAGAGAGAGAAAGAGAGAGAAGTGAATATTGTGCATTCATTCACCATAGCATTTTTGTGAACACAAGGACTCACAGCTAAGCATATGATCTCAGTAATGTCTCCTGTTACACTTCAGAAAAGATGCATCTTAAAATATTGCTTAAAATAATTGACAAAATAAAATCGTTTATTCACTGAATTCTTTGTCATAAACATGATACACTTGAAAGTAAGCACAACACTTACGTAAACAATGGAGCACATCAGATGATTGAGCCTGAAACGAGAGAAAAATAAATAAATAAATAAACAAAACAGTTTAAAAATCAGGTTGTAAGAATAACATATGCTAAGGTTGTCTATAAGATGAAACATCAGTGTTACTGCATGAAGCGCTGAGAACAGAGTAACGTTAACCGTTTGCTCGTGAGAAGTTTAACATTTCAAGATCAAACCATTCATGACAAAATAGAAACGCGAAGGAAAAGCTCCAGAAAAGACTGACTTACCATATTCTCAGCCGAAAATTGTTTATCCGTCTTCTCGACACAGGCAAACGTTTTGATTAATCAGGCGGAAAATAACATCTCCGTCTTCTCAGCAGCTGTCCAGTCATCCCGCGTCTCAGGCAAACTGACGCTTCAAAAGCTTAAAACTGCACACTATATTCACTCAAATATCGTTTAATGATAACATTAAACCCTGAAGAGTCGACGTGAAACACTAAAAGCGTTGGGAAAGAAGCTAAAATGTATGCCTGGCCTAGAAATTTGAAATGAGCGCGGTAAAAAAAAAAATCAATCCCATAATGCAATGCTTCTACAGTATTATACTGTATTACGAGTGAAACGGGCTGAAAACAGAAAACTACTGTATATTTACAGACATTCTGTAAAATATACAGCATGTTACTGTTTTATGAAAATACAGTATAATACTGTTAGAAATTTCCTGTAAATTTACAGTAAAGTTTTACAGTGTATACATCTTATTATTTAGACACATAGTAATAGTTACTTAGTGTGTTAGTAAATGTTTTATTAACACATATTCCTACTGCAATTCATGATTAATTCAGGTAGTTATAAAACATTTAGAAGTAGTCAGTTAACTATTTTTGTGAGCTCATCTAAAGTGAGGACTATTTATGCTTTGTAAAGCTTTTATAAATGAGATTTAAAGGTTCAGTGATCTTCTGCACTGCTGTTCTCTAATGTTTTAAAGTTAGTACAGAGGTAGTTTTGACACTAGGAATATGTTAATAAAGCATTTATTAACACACTGAGTAATACTATATGTCTAAATAATAAGATGCATAAATGTACATTTAAATATTTTATTAATCATTTACTTACACTTCCTAAATGATCTTATGAACCACTGACAACTCCTAAATTACTGGTTTGTGAATTATGTAATACATAATTTAGAAATGATAAATTGATCATTAATAAAGTATGAAAATACAATTATTAAACTCATAGATATGCTTATAAATCAAGAACAAAGCATTTATAGCTGTATTTATAAATGGCTTACTAATGTCTATTAATGTTTTATAAATGATGAATTAACTATTTACTAATGCTTAACTAATGCTTCATAGCGTGAGTTATTCTAAAGTGTTACCCACTCTGTTTATGCCCCACTGAGGGTTAGGTTTAAGAGTTGACTATGATGTTTATTTATTTATTTATTTAAATAAAAATGTACATTTATGTAGAATTCAAATCATAGGAATTCATATCAATTTGTTAGAATGTAAAATAGGTATGTTTTCTAATGAGATCGGGTTGAAACAGTACTAAATGTAAAGGCATTATTAAGGGAGAATGGGAAGTGCTGTAACAGGACAGGGCTCCAAACTGCGACTAAATGGTCACATTTTGCTACCAAAGTAATTTGACACTAATTTACATATAGGGATAAGTATGGTTAAGTACAGTCATGGCCAAAAGTATTGGCATTGATGTACATTTTGTGTTTTGCAAAGTTTGCAGTTGTTGTGGTGTTGATTCTATATTGTTTCTAGATTGTTGTACAGAGTAATCAGATGAATTTTAAATAATTGCAAAAAGCTTCATTGGTCAAAAAAAAAAAAAAAAAAAAGTATCACAAATAGGCCTGTCGCAATAATCAATATATCGACTTATCATGCAATATATCTACATGACCTCAATAATTTTTGGTGACACAAAATATCGCCCATTATGTTTACACAATAATGAATGTCACCAACATTTTGCCGATCATGCTGTCATCTGCAGTTCCTACACAGAGCAGTCATCGACAGGTAATTTAGCAGCAGATATGGCCTGTTGAGGCATCTGTGCCTTTGTTCATATGGACATCTGACTGCTAAGTACGGTTTGTGTTTTCAGCAATAGTGCACCCTTACTTTAGAGAAAAATCTGTAAATAGAAAATCTCCATATATAGTGCATTTTGTACATTTGCAGGGTTTTTTTTTACTTGTTACTTTGTTACTTTGCACTTTTTTAGAAAAATATTTACCATTTATTCAAGTTTATTTAGGATATTATGTTTTTTGATCCTTCATTTCCATGATCTAAAGAATTAAATGTTTTTTGTCATTTGGTAGTGTGTTGGCCTACTTGCATTATTATGCTGTTATATTTTTATTATATATTCAGTGGCATAAAATGGTCTTAAAATGACAATCACAAAACCCAGAAATTCACTGTATTTTGGCCCTGACACAAAATAACCAGCTAACATCATTTCACTAATCATACCATCAGCACATGGGAAAGTGTGAACAAGTACTGGTCAGGTAAAATCACTTTATCATTCTGAATGAATTATAAGAGCAGACTGATTACTATAAAAGAATGGAAGAAGAGCTTCCAGTCATTGTGTTCTTGTGTTAGCATAGAAAGACCTTCATCGCTTTGCATCAGAATAGCCTCACATGCAAGGAAATTGCTGCAAAGAATAGTGCACCTGAAAGAACCATTTACTGGATCATTTAGAATTTCAAGGAGAAAGGTTCAACTCGGCATGCCACCCCAGATCTAAAGAGACTAGGATTTTTGGTCAAACGATTTAGAAGTCATAAGCAAAATTAGCTTTCTTCATATCTCCAGAAAACTAGGTGGCACTGTGCCGAAACTGTGCAGGTACCCTAAGGTTGTAGTTGTCATAACAGACACCAAGTTTGGTCTGAATACGCTAAAGCATTGTAGAGGTAGACTCACTTCCACTTTGGCATGTTTAATTTATTTGGTAGCACTCTAGAATGCTGTTCCATCATTAATGAATAACTACACAGGAACAAATGAGTAATGCATTATTAACATTCTAGTAACTACTATTAACTAACAAACTCTGATTAACGAATTAGTAAGTAATATTGCTCAGTTGAATGTGGTAGTTCACTATTAGCTAATCAATAACTACAATTTTTTTTCATAACACCCAGAGGACTATACTAACAACTATTATATACAGGTTCATAATGAATGCGAATAATGCGTGTTGTATAATTATTCTAAAGTGAAGGTCATGGTAACCCACTAGTAATGACTCAAGTATTACCAAATCCTTCAGAAGGAATTACTAATTATTTGGATCAGTACTCTATAATGAAAAGTCATTGTATGCTTCTTTTTTTTTCTTTTGGATAGTAATGCTGACATACACTTAAATTGTCTGGAGCTAATGAATCAGAGGAAAAAAATGTTGATTCTTGCCCTTATGGTTCAAAAGTTGTTAGAATAAACATGAGTGCAACTTTGGACAGTTGGTGGCGCTAGAGGGTTTGAGTTAGAGAATTTGCTATGTAACAGTTTAGTGGTCAGGCAGGCAACAATAGCCAACTGTCAATCTGAAACTAAAACCAATTAATTTAAACTGGCCCAAAAAGCAGTTTTTTCAGCAAGGTTTAGCCTTTGATTTTTGTTTCCTTTTAATATTTTTTAGAAATGTTTTTTTGCATGTTCTGATGACTTTGAGCTGATTGTAAAGTATGGGGCTTGCTTTGGGAGGGTTTGGGACGGCTGTGAAAGTCTCCCATGTGGCAGACATGGCAGAACTGTGATTGTAGGTGTGAAAGGTGTGAAGTGGGTGGCCAGTAATGGCCAGATGGACATGACATAACCACAGCTCATAGAAACCCATCTGCCTCACCATATCCAGGTGTACAACACCCACCAAAAGCTACACAACGTGCTGCACACATCCATTTTCTGCCATAAACTTTGGGTCCCACTTTACATTATGTGGCATTAACTAATATGTACTTACATAAAAAAATAAGTACAATGTTGTGTTCTTATTGTATTGTAAAATACAATTGTAAAATTTGCTGCTATTGAGGTGGGATACGAGTAAGGTTAGGGACAGGTTTGGTGGTATGTTTAAGTTTTAAGGCAAGGGTCAACAGTGTAATTATAAATATAATTAGAAATTACAGATGTAACTAAATGCAGGTATTTTTTACAAATATAAGTACAATGTAAAAACATGTATGTACACAATAAGTGCATTGTATCAAATTATTAATTTAAATGTAAGTACATAGTAGTTAAGAAGACCTAATATAAAGTGGGACCCTTATTTGCATATGCATGCATAATTACATTACAATGTGTAGTTGTGCACAGTATAACCATTTTAATAAGATAAATGTATTTAATGCAATAATACATTTTATTTTCTGTGTGCTTTTTAAAAAGACAAAAATGTCGTTTATCTGTAAATTATGGAAATTAAACCTTTGCATAATTTTAAATGTTAGAAAATCAATTAGAAAATCGAAGTTCAACAGGTATGAAATAACATTAATAAACAAAACATCCCATTAATGGGCTATATGCACGGAGCGTTCTTTAGAACTTGAAAACTTCTGGTGAGATGTCATTTGTCAAGTCAAGTCAAATTTATTTATATAGCGCTTTTACAATTGGTAATTGTTTCAAAGCAGCTTTACATATTAGAAGCACAGAAAAAAGGGAAGTGGTTAAAAATAAGCTGTACAAACAAGCGTGGTAATATGTAACATACAGGATGGTGCTACATTAAGCCAATGTCGGCTGACTCCCAGGGGTGGAAAAAAAACCCCTAGGAGAAAAACCCAGCGTGCTAACACTGGGAAAAAAGTCCTAGGAGGGAAAAAACCCCTTGGAAGATATATATAATATATGTAAATGGATATGGATATGGAGATCAAAATCTGAATTATACATTTTTATTATAGAGATTAAAAATAGATTATATATAAATATATGTAAGCGGATGCGGGGATTAAAAATCTGAATTATAGATGCAGCCAGAACTGGATCTGTAGGCCCATTGTCTCCTGGGCTACGTTGTAGTCAGGTCCAGACACAGGTTCTCCATCTGATCTGGATACGGCCTGGATCCAGCACCCGGAAAACCTCAGGATAAGCAGAGAGACAGATATTAGCGTAGATGCCATTCTTATTCTGATGTACAGGTCTATCTAGTGTTATAGGAAATGTTCTCGGTTCCGGCCGACCTAATTATTGCAGCGTAACAATCCTTTAGCGGATTTGAAAAATGTTAATGTATTGATAATGTGTTATGTGTATGCAAGAGCAAAGAGATGTGTTTTTAGTCTAGATTTAAACTGACAGAGTGTGTCTGCTTCCCGAACAATGCTAGGAAGATTGTTCCAGAGTTTAGGTGCTAAATAGGAAAAGGATCTGCCGTCTTCAGTTGATTTTGATATTCTGGGTATTATCAACTGGCCTGAATTCTGAGATCGCAATAAACGTGAAGGACTATAATGCATTAAGAGCTCACTTAGGTACTGGGGAGCTAAACCATTTAGAGCTTTATAAGTAAGTAGCAAGATTTTAAAATCTATACGATGTTTAATAGGGAGCCAATGTAATGTTGACAAAACTGGGCTAATATGGTCATACTTTCTGGTTCTAGTAAGAACTCTAGCTGCCGCATTTTGGACCAACTGTAGTCTGTTTAAAAGCCGAGCAGAACAACCACCCAGTAGAGCGTTACAATAATCTAGTCTTGAGGTCATGAATGCATGAACCAACTGTTCCGCATTTGTCATTGAGAGCATATGTCGTAATTTAGATATATTTTTTAGATGGAAGAAGGCGGTTTTACAGATACTAGAAACATGACTTTCAAATGAAAGATTGGTATCGAAGAGCACACCCAAGTTCCTAACTGAGGACAAAGGTTTAATGGAGCACCCGTCAAGTGTTAGAGAGTATTCAAGGTTTTTTCGTGAGGAAGTTTTTGGTCCAAAGATTAGGATATCAGTTTTTTCTGAATTTAGTAATAAGAAATTTCTTGTCATCCAGTTTTTAATGTCAGCTATGCATTCTGTTAGTTTTGTGAATTTGTAGGTTTCGTCAGGGCGCGAGGAAATATAGAGCTGAGTATCGTCAGCGTAGCAGTGAAAACTAACACCATGCTTCCTAATTATCTCTCCTAAGGGCAGCATGTACAGAGTGAAAAGCAACGGTCCTAGTACTGAGCCTTGTGGTACTCCATATTGAACCTGTGATCGATACGACATCTCTTCATTAACTACTACAGACTGATAACGGTCAGATAAGTACGATTTGAACCATGCCAAAGCAATTCCACTAATGCCAATATAGTTTTCAAGTCTTTTTAAAAGAATGTTGTGATCGATAGTGTCAAAAGCAGCGCTGAGATCTAATAACACTAATAGAGAAATACAGCCACGATCGGATGATAGGAGTAGATCGTTTGTAACTCTAACGAGAGCAGTCTCAGTACTATGGTATGGTCTAAATCCTGACTGGAAATCCTCACAGATTCCATTTCTTTCTAAAAAGGAGCACAGTTGTGTTGAAACTGCCTTTCTAGTATCTTTGACAGAAAAGGTAGATTCGAGATTGGCCTGTAATTTACTAAATCTCTCTGATCTAGTTGAGGTTTTTTAATAAGAGGTTTAATAATAGCCTGCTTAAAGGTTTTTGGCACATATCCTAGTGTTAAGGATGAATTAATTATATCAAGAAGTGGACCTACAACCTCTGGAAGCATTTCTTTCAGTAGTTTAGTCGGCATTGGGTCTAACATACATGTCGTTGATTTTGATGATTTGATAAGTTTAGATAATTCTTCCTCTCCTATAGCGGCGAATGATTCTAGTTTTACCTCAGGGACACTACAGTGCACTGTCTGAAGCGAAACTATAGACGGTTGCATGTTTTTAATTTTCTCTCTAATATTATCAATCTTGCAAGTAAAGAAGTTCATAAAGTCATTACTGCTGTGCTCTATGGAAACGTCAGCAGTTGAATCTCTGTTTCTAGTTAATTTAGCCACTGTGTTAAATAAATACCTAGGATTATGTTTGTTTTCTATTAAGAGATTTGAAAAATAAGTAGATCTAGCATTTCTTATAGCCGTTCTGTACTCAATCATTTTTTCTTTCCACGAAAGGCGAAAAACTTCTAGTTTTGTTTTCTTCCAACTACGTTCAGCTTTTCTAACAGCTCGTTTTAGAGCCCGAGTGTGCTCATCATACCACGGCGTTGGATTAGTTTTCCTTAATCTTCTTTAGACATAAAGGAGCGACTGCATCTAATGTGCTGGAAAAGAGAGAGCCAATAGTTTCTGTTGCAGCATCGAGTTCTTCTAAGTTGTCAGGTATACTAAGGCGATGAAACTGCTCGGGGAGATTATTTATAAAGCAATCTTTAGTGGTAGACGTGATGGTTCTACAATATTTATGGCTGGGTGGTGGTTTTGTAGCCTTGGCTAATTGTATTATACACGAGACTAAATAATGATCTGATATATCATCGCTCTGCTGTAGAATTTCAACAGCATCAATATCAATTCCATGTGACAGTATTAGATCTAGGGTATGATTACGACAATGAGTGGGTCCTGACACGTGTTGTCTAACTCCAATAGAGTTTAAAATGTCTGCAAATGCCAATCCAAATGCGTCTTTATTATTATCTACATGGATATTAAAATCACCAACAACAAGGACTTTATCCGCAGCCAGTACTAACTCTGATATAAAATCAGCAAATTCTTTGATAAAGTCATTATGGTGCCCTGGTGGCCTGTATACAGTAGCCAGCACAAATGTCAACTTACATAATGTTACATAAAGCACCATCACTTCAAAGGAATTATATTTGAAATTCTTTTGAATGATTCTGAATATATTACTATAAATTACAGCAACACCTCCCCCTTTGCCTTTCTGTCGAGGATTGTGTCGATAATCATAACCTTGAGGACTAGATTCATTTAAAGTAATGTAATCGTCTGGTTTTAGCCAGGTTTCTGTCAAACACAGCAAGTCTAGTTTATTGTCTGTGATAATTTCATTTACAATAAGTGCTTTTGAAGAAATAGATCTAATATTCAGTAACCCAAGCTTTATCATTTGTTTATGTGATAATATCTAGGTGAAAGAGTTTCTATGTGCTGTGAATTATTTGAGTTCTGTGACGTGAGGCGGCTAGCAGACGGTCGGTTTAGCCAGTTTGTCTGCGTCCTGATCTGGGCCCTGGTTTGTCATGTTTCAGCTCTAAGACTATTTGCCAAATTTCTAGATAGAAGAGCAGCACCATCCCGGGAGGGATGAATACCATCTCTTTTCAACAGATCAGGTCTGCCCCAAAAGCTTTTCCAATTGTCTATGAAACCTATATTATTCTGCGGACACCACTTAGACAGCCAGCCATTGAGTGATGATAACCTGCTAACTATCTCATCACTCCGACGAACAGGAAGAGGGCCAGAACAAATTACTTCTGCTGACATTGAATTTGCGAGTTCACACACCTCTTTAATGTTAATTTTAGTGATCTCCGACTGGCGAAGTCGAACATCATTTGTGCCGACGTGGATAATGATTTTAGAATATTTACGTTTAGCATTAGCCAGCACTTTTAAATTTGCTTTGAAGTCAGGTTGCTCTGGCCCCCGGCAAACATGTGACTATGGTGGCTGGTGTCTCTATTTTCACATTCCGTGTAATAGAATCGCCAATAACTAGGGCACTTTCAACAGGATTCTCAGTGGGTGCGTCACTGAGTGGGGAGAACCTGTTTGATGTTCTAATCGGAACGGAAGAGTGGTGTTTGTTCTTGCCATTATGCCGCCTCACAGTCACCCAGTTAGCCTGCTGCGTGGCTTCTACAACCGGAACCGAATGTGCAGTGTTTACTAGGCTAGTCGCATCCAAAGCAGTATCTAAGGCCCTTTCATTCTCACTATCCTCAATTAAAGTTTGGATGCGTGTCTCTAATTCTGAGATTCTCTCTGACAATATCCCTGCATTTATCACATGTGTAAGGCTCACTGCTGACAGAAAGAGCTAAGCTGTACATGTTGCATTTAATACACATGATAATCGTCGGACATGACTGACCGTGTGTTTGATGAACGCCGTCCGAAAAACTGCAACGCACACGGGACTCGCTGGCTGGATGTCTCGGTCGCTTGCCGGTGCCTGGGGCAAGGGTGATGTGCGGGACGCTGTACCTCGCGGTGGATCGATGAATGCCGGGCAGCAACGTCTCCACAGCTTCCCGATCTGGCGAGGACAGATCAGAATAACATACATCTGATAAATCCGCCATTAAATCGACAAGGAAGGTTGGTTTAGAGGAAAAAAGAAAGTAGACGGTAGCTAGCAGGCTATGGCTAACACTAGGTGATTACGCTGGTGGATTGCTAGTAATAAATCGTTCCGTTTAGTAATACTATGCAATAGGTTAAGTAATCTAGTGAAAAATAAGAAATAATTTGCTGGTGTGTTGAGCATCAGTAGTGTAATACTTAGTTTATAATCAGAATATAGTCACTTAAATAGTCAGGCATAGCATTCATTTTGTTATTCAAACGCAAGACAGCATAAAAAATAAATAAATAAAGACGTACCTCATTGTTCCTCCTCGGCTAAATTCAATTCGACCATCAGTTTTCACACTTTTATGTGAAAAAAAAACATTAAAAAATTAAATATTTATTGTGCACTTTAGTTAGATTAATTTAATAAAATGTGAGTTTTCACAAGTGTGCTAAAATCATTGATCTTGCGCTGCACTGACTGACAGCTGCTGTGATTACAAAGGGAAAGCGTGGTACTTGCTTTCTGTGTCATTCATTCACAAGAAAAGTTATTGTATTTCATACTTCACATTGATACATTGATAATGTATTTTTAAACCTAGTTATTTTATAATGTTTAATATTTAGTCAAAAACTAAGTGAAAAACGATTAGAGGAAATGGCTGATATATGCGCAAATAAATGCTACTTTGCCGCCACCTGCTGGTTAAAGTGGTAATTATTGTCTTTTTTATTTTTAAATAAGTGTTTTCTATCAAATGTTGGATTTCCTACATTTTTAAACATTCGGTTTTACAATGGGGACAATCTCAGAAGGATGAATAAATTATGTTTGTGGTCATCACATTAAAAATAACATTTGAAATGCTGGGGGAAAAAAAACGTTTGCGTGTCTAATTACAGACACAGCGTATTTAAACGGTCCCAATAGCTTCGTCTTTATTGCAATCAATAAAACTGGTTTACTGGCAAATTAGGTAAAAGTGGTAACTGCATTCAAATATGAATACAACATTAAAAAGTCAACCATTGATGGTTTTGTGTCGATGTACAGCGACTGCAGAATGAACAGCTAACAGTTCACCGGAAGTGCCCGAGCTGGCTTAACGACAACCAGGAAGTAACCGTGCATATGACTGTTGAGACCAGCAATAGACTGGTTCTGGTTCTAAAAATGTTTTATTTATTTTTTCAATAACTGTCAAGAAAACATATACTTAGGCAAATCTATAAAATTTAAATGTAAAATAGTCATGTTAACACTGAAAACTAATTGACTAAACTGACTAATTTATTCAATATGTAGGTGCACTAAATGTTTTTGTCACTACAATAATTTTGATGTTCTGTTTCCTAGTTCATGGTTTCCTGCTATGTTTAGTTTTGGTTTCTGATAATGTCTCTGTTAGTTTCTATGGTTACTTATAATTATTAGCTTATTTAGTTACATTATGTCCTACATTTATACTCTCTGTTCAGTTCAGTCCTCTTATCAGTTATTAGGACCCAAGTACCAGGAATTCAGCTATGGATTGTTTGAAAATGGCATGCTGAGGATTTTGTAACACTCCTCCTAGGGGATTTATGTAATGCCGAGTTCAGACTGCACGATTTTCAAAGTAGTCGGGTCACTGTTCTTTTCACACTGCATGACTATCTTGGCCAGCATTCAGTCGCTGCTGTGTTCACACTGCACGATGGATCGGTGACAGAAGGTTTCACACTGTATGACTTTACAATAGGAAGAATCGCCGACAGCTCTGTCTGGCACGCAAACTACGTTTCACAACCAAACACACGCAAGATGTGACAAGGAAACAATGCGATATCATGTGAGACTGAGATAAAACGTCAAACAAACACGGGTGCTCCTGCCAAATTTCTACTAATTTTTCTTCCATTTCTTAGGTCCAAATAGACAGAGAAGAAGCCTTTTATTGAAACGAAGCCATGCTGGCTGATATTGTGGTCTATAACTCCTCCCCGAACTCCCCGCTGCTCTGTATCTTGCTCTCTCATTGGCTGTCGGTCATTGCCGATGTAGTTTTCAGTCAGAACACTTTTCACACAGCAGGATTTTAAATCGGTGACAGGTCCAGATATTTAGCATGCCAAATGTCTCACGGGCATCGGCGACTCGTCGGCGATTCTCTCAGATCGCGTCTTTGCTCATTCACACTGCGTGATTGTCACTCACGTGAACGAGCACCGATTTGCCTGTGATTTCGGGCATTTGTCGGCGATTTCTCAAAACCTGTCGGCGAGCCAAAATCGGGGCTAAAATCGTGCAGTCTGAACTCGGCTTAAGTGGCACCAACCTTTAGTACAATCATTCCAAGACACTGAAGATGCTAAACTGCAAAGATATTTTTGAAATCTCGAACGGTGTTGCCATGGCTCAAAGTGATAAACATCAAAAATGGAAAACTCGCATCTTCTTCGTGGGTCATGGTTGGAGCACCACCAACTGACAGAGGGAAGTAGGGCATTTTTAACAAATTTTGAAATATCCCTTTTTCCACTTTTTACTAAATTGCTTCAGATGTTTTTTATAATAATAGCAATAAAGTACAGATTTCAAATTGTTAAGGGATTTTTGATCTCTTAAATAGTGTTGCCATGGCAACACATTAAACATTACTATCCTTGTTTAACTATAACTAACCTGTTTAGTTATGTTATTTTGAGGTACTTGTCATGCTTTAATTTTCAAGATCTTTTGCACACTTGTCAAGTCAAGCCAAGTCACCTTTATTTATATAGCACTTTTTACAATGCAGATTGTATCAAAGCGGCTTTACATTGATAACTGGTACATAATTTTTGCTGCACAGCAGCTCTTCAAGAATAGTGTCAATGCAGGCAGATCAAAGCACTGTTGAATAAATGTCAAGAATACTGTTGAATATCAAATGTCAAGTCAAATGTCAAGTGTCCCCAACTAAGCAAGCCAAAGGCGATAGTGGCAAGGAACCCAAACTCCAACAGGTGACATCAGGTGGCAAACAAGTGGCAAATAGGTGTTAAAATGGAGAAGAAAAAAAACCTTGGGAGAAACCAGGCTTAGTCGGGGGGCCAGTTCTTCTGGCGAACAGTGCTTTGTTACGAATCAGGTTGCTATCATAAATCTGATAGGATCGCAACATTCAAAGTATTTATTTCAGTTCCATCCAGTTGAGGATCGTATTCATCACGCCGGTATGGACGGTTTGTTGAGGAACTGTGCTACTGGCTGTCGTGTCGATGAGGCCTTCACAGTGGATGATCTAGTCGACTCGATCTCTGCTGATACTTCAGGGCTGCGTTGTGGTCGTGTCCAATTGAGGATCGTATTCATCACGCCGGTATGGTTGGTTTGTTGAGGAACTGTGGCACTGGCTGTCGTGTTGATGATGTCTTCACAATGGATGATCTAGTCGACTCGATCTCTGCTGATACTTCAGGGCTGCGTTGTGGTCGTGTCAAGGCACAGGTCCTTGGTCTCAGCTGGATACGGCCCGGATCCGGTTGACTATGGTAAACCTCGGGATAAACAGAAAGACTAATATTAGCGTAGATGCCATTCTTTTTCTGATGTAACGAGTACATCTGGTGTTATAGGAAGTGTTCCCGGTTCCAGCTGACCTAATTTATGCAGCCTAATAATCCTTTAACGGATTTGAAAATATGAATTGATAATGTGTTATGTGTATGCCAGGTTAAAGAGATGTGTTTTTAGTCTAGATTTAAACTGACAGAGTGTGTCTGCATCCCGAACAATGCTAGGAAGATTGTTCCAGAGTTTGGGTGCCAAATAGGAAAAGGATCTACCACCTGCGGTTGATTTTGATATTCTAGGTATTATCAGCTGGCCTGAATTCTGAGATCGCAATAAACAGTTCTAGTAAGAACTCTAGCTGCTGCATATCTAGCTGTCACGTCCCGTCCAGTCAACACGCAGGTGAACGCAGAGTCAACACAGAGACGGCGCGCGAGCGGTGAGCCTTGCATCTTCACTAAACTTTGTCAGTTGTATGTGTTTTAAGGTTTGCCATTTTGGACATTCAAGCGATTTAGACGATCGGATGTGTATTATTATATCGAGCTACCATGCTCGCACAGCTGCACTGTGGCACGAACATTCATACAAACAGCTGTAAAAAACGTGAAGATCGCGCGTACTGAGGAGCAGAAACTAGTCGTCAGCGCTGTCCTGTGATTTAGAAACTCAAAACTTATTGTAGCATATATTTTTCTGATTTTGAAGAAACTATTTACAACCCACAGCTTCACAATTAATAGAGAGACGGTATGACTAATTCACACACGCAATCACTCGTACTGGTACTGTGCTAATTTATCTGTATTTATCTGATTTACAACGAGCAGAAATCTGTAAGAAATGTTACGAACCATTGATAAAATAACTGCTGATAGTGAGCTGTTATGTCAGATCACTCTTTCAATAGGACAAAATACCCCACCTTTAACAGTCAATCATATTTACAGTACAAACCTTGTCAGTGAACTATGAGGGCAAAAAAAAAAAAAGGAAACAAAATAATCGTTCAAAATGTTCAATTAATCAAGGTTTTGATTTTAGGCCATAATCGTCCAGCCTTAGTATGACTGTCATTACCAATCAAAATGTGTGTTCATTTAAATGCAATATGTGGATTTTTTACACCATTTCTCCTATTTCCATTCAGCAAAACTAATTTTTTTATTAACGACTACACCCACCCCATCCCTAAACCTAACCTTAGTGATTTATAGTGCATACACACTTTATGAGCACATGCGTTCCCTGGGATCGAACCCACGATCGCATGATCACATGATTGCATATTGTTACTGCAATACTCTGCCAATTGAGCTACACGAAACCCAAAATATGACGCAGATAAAAGGGACGCCACTTTAGCAAACGCTCCTATGGGCCGTATTTCATGAATTAAAATGAAAGTGTCCTATTGTCGATATGGGGTGCTACTTTAGTAAACGCTCCTATGGGTCATATTTCAGGGAAGTGACAAACCACCTATATGGTCGTATTGGTTGGAGAACATGTTGCATCAAACATACACAAAGTCATGCCAAGACACAGAAGACGCTAAATTTAAAAAGGATATCTTTTGATATCTTGAAACATGTTGCTATGGCAATGCGATAAAGTAACAAAAAATCGTAAACAGGAAGTGTCTCACATCTTCTGCATACATTGTGTGATTTACATTAAACTTGATGCAAACATTTGGCCATTTGGGCTGATCACATTGCTATTGTGGGTCATGGATGTAGCGCCACCAACTGGAAGCAGGAAGTGTTGCATTTACAACAGTCTTTTTAAAAAATCCATTTACATTTACACAAATAGCAAAAACAACATTTATGGCATACTAGAGCTGCACTATTAATCGTTAAAAAATCACAGTTTAAGCACCCACACAATCTTATTCTGAATTAACAAAGATTTAGCCATCTATAACCATTTGACATTTATAATCACAGCTTCTGCTTTTCCACTAGAATGGCTCACTTTCTTGAATAACAAACTGCAGCCTGACACAAACTGGCCACAATTTGAGAAACTAATGGTGGTGTAACACTGAAATGTAGTGTTTACCTGACTATAACGAGTTTAAAAAACAAACAGTGTGCATGCTGGTGTTTGGTGCAGGCAGTGCAGCAGTTCTGTAATGCTTTTCACAGTACTTTCACAGTGATTGTAGCATACCAGCAGCTCTAATATTAACTGTCTGTACTCATTGTGTACTTGCTGGAAAGACATTGAAACTAAAACTGTTAATTCACTCACTCTCTCACACACACTGTTTTATAAGTAATCCCCTTTCTTGCAGTGGAAATATGTGGAAAGTTAGAGAATTTGCCTGGAACCCACACCTGAACAATGTTGTTGTATATGTATGAAACAGCTTCACATGCGCAATTCATTCAAACGATTCATTCAGGAGCAGAACAAGTCTCTGTCTTTATGGGTGAGTTCAAAAATGAATTAATTTAATAAATATATATGTATGTAAAATGTTTTAAATAAAATCTGAGACATCAGTAACTTTTTAATTGTTTTACTTGTGTTTCTCAGTAGTAGGTCTGGAATAATACCTGCCAGCTGAATATTTTATGCAAATGTTTCATTTATATTTTTGATTCACATTCTTTATACTTATTGTTTATTGCATTTTTAATGTAAGCAAAGAACATTGTCAGAACCTCTATTTATTGTCAGGTTGTTTTGTTTAGTAGTCTAATGTTCGATTTTGTAAATCACTGAAATTAACGATCTTTATTAGAAGCAAAAAAAAAAAAAAAAAAAACATTGATTCTCAATTTATCCACTCTAAGCATACAATCCATGACTGTAATTGTTTTAGCTGTAATTATTTTTATATAGACAAGTGTACTCTGACCCCAAACCTTAGAACTTTGTCCAAAAATTGCAGTCCTTTTTCAACATTATTGAATTACATCAAGTCACATCAAATGTGCCTATAATGTGCCTCAAAATGACACCAAACCATTACAGAATAACCAACCCTCAAAAAGAGAAAGAAAAAAATAATGGACCCACCAGTGTTGTGTCTCCTCTTCCTCCTCCCCCAAACGCATGGTGCTCGGTCCATCCCAGATTCAGGAGCGGACCTCTGCCTTGTAGATCTGTGGTCCGTGGATCCAGTTCCCTCCTGAATCCCCAACCTCAATTTTTTGCCTTCTACGCCAGTCCCGTCAGGCGATCTGGATGCGATCTTCCTCCTCCAATGTTGCCACCCAACTGCCTAGTCCCATCCCCTCAGCTGGTTATGTCCAGTACCCTGGATCCGTTGGTACCACTAGTGTTGTCCAGCTCCTCAGCTCTAGCTCTGCCGCTAGCTCCGTGGGTCTCGTCAGCTCAGCCTCGGACTTCCCCTCTACCAGCTTGGCGTGATGCTGAGTCCCCGGCAGCAGTTCGGGCCTCTAGGCCCATGTCTCCACCTCAGCCTGTGAGCCTATTGGCTCCGTCCCGGCTCTGCGTTCCCTCATCTCTACTGTGGTCGTCAGCCCTAGGACTATTTCGGGCTTCCCTCATCCCTCCGGATCAGCCTCAGTCAGTCATCGCTCTGCCTCCAAAATTGACTTCCATGTCTTCGGCTGTGCCTTGACCCTCCACCCCTTTGGCTCCACTGGTCTTCTCCTTCCCTCTGGCTTCCCCATCGCCCTCACCCCCTCCGTTGTCGCCCCATCTACCTAGCCCCCATCTCTGTGTTGTGAATTCCAGGGCCCAGTTTACGGCCGGGCCCCTCTCTCTCCGTAACAGTGGACAAAGGTTTGCTACATTTTGATTGGATCTTGGTGGCCTAACACAAACAAACTGTCCAACGCCATCAGATAAAGATGGAAGGACAACATCCAGACCTCTCTTAGAGGGTAAGAAGAAGACCTCTTGTACCAAGCCTGGGAAGGACAAGACTTCTCATTGGTCCACAGGAAGTTATTACCCTTCACCATCTAGACGCTACTTCCTAAGGCTAGCCAGAGACTGCCATAAAAATTCCTCGGGACCTTAGCAGAAATGGGTGAAACAGAGAGATCACAAAGATCCATCCAAATCCATTCAAAACTATGTTTCAAACCTTAGAACTGATGCAAACTACACATCCATTTGATACTTATTCACAGAAATAAGTATTCTCAGTGACAGCTATTTGTAGTGCAACCTCTGATGCAAATTCAGCTGTTAATGTAGAATTGAATGACAGTTCAATCTTTTTCCATCATGTTTAGTCTCTATTTGTTTAGAATATTGCCAAAGGTATTCTGGTGGTGGTTTGGAAAGTGAGAAATGCATTAGTAAACTTTAAAGACACTGTAAAGACTTCCAACTTTGTGCTTTATGCAAATGAGTTCCACAGGGGAGAGAAGGGTGGGCCACACTGTGTGTGTCCCCTCTGATGCCAGCAGCCAATCACAGCACTCAAATGGAGAAGCGCCAAAATGCAATCTCCTCCTCATCGGAAAGGGATAAAGGTACCCTTTCAACAGACACTCCTTGTTCTGAGTCTGCCCTTCAAACAGGGAAAGACATAACAGATATACCATTCTGAGTCTGCCCGTCAAAGGGGAAAAACACAACACCGTTTTGAGCCTCTGGTCCATCCAGATAGACAACAACAGATCCTGTGATCTGAGCCTACAGCTTGTGAGGCAGCAACAGAGACGACCACGTTCTGAGCCTCTAGCTTGTGAGGAAAGAGACATCAACAACCACTACGTTCATAGTTTCCGTCCGGCGAGACAGTAACGACATCTGCAACAAGATTAAGCTCAGGAGAGCAAACCTTCACTTCAAGGTACCTTCATCTGCGTGTTCCAGATTGTTAAGGACCTTCTGCACCTACACCAGGGCCTCATCTGCGTGTTCCAGATTTTAGGACCCTTTGGTGCTCCAGGAGATCAGCATCCCACAGAGCTTCGTATTCAAGACTGTTGAAACAGATTCTGGCTCCTCTCCCCACTGCACTGTCGCCCAGCACAACCAGTGGAAGACGTCACCGTCATCGGACTCGACCAAGTGGAACGTAAATATCACTTAACCAAACCTCTTTCCAGAGACCTTGGCATTGTTGTATATTATCAGTATATCATTTCCTAATTTCCATTAGATGTAATATAGCTGATGTTAGTTAATAACAAATAATCTTTCGTTTATTTGTTTGGTGCATAATAAGGTTCTCTACCTTATTATTTTCAGAGAAACAGTTTATCTTTCCATAAGATAACGTAACTCTTCCATAGCCACACCCAACTTAATCCCTTGTATTCTATGTATCTTATGCACTTTATTCCTTTATCATTCATGGTATTCATTTAGTAGTTGTGTTAGTTATTCTTGTTTATCTTTTTGTTAATAAAATTTATTTTATTACACTTGTGTCTTCCTTGTGCTGATAATACAGAAAAGGTTCTACAAGTTAGCAATATCACCAATCTTTCAGATAAATCAGCTGACCACTTTACATTAATTTTAAATGAATGAAAGCCCCTGTTGGGAGTGTTCTCATACTGCAAAGGTAGAAGACCTTGACTGGTACCCTGAACTAGGGAAAAAGGGGGGGAAGTGGTCATCTGATGTACTCATAATCACACCTTAAGTGACGAGTGATCCTAAAATCACAACGTCAGCGGTGACTTGAGTACCAATCCCTACTTTACTTTGTGTCCTTGGATGGACAAAGTAAAAATCACTCTGCCTCACTCCTTGGGCTTCCAGGCCATGAATGTTGCCCTGGTCAGTTGGCCTCTCTGCCCTACCAGATACTCCTTGCACCATGGTTCTGCCTCCGTCAGTCGGCCTGTAGCGAAAATTAACTCAAAGGGGAAATATTAATAATTATTCATAACTCATTATGATTATTAATTATGATTAATTATGAATATGCAAATCCGTTAATCAGATTAACTGGACATAGCTACATTAAAATTAATATTACAGTCAGTTAACCTGTTCGTCCAGTGAACGCTCAGTGTTGATTGTTTATTAATTCTAAGAAATGTTAATTTCCAAGTTATGGAAAAATAATATTTCTTATTGTACTGTACTACTCAGAGCATGTAGTCCGGATCTATCACTTAAGAGGCAATTCATTAGCAGACGGAATCAGAACCAAACATGTCTTGTGCACAATCTTTATTAACTAACTCACAAACACATAACTAAACTAACAAACACGTAACATAACATACACAAAGGGTCACACACACATACACAAGTCAGAGTGAGTAATGATAGAGTTGAACCGGAAGAGATGCTGTTACTAGAGCTACATGAAATGTCAAAGGCAATCTGGAAAGGACTCATCAGTTTCTTTTAGCAATAGCAAAGGTAAGTCTTTACAAATCAATACTAAATCGCTGTTTAGCATTAAATTGTACGATACTTGCAAGATGCCTTTAGGCTGAAGAGCGTCGGATCTGCAGGTTGAGGATAACTCTTGAAGTTATCATCTGAAGTTGGTGCCAGTCTGTTGGGTGATGAGCACATGGCTGGGTGTTGTAGGCCAGGGGCCTATCAGCCTTGCGGCCGGCCTAGAGAGGCCGGCCGCAAGGAGATTTGTTCGGTCGTCCAGAAGCAAGGAAGAAGAGGAGGGAGTGGCACTGTTCGCTGGTTTTTAACCTCTGGTCAAAGTCACACCTCTCAGTTGTTGACCGGACCAATGAAGATGTTGTAATTCTGGGTGGCAACACCCCTCCTGTCAGGGCTTTTACAACCCAGAAAGATTAACAAGCTGAGTTCTTGAATCAGAACTATTAAATATTCTTTTAATACTGATGTCTTGCACAGGTATGGATGTACCGCATAGACAAGCATTTAAATATTCCCGCTACGAACGTATAGACACTTAACATGGCATGATTGAAGTTACTGTGCAGGTCATAACATTTAACAATCATCAAACATGTAAATACAATGAGTACAATACAACATCAGTAATAATGGATACCATTTCCTGTGAAGGATTCATTTATAGCACAGTCTGTCTATACATTAATGCCATAGAGTCTGTGTTCTGTGTGGAAAATGCAGGGAAGATGCAGATTTTCTGTGTCTCTACTCTGTTCTCCATGCGGCAACCACATTCCTCAGCGCAATCAACTTGTAACTGAAACTTCCCGGGGGATGGGGACAGACTCCAGAGTGAGCTTAAAACTATTGGTTAACTAACCAATAATTGTGTCTGATTTGCCTCAGTCATTACATAATTCCCCCCCTTTCGCTCGTTGTTGTCTCTCTTATGACAACAGTGAGCAACGTTGAAGGTGCCGGAAGATCAGACACATCACTGGCACACAAGGCTGGAAGGCTGTGATGGGCCCTGGTTGTGTGTGTCTCCTGGAGTGGTGGTCGTTTCATGGCGGTCTGTAAGCTCAGGTCTCTGAGCTGGTGCTGCAGGAATCAAAGCATCCAGTGCCTTGCCAGTGTGTCACCTGTCACTCTAAAGTCAGTTAGTGGGGGCAAGAGGTTTTCTGGTGGCGAGGATCAGCTCTTTGAGCTTGCTCAGCAGGTGTCGAGGTAGCAGGTGCCATGACAGTGTCATCTGTCATTCGGACACCTGTGAAGCAGGTGGTTGCAGGAAGAGGTTATGGGAGTTGTAGTGTGAAGAGTGTTTCAGACTGACCTAGGGTTGATGACAGAAGCGTTTGTTACCTCTGCTCTCAGTCCGAAGGAGTCTGAAGTTTGCTGTGTCCCTCTGCTCTTGTGGCAGCGCCGACTTGAGCAGGTCTGAGTGGTCTTGTGTGAGTGGCCAGAAGCTTGTACTTCTGAGTACTCCTCAGGTAAGAACTGTTCAAGGAGCTATCTTACTAGCGTTAGAAGCTCCTGCAGGTCCGATGCAGGCATGTCCAGTCGTCCTCTTCTTCCTTGCTTCTGGACGACCGAACAAATCTCCTTGTGGCCGGCCTCTCTAGGCCCGGCCGCAAGGCTGATAGGCCCCTGGCCTACAACCCCCAGCCATGTGCTCATCACCCAACAGACTGGCACCAACTAAAGATGATAACTTCAAGAGTTATCCTCAACCTGCAGATCCGACGCTCTTCAGCCTAAAGGCATCTTGCAAGTATCGTACAATTTAATGCTAAACAGCGATTTAGTATTGATTTGTAAAGACTTACCTTTGCTATTGCTAAAAGAAACTGATGAGTCCTTTCCAGATTGCCTTTGACATTTCATGTAGCTCTAGTAACAGCATCTCTTCCGGTTCAACTCTATCATTACTCACTCTGACTTGTGTATGTGTGTGTGACCCTTTGTGTATGTTATGTTACGTGTTTGTTAGTTTAGTTATGTGTTTGTGAGTTAGTTAATAAATATTGTGCACAAGACATGTTTGGTTCTGATTCCGTCTGCTAATGAATTGCCTCTTAAGTGATAGATCCGGACTACGTGCTCTGAGTAGTACAGTACAATAAGAAATATTATTTTTCCATAACTTGGAAATTAACATTTCTTAGAATTAATAAACAATCAACACTGAGCGTTCACTGGACGAACAGGTTAACTGATTGTAATATTAATTTTAATGTAGCTATGTCCAGTTAATCTGATTAACGGATTTGCATATTCATAATTAATCATAATTAATAATCATAATGAGTTATGAATAATTATTAATATTTCCCTTTTGAGTTAATTTTCGCTACAGGCCTCAGAGTTCTGCCTGGACATTCAGCCAAAGCTCCACCCTGACTCCTCCCGCTGTCGGCTCCACTGTGGTATCTCTCGCTGCCTCCAGCTCCTGGTCCCTGTCACTCTCTGTTACGGCTTGAAGACACACATTCTGGGAGAGGGTACTACTGTCACAGTCTTGGACTTTTATTTTGATATTCTGTTCTGTTTCCTTTAGTTCATGTTTTCCTGCTCTGTTTAGTTTTGGTTTCACATCCCTGTTAGTTTCTATGGTTACTTATTATCATCAGCTGTGTCTTATTTAGTTCATTGTTATTGCCTACATATATACTCCCTGTTGAGTTCAGTCCTCTGTCAGTAATTGTCTTTTGTAATGTGTATTTCTCCTGTATTCTTGATTAAAGGCAATTTTGAAAATATTCCTATAATATTGAAAATATTTCATGCGTGTTTTTGATGACACCAAACCGTTACAGTTCTTCCATGAAAACATAAAAGAAAGCTTAAAGGAAGCTTGAGTTCACATGAAATATCATTTCACCATTCCTATTCTTTTATACATATGAGGTAGAAGACCGGGCAAGAATGTCCATCTCTCTTACACACAACATGCCCACAGGGAAAATAAACCTTAACGAAATGCTGAAAAACTTACTCATCTTCCACTCTGAAAGGAGACCTTTATGTACTCTCTTCCCAGATATGCAACTCTTTTTCATTGCTGAAAATAACTGCTGTTTAATGCTTTTTGGTAAATTGAAGTGAAATGCCTTAGGGCAGCAAACAAACATGCTGCTTCAATTAAGACATTCAGAAGGTTTTTTTTCTGTCTGTCTGATATCTATGCCTGCTAGCGATAATCAAAGTTACCTCATTAATCCCAAAGCTGTAAACATGACAGCAATCAGGTTGTTGAATATAATGTTTCATTCATAGCTCACAAACTGATGCAGTTATGACCTTTGTTCCCTCTTGTGTTTTTTTTTTTTTTTTTTTTTTTTTTTTCCTAATAAGTATACACTTAATTCTTAATCAGCTATAATCAGGATCAGGTATGTTACCACTTTCCAGATCAGTTGTGTCTCAAACACTCGCTCAAATTGGTACAGGTCAATGTCAAAATCAAATTAATATACAATGACAACAGTGGCGTGTGGTGGACTTTAATGAAATGAGGAAGCAAATTCTGTTCCCTGGGTTTGAGAGTTTTTTTTGAGCAGTTTTCTGAAACTGCATTTGCAGTTGACATTGTTAGAAAGAGTGACTTTAGAAAAATGTGCTTTACTCACTGACCTTTTTATAATTATATATTTTATAATAATTGTATGTTCAGTGTTTATTCAGTTATTTACTCATTTTTTATAAGAGGCACTGCCTCTTTTGCTTTTTCTGAGAAAACATCAAGGTATAAAGTCATTCACAAGTTTCCCAAGACAACACTACATAAGCCTTAAACATGGCAGAGGCATTATATAATCAAAAAGGCATGTGCTCAAGTAAAGAAGACTTTTCCCTGTATTGGGGGTCTTTTCCAATTGCCAATGTCGACTTGTGAGGTTTGATTTGGAGTACCACTTAGCTTTTTTCAGACTAGTTAGGAGCTCTTTGATTCAGGGGAGAGTGACAGCATAAAGTCTAGGGAAATAGGCGGCTGGAGCTCCCCCCAACATTGACAAGCATCCCTGAAGTAAAGGTTGAAGCTCAGGATTAAAGGTGCAATATGTAATATTTTTGCAGTAAAATATGCAAAAATCACTAGGCCAGTGTTATATATTTTGTTCACTTGAGTACTTACAATATCCCAATTGTTTCCAACTATTTGTAAATCGTGAGAAAATTGCAATTTTAACCAAGGCTCCGGGACATGTGAGGAGTCACCTGTCAATTGCGTCATACCCGCGTTAACCCTCGGTCTGCCTCGGTTTCCGGTTTTATTTTGTAGAAACCATGGAAACACCAAAGACGCTTTAATAAATTACACATTTTAATAGACAAGGGAAAATCTGTTTTAAATATATTTATAGACAGAAAACGAATTGTTGTTATATAGTTCAACACGTTCAGTCTTATTGTTTAAATCGATTTTCTTGATTTTTTTTTTTTTGCGAGTACCATGCTTTACCATGCCTCAGAGAAAAACACTATTTTGTAATCAGAACAACCTAATGCCAAGGCCTTTGGGAAAAGGTTTGGTTAGCTTATATTTAAATGTATATTTAAATGCAAACGGAAGGATACAAGTGGACGATTCCCATCACCGAACTGATCACCCAACCAAGTGAAACGTCCACTGGTATCCTTCCGTTTGCAGTGGGAGAGTCTGGATTGCTTTCCAGCACTTGCAGAGCTGCACTGAGTGTTGGGGTCTTTGTGCAATCCAGAGAACCATAGGTCAGACGGTGGTCGATCTGCATGATCTTCTGTAGGTTGGAGGTAATTGAGTTATGCAGGTCAGGAGCCAAAGTCCTCTGCCGAAGCAGTTTGGTTGCTTGAAGGTCTATGCGGTGAAAGGTTTACTCGAAAGAGTATAACCTTGGTCGTGCTGTTGTTCTTCCCTTGTCAGGTTAGAAACTCAGAACAATGGTTTGTTCACTTGGGAAAGCTTTTATTCCTACCCTTTGGGGAGTGGATTACTAATCCCTGCCTTTCCTGCTGTGGTGATGTGATTGGGTTGTAGCTTTCAAGGTGTCCGCCCATCACATCACCTTCCCATCCTGTGGAACTTGTTGTATTGTCCCAAAATCCACAGTTAAATAAGACAGTGTCTTTATGACCTTGAAAATGCTTTATTTTTTTTCAAAGTCCTTGTGGCAGTGTTCTGATCTCATAGAGTCCAAACTTGATGTGGATTGGTTGAGGTATCACATTTCTGGGTGCAATTGCATTGGCTTTTATTCCAGGTGCAGTTTCCGCTTTGTGTGTACAGTTTCCTGGATGAATAAAAAGATATATAGGACATGTTCCTTGCAGTATTACTGTCCACTTTTGGTGGTTTCAAGCTAATATGTATAGAAATTGTCTTTCTTTTGGAGCATTTCTTTGCTTTTGCTGTGGTCTAGCCAGAACCGTTTTGGTAGCTCTAGGAGTCCATGGCCATTCACACCTTGGACTCAGGCATGGAGGGCTGAGGTGAACAAAGGCAACTTGTGATGAGATTAGCCTATGATCAATGGGCCGTTGATGTCATCTTTCCTGTCCTCCACCTTTGGCAGTCCTGGTTACAATAGTCATTTAGTTGTCGTTGAGGGTCCTATCACATTCTTTTGTATTAATCAAAGTAGGACAAAAGGATGTCTGTTGTGAAGCTCTGGTGCCATCACGTCTGCTGTTAACTACACCCTTGTTACCTGTACGTTCAATTGCAAACAACATAAATGTGTAAGTTACACATAAACAAAACATATTTCCCTCTTACATCTTGGGATTTACCAACAAACCACTATGAAGGGAATGGCACAGGGATAACATGCCACACATACACAGAAGGCTAAGACAGCTGGAAAAAAAAAAAAAGTTCAGCAGTAAACTTTTCAAAGAAAAGAAAATAAACAAACAAACAAATAAATAAAAATTATTCCTGAAATTTTCAGACACAAATTGCACTGTTTCCTGCGGATGACCCTTATGTAGAGGTTAGAAGCTAAATGTCTGAGTATTATACTGAAATGCATAGTGGCTGTCAGCACAATAACTACAGGAGAGAACATGCAGTACTGAACACTCCAGGAACATAAAGTGCTGAGTGCTTCATGTCTGATTTCTCTGGCTCTGGTGCTGAACATTACTCATACCGTACCTACATCTGGCTCATTAAACTGTTCTGAATTTGTCACTGTAAGAGAGAGGGAATATGTTTGTGTATATACACACTGTGACACAACACTGATTAAGTTCTTGTGTGTTCACTGAGAAATTAATAAAATTGTTTAAATGTACAAAAGAGAGACAAATTACTATTCAATAATGGTGGCTTAATTGCAAGTATCTTTTCATGTGTCTGAATGCAGTACTTTAAATAATTCCATTACCAGCAAAAGCTCAATTTAATTAGCATTAATCACTGTTATGGTGAATTACTTTCATCTTAAAGTAAATGACAATGTCATGGGTTCAATTCCCAGTTAATGCATGAACAATGTATACCTGAAATGCAATGCAAGAAATTTGTATAAAATTGTCTGCCAAATGTTTAAAGGCAATTTCAATGCAGATATTTTGCTAAGCTACGCCAATAGGGCTATGCGTGTTTAAAAACTCAAACTGGTTACATTTAAAGAATAATTAACATGGAAAATGAATAAGTAAAATAAATATATTAGATGTTTCCGAGGCAGAAATGCTGAGACTGATGAGTGTCAATGGCAGTGATGTTTAGTTCATGTGGTTGCACTTTATATCAGTTGTCTTTAACGACTATGAACTTGCACTATAAAATTAAGCATTCTTTTGCCAAGCTACACCAATAGGGCTATGCATGTTTAAAAACTCAAACTGGTTATATTTAAAGAATAATTAACATGGAAAATGAATAAGTAAAATAAATAATCAGATGTTTCCGAGGCAGAAATGCTGAGACTGATGAGTGTCGGTGGCAGTGGTGTTTAGTTCATCGGGTTGCACTTTATATTAATTGTCTTTAACGACTATGAACTTGCACTATAAAATTAAGCATTCAATACAATGTACTTATTGTGTGCGTGCAGACTTGCTGCAAGGTTGGGATATGAGTAGGGGTCATTTTAAGGGCAGGGTTAGGGTACAGTCAGCAAGTACAGTGAACATGTACTTTCATGTAATTACATGCAGGCACTTTAAATGTAAACACAATGTGTATGGTACATGTACAGTGGCCCCAAAAAGTATTGACACTCAAGCCACAATTAAAAATGTACGTCTTTGCATTAAACATACAAATATAAAAACAAAAGACATTTACTTTAAATAAATATAGAACAAGCACACTTTTTAATCATCACCACTGATTCAGCTATTTTTCTTCACTTATGTCTGAGCAGCACAAGGTTGTGGTTGCAGTATAGTTGTGGTACAACCTCTCATAAGAGTTATCATTATCTATTTTTCTGCAGCTAACTCAAACTCTCAGATAAGTGTCACAGAGTGTTTGTTTTCTGCAGTGAGCCATTCTATGGTCAGCACTTCAGTAGTGGTTGCATTGTGATGTCATTTTTTTCTAACCTTGTCTGTAAAACTAATGCATACATATTATATATAATATAACAAATATTGAACAAAACAGTCATGATTTCTTATGACTAATCTCTCTTTACCCTTATGAAAAAGAAGGATACTTCAAGTTCATTTTATCAAGTAAGAAATGTTCAAGTATATTTTATGTAGTAAGTATACTAGTATCAATGTACTAGTAGTAAACTTGTAAGTGTACTATTTTAATACCGCTTGGGACTAAATTGGCCCGACTGAAGTATACGTTTAAGTGTACAATAAGTGTAACAGTAGTAAACTTTAAGTACACAACTAGTTCACAGCTTTGTTTCTCATTTGTACCTACATCTGTACTACAAGTGAACTTAAAAGCATACTAGTAGTTTACTATTTTAATACTATACATTTTAGTATATGAAAGTACACTTTGAAATATTCTCTTATTAAACTACTAGTTTAGTGCATGTATACTTGTAAGTTTTCTTTAAGTGAACTAGGGCTGTCACGATTTTAGATTTTTCACATCACAGTTATTGTGGCCAAAAGAATTCACAATATTGATATATCGCGATATCTATAGAATCCTTAGGGGGAAAAAAATTATCAGTCTAAATCATTTCTGCTTTGTTTATTTAGTTTTCTTTCAGGGTTGCTGCACATTTTGTAAAGTCAAATTTAAGGCTTTTTAAGACCTGAAGAAATAAAAATTAATACTAGCCTAGTAGCCTATACATTACCAATCAAATAAAATCATTATCAACATAATCCATCTTTGCAATACAGAGGTGACACAGAATGAGAAGTGGCATTAATATATTTACACAGCATTTACAATGTGTCTACATAAATTAAATTCAATATTTAAATATGGATTTTTTTCTAATTTTAACTAATTAATTAAAATGTACCTTAAATATGATACTAAACTAAATTTTTAATGAGTGAGTGAGTCAACCGATTTGTTCAAATGACTGATTCATTCAGGAACGAAGCTCGGATTTATTCATTCTAAACGAGGATTCAGTTAGTATAACAAAAACATTTCTGTTGCACGGGGGCTTTGTTCTGCTGTTCATAATTTTGAAATTTTCGTTGGCAAAATAAAGAAAAAAAAACAATATTAACAATACTGTGTATAAAATGTAACATTGTTCATTTAACAATAAGTTGAAGGGACGTTGCATTTGGGGAAAACGGCACTCTTGCTCGTGTGATACTGTAATACAACTACATCTTATAATATGATGACAAAAACTCATCTGGGCAAAAAATGCCCATGTATCTTGAATTTTGAGGGCTTATAACTGCATGCATAGCTACATCACGCTGAGTAAGACGAGTAAAGAAAACAGGGTAGGCTACTTATTAAAAAAATCACACTTTATTTAAATATATGAACACAGAAATTTGCTGTTAACAGGTTAATATATAACATTTCCCATCCCATGCAATTTACTGTAGCTATGCAAATTCTGCGGATTAGGCTATCTAAGGAGCTGTTCTGGGAAGCCGAAAAACTCCCATACTGTCGAGCTTACTTTACTTTTTTCGGGTGTGAACAGAGCCTCTCACTCTCTTGCTCGGACGACATTCTTCTTGGAATAGCTGCGCGCGCTGCGTCGTCTTCTTGTTTGACAGGTGTCAGTGTTAAGGTGCAATACTGCCACCTGAGAGGTCAACCAGGTACTGGCGCTGGAGTATTTACATGTCATGCGTCCTATTCATTTTAAATATTGTGGTTATCGTCAATACCAGTATATTGTCACACCTTAAATTAACACGATATCGATATTTCATGCTTTGTATATCGCGATTATCGCCAATACCGGTATATTGCGACAGCCCTAAAGTGAACATAACATCATAAATAGTTTACTTTTTATATATTATTTTTGCACTTTAAGCATACTACTATGTTCCTGTTTAGGTATTAATTTTTATACTTGAAATACCTTTAACTGTACTTTAACTCTTTCCATTTTAAAATATTTTATTCTAGCTTCATGAATCCTTTTTTTATAAACACTTTAAATGTGGGTAAGTTTCATTTTTTTAAAAAAGGAAACATTTATAAAAAAAAAAAAAAAAAAAAAGCTGAGAAAATTGCATTTTTGTCAAAGACTATGTCCAGATGGGATTCAGAACAATGATCAAACTCAGGTGGAGTAGATCGAGTCCATAAAAAACCCCAAAAGTTCATTGTCCTCAAAGTCCACATAACATTTGGCAGTGTTTATTTATATGCTGTTTAATGTTTGATGATCGCTTTATTTTACATTTGCGTGAGTAATCTTCTATCGCTTGTTTCAGCTGCTGCTTCTCCTGCATTTTGATCCGGAGATTCTGTACTCTTTCAGAAGATGGCATTTTGGTTCATTTTCTAGAATCTGTGCATGTGTTCACACACATCCCGTAAAGACACGTGACATCAGGATGACATGTAATGTCTCAGCAGCATCTTAAGTTTGCTTATGATCTGCGATTTCTCTCTCGAGTAACCACGCTTTTGCATTTTTTTCCCCCGATTTGATCATAAATTAGCACATCGCATACTGTTCCACTAAGCTGGGGAACGATCTCAGCTTCAGTGTCATCACTACGAGACGCCCCTGGTCCTGCATTTTGTTCACACAGGGCTCATTCTGGGACTGATCCCAGCAATGTAGGTCTCCTAGGTCTCCATCCCGGGATCAACCCCAGAATCAATTCCAGGACATGTTTGCATTTACACAGAAAGCACTCTTCTAAAAGCTACAGTAACATCTTCAGCTAGTCAGCTTGAGATTCTCCATCTAAACTGGTTATATCTTTTAAGCCTAGTAGTCTAATAGTGAATATTTTATGAGCAGTAGAATAATCTGTTTCTTATTTTAGTTATGAGAAAGAACAATAGTCATCTTCACAGAGCTGAAGCACAACCAAAAAAAAATTCTTCTGCAATATGCATGCAGTTATGTAGAAGTAGACTGTAGAAGACTTTTAATAGACTGCTAGGTCCCACTTTATATTAAGTGGCCTTAACTACTATGTACTTACATCAAAAAATAAGTACAATGTACTTATTGGGTTCATATTGAATTGCAAAACATGTTTGCAGCTATTGAGGTGGGATACGGGTAAGGTTAGAGAAAGCTTTGGTTGTATGGGTATGTTTAAGGGTAGGGGTAAGGTGTAAGGGATGGGTCAAAAGTGTAATTATAAATGTAATTACAGAAATTAATTACAGATGTAATTACATGTAGGTGTTTTTAAAATATAAGTACAATGTAAAACCATGTATGTACATAATAAGTGCATTGTATCAAATTATTAATTTAAATGTAAGTACATAGTAGATAAGGCCACTTAATATAAAGTGGGTCCGACTGCTATGTTAGGGTTAGGTGTTAAGGTTAGGGTTAGTTGAATAAGTTGACGTAGTTGCAAAATTACTTCTTTTCAGTAGAATGTCTGTTGGTGGAGCATAAAAATAAAGTGTTCGGTATAAAGCAGACAGTTTATTAATACTCTAATGAGAGTTAGTTGTCTTGTAATTGCAAAGTTACTTATAGTCAGTAAAATGTCTAAATTTTACTTTATGTAAAAATTTTCTATTTAATTTGTATTCATTTGGAATAAAATATTTTGAACAGTTATATACAAAAAAAGAGACACAAATTACCATTCAATAATTGTGGCTTGATGGAAAGTGACTTTTCACTTTAAATAATTCGATTATCAGCAATAGCTCGATATACAAACCCAATTCCAAAAAAGTTGGGACACTGTACAAATTGTGAATAAAAAAGGAATGCAATAATTTACAAATCTCATAAACATATATTTTATTCACAATAGAATATAGATAACATATCAAATGTTGAAAGTGAGACATTTGAAATGTCATGCCAAATATTGGCTCATTTTGGATTTCATGAGAGCTTAGGGCTGGGCGATATATCGCATGCGATTCTCACGCGCATTTCGTCAGTAAAGCCGGTTCCCTGATTACCGCTAAATCGCCATCACCTGCTTTCAAATGGAGCGCCTTTTAATAGACAGAGCCGTAGTTCACGGACAAGCCACGCAAAATCGCGTTCAGTATCGAAGATGAATCGACTTCGATACTAAACGCGATATTGCGTGGCTTGTAGGTGAACTACGGCTCCAAAAAAGTTGGGACAGGTAGCAATAAGAGGCCAGAAAAGTTAAATGTACATATAAGGAACAGCTGGAGGACCAATTTGCAACTTATTAGGTCAATTGGCAACATGATTGGGTATAAAAAGAGCCTCTCAGAGTGGCAGTGTCTCTCAGAAGTCAAGATGGGCAGAGGATCACTAATTCCCCCAATGCTGCGGCGAAAAATAGTGGAGCAATATCAGAAAGGAGTTTCTCAGAGAAAAATTGCAAAGAGTTTGAAGTTATCATCATCTACAGTGCATAATATCATCCAAAGATTCAGAGAATCTGGAACAATCTCTGTGCGTAAGGGTCAAGGCCGGAAAACCATACTGGATGCTCGTGATCTTCGGGCCCTTAGACGGCACTGCATCACATACAGGAATGCTACTGTAATGGAAATCACTACATGGGCTCAGGAATACTTCCAGAAAATATTGTCGTGAACACAATCCACCGTGCCATTCACTGTTGCCGGCTTAAACTCTATAGGTCAAAAAAGAAGCCATATCTAAACATGATCCAGAAGCGCAGGCGTTTTCTCTGGGCCAAGGCTCATTTAAAATGGACTGTGGCAAAGTGGAAAACTGTTCTGTGGTCAGACGAATCAAAATTTGAAGTTCTTTTTGGAAAACTGGGACACCATGTCATCCGAACTAAAGACAAGGACAACCCAAGTTGTTATCAGTGCTCAGTTCAGGAGAGTGCATCTCTGATGGTATGGGGTTGCATGAGTGCGTTTGGCATGGGCAGCTTACACATCTGGAAAGGCACCATCAATGCTGAAAGGTATATCCAAGTTCTAGAACAACATATGCTCCCATCCAGACGTCGTCTTTTTCAGGGAAGACCTAATCATAAAGAGGAAGATGCGATAAAGAAGACCTAAGACAGTTGAGCAACTAGAAGCCTATATTAGACAAGAATGGGACAACATTCCTATTCCTAAACCTGAGCAACTTGTCTCCTCAGTCCCCAGATGTTTGCAGACTGTTATAAAAAGAAGAGGGGATGCCACACAGTGGTAAACATGGCCTTGTGTTGATGCCATGAAATTTAAAATCAACTTATTTTTCCCTTAAAATGATACATTTTCTCAGTTTAAACATTTGATATGTCATCTATGTTGTATTCTGAATAAAATTCTGAAATGTGAAACTTCCACATCATTGCATTCTGTTTTTATTCACAATTTGTACAGTGTCCCAACTTTTTTGGAATCGGGTTTGTAATTAGCATTTGGAATGAAATATAATATAACTGTTATATGACTTGATGACTTTGATGACTGTGATATGCTGTCATACTCTCATTTGTGTTATTGCATTATATTTGCTTTGAATGACAATCTGTAATGGCCAAAAATATTTAGAAATATGTAAATGTGAAAAAAAAATGAATCAAAATTAGGTCTGTAAATATGTAATAAATGAAACCATTAAAATTCAGTGCAATTCTGTGTAATTCTATAAAACTCTATGCAGCGTGAAATCAATTTGACAATTTTAGACATATCTACTGAATGCCTAATTAAAGTTACATTTTGGCCTTTTTGTCACACAAAGCTGTAACATGGCTTCAGACTTGGACTATAAGTGCTACGTCATATAGACTACTCATATGATATTTATGGTACTTTTTTGTAGCTTAATGTGGTTTACAACATTAACATGCTAGAAGATTAAACACTATTCTTTACTAGAAGTACCCACAATGATTATGACCCAATTTCCTAAAAACTATCACAACCCATTTCCAAATGTGTCCTAAAACAGGCCTGTGCAGACATGCTGACAGGGTCTTTGATGACATCCTTTTGTCAGTATTTCATGGCCTGTTTCCTCCCACCTGTCCAGTGTGATTGCCACACGGGCCTGGCTATCACCACAGCTGTCACTGCCACCACACCAGCCATAATAGCTTTCTGGAAGCATTCTTCTTCATCATTGTCAATAGCTCAAAGCAAACTTTAATTTACCAGGCCTTGCATGACACCCTCTTAATACATTTTAATAAAGTCAATATAATATTTCAGTGGCTGCCTCCGTAATTCCATTTAGGGCCTGTCAGGATAAATTGATACCCAAGATCTTAGTCGTTGATCACTTTGGTATGATGGCTGTGCAACAGTGCTTATCATAAAGGTCGTAGAGAGACATGGAGCGATGAGACATTCAGAAGAAAACAGTCACTGGAGTCGAACATTTTTGGAAGCACCACTTAGAATTAAAAAAAGGGTTTTATTTTATATATATATATATTTTAAAGATTAGGCATATCCTTGTTGAAGGAAAGCAAGAGGCTAATAACAGATCAGTTAAGAAAAAAAATATTGCTCAGAGACTTTTTTTTCTTCTCAGCAGACGTAGTGATTCTCAGAAATATGAAATATGTGTAACCAGTATCTCAGTGTAGCGACACTGTTTCATTTTCAGTGTTTCAGAATCACTCAAATGCTAAATCTAGAATTAGAGAAATTGATTGTATCTTTCATTTGAAGAAAAACTAAACCTTCTTAACTCTACATCATTCTTAAATTATACCTTAAGCTGTACCTTAACGTTAATACATGTTTCCTGAAACATTCTTAGTCAAGTATACCTTCTGTAAGGTATACTTTTGTAAGGTTGGTCTGGACCACTCTTAGCTATTCCTTATCACTGTTGACAGTAAATAGGAATATAATTCTGAAGCTGTAATACGCCCAGAGTTCGATTTAGGATTATGGCAAAGAATAAAATGCAAAGATTCACTGCTAAATTCAAATGTGCTTTAGCGCTGATCCAGAGACAGACGTGCGCTCTGCGCTTGTCATGTATCACAACTATTCAGTGTTTAACTATTCATCATCCTTCAGACATCATTCTAATTTCAGATTTGCTGCTCAAGAAACATTTCTGATTATCATCAATGTTGAAAACAGTTGTGTACAATTTTTTTTTCACGATTCTTTGATAAATAGAAAGTTCAAAAGAACAGCATTTATCTGTTTTTAAACAATCGTCCAATGGCCAATAGTTAAAATAGCTTTTATCGTTCTATACAAAGGTGCATCTCTAGAATTTAGGAAAGTTCATTATTTTGGGGCAGTGTCCTCGCCCAGCTGTGCTACCTATGCATTGAGGAGGTTCATACAAAACCATCTAGCACACTTTGATGCTTGTGTTTTGAATACTATTCTTCAAATTCTCATTGCTGCTTGTGCCAAGAGAGGCATCAGAAATAATATTGAAAGATACAGTACAACTTACCGAAATCTGTATCATGTCTCATGTAATCACTCATGTAGTCATCAGTTTTTCAACCACGGAAAGATGTCAATAAAACGTCTCGGATACGTATGTAACCCTCATTCCCTGAAGGAGGGAACGGAGACGTACGTCAGTAGTGACCGACGAATTGGGATATCGCCAGAGAGCCCTATCAGCTTCGAGTGAACTAAAACAAGCCAATGGAATTGGCGTGCGATATTTGCATAATGCGCACCACCTCCGTCAGTGTATATAAATAGGAAGCAAATGCAATCGCACTGTTTTTCGCTGAGGAGACAACTGGTGTCCGCACTACAGCGAGGGTACAGAAACTGTGGCGAGGGGACATACGTCTTCGTTCCCTCCTTCAGGAAACGAGGGTTACATACGTAACCGAGACGTTCCCTTTCAGTCGGTCACGTTCAATGTACGTCAGTAGTGACCGACGAATTGGAATCCCAAATAAAGCGCCACAGTTACGAAACCCCTTCCAGTGCCCAGCACAAGCTCTAGCCACCCGGCGCACCAATGGGACGGGGAAGGGGCGAGCTTACGCCAAGAGAGTCTACTGCTGTTCCAAAATACCCACTAAGTAAACTAGACTACACTGGGGAAGCGAACCCGTAGGGGACGCTGCGGAGACCACTACCTACCCTGCGGGGAGGAGTTTACGCGGAGAATACACATATGGACTGGCCGTGGGCACTACACATATGGAGTCCCTGGGATGGCTCCACCTGGGTAGGGGGAGACTCATCTGACAGGTGACAGCAGAGCTGGCTCTGCTAAGGGAAAGACACGGGCTCGCCGTAGGGAGTTGACCGTGGACAAATACACATATGGGACCGCTCACGTAGAGGAGTCGCGACATATGGAACCCAGCCAACGTCAACACCGGAGACAGACGTTGGCCTGGCAACAGACACTCCGCAATGTCCAAGCCGAAGGGGGAGGCGGAGGAACTCGACAGGGTTCGCCAAGCGGGGAACTCGACTGGAGTCAAGGATGCACGTATCCGGCCCAGGGGGCGGGAATGGCATTGCAAGCCGACACTTAGAGCAGGTTCAATGCGTCTACTGGCTGGTGGAAGCGAGTACACAGGAAGATACCGGCTCTACACGAAGGTATCACTTTCAGGTATGTTCAGAAAAAGGTGAAACTTTATTTTTTAGCTATTGAAGTTAATGTGTGAGATTAATTAAACGTGTTTAACACTGTTAATAATTTGACCACCACCAATGCATCTGCCTGATCTGATACTAATGCAATTTAGTAATAATTTTAATTATTTTAATGTGCTATGCATTGCGTTTTGAACCATCGTAAAGATATTTGTAGGGCTGTCACAATTCCTTGATTAAATTTGAGTGCTCGATTTAAAAATAAATAAATTAATTAATTAATTAATTAATTAATTAATTAATTAATTAATTAAAAAATGTTGATTAATTAAATTCAATTCACATTTATTTGGATAGTGCTTTTCACAATACATATTGTTTCAAAGCAGCTTTATAGGAAAATGCATATATCTACATATAGTAATTTGTTACCAGAGGTGACTGTGTCCAAATAATCTCTCCGTCCCTGGGTCGCCCATCTCAAGAATGCTTTGAAAGCTTGCGAGGGTTCTTAATGGCCTGCTGACAGGTGAGTGGTGCCACTTTCCTGCAACTGGATCGCTAGGGTCTGGCTGCGAGCCCAGGTGTTGTGGGACCAGTGCAGCCTTTGCAGGGGGCCACCCTCAGCAATGAGCAGGCGGAGCTTGGGCTCTCGGGGGTCTACAGGAAGACTTGCACCGAGGCAAGATGTGTTTGATCGACTCTGTCTGCTTTTTAACTGGCAAGAAGTTGTTGTTCCTGAGCCACAAGTGTGGACATTGCCCAACCCAGGGCCTGCTCTATCACCTTCGTAGACCAAAGGGCATAGTCGGTTGCCAAACGCAGTTCTTGCATTACCTCTGGGTCAGGACTACCCTCGTGCAGATCTTTCAATGCTCTGGCCTGACAAACTTGCAGGATGGCCATTGCATGCAGGGCAGTGGCATCCTGGCCAGAAGCATTGTAAGCTCTCACCGTGAGAGACAAGACAAACTTGCATGCTTTGGATGGAAGCCTCGGGTGATTCCTCCAAATTGTGGCGTTTTGCAGGCATAAATGCACAGCAATCGCATGCTCCACTTGGGAAATGTCTAAGTACCCCACGCTGCCCCACCATCGAGATCTGAGAGGACTGCTCTGTGTTTTCATGAAGCCCTGGGGGGCTCAATGTTTATACTAATAGTGGTCAATGAACAATAAACTGAGTTAAGAGAATATTTTAACATAAAAAAAATCCTACATATTTTCATGTTAAATTGTATTACTATTTAACTTAAAGCTGCAGTCCATAACCTTTTTTGGTTAAAAATTATTCTAAATCAATTTGAGCAAGTACATAACCAGCCAGTGTATAAAACTGTCTCCTTACCTTAGCCCAATTCACAACGGTAAGATTGTAATAATGTTTCCTAATCCGAATGGTACTGGTGGGTTTCCGTGGGAAATTCGCAGCCGTTTGTCTTGTGTCATTATGTCACGTCTGTTCACATAGAGAAGGAATCCCAGCTAGCAGGAGTGTGGAGGATGCTACAGGCGGTGGATCATTTATAGACTTTTCTCACAGCAGCTGCAATAATTAAACTTATCATTTTGATGGTGGATTGTAAATCCAGAAAGGTCCAAATGACAATAATCAGAGACAACTGAGATTCACCCGTAGTCAAAAGCAAAAGACTTTGGATTGCGGAGTGGCTACAGAAATTGAAAAATACAGGTAACGCTAATACACACTAAATTATTCAATGTTCAATTATTCATATTCATGCAATGCTGATGTTGTTAACATTAACAATTTGAGAACAAAGTATAACAATAATAATAATTTGCACGGTTTGGCGTGATCTGAGCTAAGCAGTCATTAGATTTACCATCGGTAGCACGATTTATTGCTTTTTTTCTTAGTTGGTCAGAACAAAAATGGCAGACATGTTACTTACCTGTTCAGATGACATTTTCCGGTGAAAATTCTTATTTTGGTCATACTTCCAAGATGTAGAATCTGTGATTCTGAAGTACAGTATCCACACCGATGTGGTGACTGACAGCTTTAGATTAATTTACGCTGAGGAGCCGTGCCGATACACAACCCACGTAAAGATGATAATTCCACAAATAACTGCAATTGCAGGTTTCAAACAAAGATGGCGACAAAGAGGCAAAACTTATGGACTGCAGCTTTAAATACTCAAGGAAAAAAAAAAAATGGTTCCATTGTGAAAGAGGATGTGAACAACATTAACTGAAAAAGAACAAAACTCTTTCCAGTCACATTTAAATTTTGACAATACAGACCAGTAAGAATGATGTGTAGTTGCACTCATCATCCTTTAAACCACTTTCATACCAACCAAACTTCAGTCCACAACAAAAGCTCTAATCTGAAAATACATTTAGTGTACATTTATAGTTAAGTTCAATAGTTAGATAATACTCTGTGGTTATATCAGTATATCCTACTAGTCTATATCACATTAAGTATTCCACATACTCTTCTTCACTACACACTGGGGGCAGATTACTAGAAAACATTATGTAAAAGACAGGAATATGGAAACTGCTCCCTCTTTTTCCTCCTCTCTCTAATTACTAGCCTCCATATTGGCTTGCTTTAGGAGGAGAGGAGATAATTTGGTTTCAACATCCTTTTGGGAAATTAATTCATTTGACTAAAGTGACTTAGTAATTACAGTGACATCAAGGTTAATTGCTAAAGCTGTATTGCCATGGTGGCGTCCTGTCAAAAATCCCCATACAATCTGTTCTCCAAATGGCAGCCAGGAGCCTGGTGATGGAGCAGGATGGTTTGACCAGTACAAAGTTTGTGCTTTCTGCTAGCAGCACATTTAATTTGGAAGCTTCTTGACATGGTGAAAGTATGATATAATCAACATAATGGATTTGTCAAAGTTTGCAAGAAACTGTCTCTTATCAGAACAGTAGGCTTATGTGTTGGCACTAAATCTTATGTTGATATTGTTTGTGCTCGAATACTTAGGAAATATTTAAAATTAAAATAATGACCCAATCAGAAATGTTTTGCATAATATCCTAACACATTATAACAGAAATGCTTATGATTTGTGGTGGGGTCAGTCAAAATGTTGGCAGGAAAGTAGAAATTTTGAACTACTGGCCCAATTAAAAAATCCTCAATAAACCCTTAATCATTAATAAGAGTTTGAGAATGTCATTCATTTTGTTTTGAGAAGTTTCCATCCTAGTGTGATATAATATCTGAGAGCTCACTTAATATCATGACGTCATCCGCGCTGCTGAGAGAGGCGTTTGATAGAATATGTACTACGTACTGTACGCTTTCCTCTCAGTAACAAAATAAACACACAACAAAATTGACAGCGTTGGCAGCAGAAAGAAAGCATCTGATCATAGCGATGTGGATATGGTTGCACCAGCTCTTCAGTTCAGTACTTTAAATAGCACTTTATACAATAGACTGCTTTAAAGCAAGCAGCTTTAACAGTATTAAATATAAAACAGTCATTCAATCATGGAATGGAATGGTCTATGCACTTTCTGTTGTTAAATAGTTTAGAAATTAAAAACTGCTATACTGTGAACCTTTAAAACATATACACATAAAGAATCCTGCAGTCACTTTACTATTTTCCCTTTACTTAGATTGCACAAAATAGTGATTATTGATATAAATGCAAATGATACTGTATTGAATAAATAAAATAAAGTTGCTTGTCAGGTTTTATGCATATGGTTGTGTGTTCTTTATGACCATTTAAATTAGATCTTTCTAAAAAACAAATATCGCAATATATCTCCTTTCTTACAATATCGCAATATATCACAATATATCGTATCGTTACCCCTGTATCGTGATACATATTGTATCGCCAGATTCTTGGCAATACACAGCCCTACCTGTAATAGGGAATTTACTAGACCAATGATTGATGTTCACTAGACTCTAAATTGTTTTTTTTGTTTGTTTTTTGGTCCTGTCCAGACGCTATTACTGCATCTAAATTTCCCATATACTTGAAGAATATGCAATGAATTCAATAAAGAACTTGCACCTTGATCATTATTAGATTCTGGAGGTGTGTATAGATGTGGAGTATACTGGGTGTTGTCATTGTCTTTTAATGCATATGAGCTTTCAGATATAAACTAATTTAAAAAATATATGTATTTGGTTTTGTTCAAACAAGTACAATTTAATTTGACATTTTACCTACATTTAGGAATACTGTGTAATCAGATATTCAACACCATGTACAGGTTATACTATACAATAGGGAAGTGCATATTCAAACTTAAGGTAAAAGAGCATCAGGAGCAGTATTTGTATTGAATTATTCATTGAATACTATCTTCATTTGCTGTATTTTGGTCTAGCTCGGCTTCTATATATGATGACTATACCCAGTACAGAATCTCAATTTTAAAACACAGGTGAAAAAGAAGCAGAAACAAGCAACAGAAGCATTGCTTATGTACATGTAAGCTAACATGATCATCAAACATTAAGCATCATATAAATTAAAACTGCCTAACATTACCAAATGAAATTTCGAACCCAAAAGAGGTACAGAACTGTGCAAGCTTTGGGGTGTTGATGGACACAATCTACTTGATCTATTTTTATGATCATCATTCTGTAATATTCTGGGGGCCATGAACATTTTGTGAAAATGATCAAAAATGCTGACACTGGCTGGCAACTTAAAAAAAAAAAAAACCCTGGAGGGGAAAGAGTTAAGGATGTATTTTGCAGTAATTACATTTGTGTGTTGCACTTAAAATACAATCATTCACATTATAGAGATTTTTCTATATTTACTCTTAACTTTATTACATTATAATTATAACTGGTTTTATAGAAGTAGCTAAACAGTTGTTTAACGCCAATATTTGTGTAGTTTACTGTGTCCAAATCGCTAAATACATTAAATTGGCATGGGTAATGACTGCTAATATGATAAAGGTGTCTGAGGCTATATAAATATAATATATAAATATATCATATTTAGGCTAAACATTTTCTAAATAAATGAGCAAAATAATTTGTTTCTATTCTCCCTCCTAAGGTCTTTATGGGCTCTTTATTTAAAAAAAAAAAAAAGACATTTAGACAAGACATATGAATATCACCAGAGAACGTTTTTGATCAGTGCCCATTGCAGGAACTGTTTGAACATAGCCTGAGCAGTCTGAAGCTGACATTAGGTGAACAGGAGGTAAAGGATGTCTGTGGGTGTCCCAGTAGGCCATGGGACAGATCTAGAAGCATGCAAGGCCTGCGGGAAAAGGTCACTCTTCAGCCAGGAGTGATTAATAAGACACGCAGCCAAGCGTCACCGCCATTATCAATACCCTGACTTAACCAGATGTCCCTTCCCTGGGAGAGCCACGAACGAGAGGAGACTAACTAATCAGATACTCAGCTGCTGGAGACTAATGAGGGTTAGTGTGGGTTGGGTAGTCCATATTTAAAAGGTAGATGTTATAACTTCAAATGATTACTGAATAATTTTAAATTATGTCATACATTCCTTTTGTTGTCTAATATTGTTGTATAAACAGGACAAAAAATATAGACTTATGGAACCAAAAACACTGGTGTGGATCTTGAGACAAAACATTGTCAAAACATTACCTTTTATGAATGTGGATGAATGTAAGATTTCTTATGTTAAAATATATTCTCTCAATCCAGTTTATTGTTAATTGATTACTATTAGTATGCCATTCATGGGTTTATTGCCCCCAAAAGTGTTGAGTCCCCCAGGTGTAGTATATCAGAGGTATGTCACATATATTACGTGCTTGAGGGGCATGTTCAAGAACCAGGGCAGAAACTCAAGCTGATCTCCTGTGTGTCTTTTAACTCACTGCATGAACCCAGAATATAACACCAGGCATTATGAAAACATGGAGAGCGGTCTGCTCAGATCTGTCAATCCATCACATTCCCTCTAGACAGACTGTTAATCTATTCAATTGCTTACTCATGACACATAGCAACAGCAAAACGTTTTCCTGATATGTTGGACCTTTCATTGAAAGTATACTTAAAGTGTACTTGCTGAGACATGCCTTCACAAAAAAACTGTAAGAGCTTTTATCTATGATGTTTGAGTTGGGGGTGGTGTGATTCACAAAAGGGACATTTTCAAAATATCCACAGTATTTTTATAATTCCGCTAGTTGTCAATAGTGTCACAGAAACTATACCCAGGTGGAAAAAAAAGTACACTTCTATAATGTACTTAAAGTGCTCTATTTTTGCGCACTAATTTTGTACTTAATATACTAAAAGTCCTTCTTTAGTACTTCTTAAGATAATCTTAAGGCAAGGCAAGGCAAGGCAATTTTATTTGTATAGCACATTTCATACACAATGGTAATTCAAAGTGCTTTACATAAAGAATAATAATAAAAATAGAACATAAGGAATAGAAATAACAGTAAAAACAGAGAATTTTACCGCAATATTTAAAATGCATTAAAAGTCAGAATCAAGATGATACATAAAAGATATAAAATACATTAAAAATGAAATAAAAACAGGAAAAGGAATTTAAAGAATAAAAAGATAATACGTATAAAATAAAGTGCAAACAGTTCGGACATAGCACAGTGCTCAATCAGCAAATGCATAGATAAAAAGATGTGTTTTGAGTCTGGATTTGAATGTGGCTACTGTAGGAGCAAACCTGATCTCTTCTGGAAGCTGGTTCCAGCTGCGGCTGGCGTAACAGCTAAAAGCAGACTCTCCCTGCTTTGAGTGAACCCTTGGTATTTTTAAGTGTGTTGATCCTGATGATCTGAGTGATCTGTTAGGTTTATATTCTATGAGCATATCTGCAATGTATTGGGGTCCTAGGCCATTGAGTGATTTATAAACGAGTAACAGTACTTTAAAATCAATTCTAAATGCAACTGGAAGCCAGTGCAAGGACCTGAGGACTGGTGTGATGTGTTCAAGTTTTCGGGTTCTGCTCAGTATCCTGGCAGCAGTGTTCTGTACGAGCTGCAGTTGTCTTATGGTCTTTTTGGGAAGCCCAGTGAGGAGCCCATTACAGTAATCCACCCTGCTGGTGATGAAAGCATGAACAAGTTTCTCTAAGTCTTGACTGGAGACAAAGCATCTAATTCTTGCAATATTTTTGAGATGATAATATGCTGATTTAGTTATTGTCTTTACATGGCTACTGAAACTCAGGTCTGACTCCAGAATCACACCAAGATTCCTGACTTGATTTTTAGTTGTTTGATCCCTAGAGTGAAGGTACGTGTTCACTTTGAGAACTTCGTCTTTGTTTCCAAACGCAATGACTTCAGTTTTGTCTTTGTTTAACTGAAGGAAGTTAAGGCACATCCAATTTTTTATTTCATCAATGCATTGGCACAGGGAGTCAATGGGGCTGTAGTCGTTATGTGAGAGGGCTAGGTAAATCTGGGTGTCATCTGCATAGCTGTGATATGCAATTTGGTTCTTTCTCATTATTTGGCTCAGTGGCAACATATATAGGTTGAACAGGAGGGGTGCAAGTATTGAACCTTGAGGGACTCCGCATGTCATGGATGTCCACTCAGACTTATGGTCACCGATACTCACATAATAACCTCTCCCTTCTAAGTATGACCTGAACCATTTAAGGACCATCCCAGAAAGCCCAACCCAGTTTTCGAGCCTGTCAAGAAGAATGTTGTGATCAACAGTGTCAAACGCAGCACTGAGGTCGAGTAGAACCAGCACTGATAATTTACCTGAATCTGTGTTTAGGCGAATATCATTTATTATCTTTATGAGTGCTGTCTCTGTGCTGTGATGCGGTCGGAAACCAGATTGAAAGTTGTCAAAGTATCCATTCAAGCTTAAGAACTTGTTCAGCTGATTGAAAACAACTTTTTCAATGATCTTGCCTATGAAAGGAAGATTTGAGATTGGCCTGTAGTTGCTCAATATGGTGTTATCCAGATTGCTCTTTTTCAGGAGGGGCTTAACAACTGCAGTTTTCAGGGATTTTGGAAAAGTCCCAGAGAGAAGTGAGGCATTTACCACTTCTAGGAGATCTGCTTCTAAACAGTTAAACACTCTTTTGAAAAAAAGATGTGGGAAGTGTGTCAAGGGCGCAGGTTGATGTTTTAGGGGGCTGTACTGTTTCTTCCAAAATTTTACCATCAATTGCTTCGAAATCAGACATAATAGCTACTTTCTGAGGTTGTGATCTGATCTGTTTTACCCCAGTGCAGCTCAAGGATGTGCTGATCGCCTTTCTGATATTATTAATTTTCTCAGAGAAGAAGGAAGCAAACTCACAACATTTGCTGTCTGAGAGCATTTCACTAGGAATCTGACTTGGGGGGTTTGTTAGTCTCTCTACAGTAGCAAAAAGAGTGCGGGTGTTGTTTAAGTTTCTGTTTATTATATTTGAGAAGAAGGTCTGTCTAGCTTTGCCTAATTCCACATTGAAAGCATGAAGAATATCTTTATAGATGTTATAATGAATTTCAAGTTTTGTCTTTCGCCACATGCGCTCAGCTTTTCTGCATTGTCTTTTCATATTTTGCACTGCTGTTGAGTTTCTCCACGGTGCTTTTTGTCTGCCACTTTTCTTCCTGACTTTCACAGGAGCAATGTTATCAATAACATTCTGTACTTTTGAGTTAAAAGAATCAAGGAGAAAATCAACAGAGTCTGCGGATATGCTTGGTGTTAAAGATATAGCCTTCATAAACAGTGCACTAGTATTCTCATTTAAGCATCGCTTTTTGCCCGAGACAGATCTAGCTTCAACAGTCGGACAGATCAATATTTCAAAGAAAATACAGAAATGATCAGATAGCGCTACATCCTTAATGACAATGGATGAAATGTTTAGACCCTTACTAATAATTAAATCTAGAGTGTGTCCACGATTGTGTGTAGGTCCATGTACATGCTGAGTCAGATCAAAAGTATTCAGAACAGTTATGATTTCTTTTGCCATATTGGATTCTGCATTTTCTATGTGGATGTTAAAGTCCCCAGTAATAACAAAACAGTCAAACTCTGAGGAAACTGCTGATAACAGTTCTGTAAAATCCTCCACAAAGGCTGGAGAGTATTTTGGAGGCCTGTAAATAACTATAAGTAGAATGCGAGGAGCACCTTTTAACACAATACCTAAATATTCGAAAGACAAGTAATCCCCAAATGACACTTGCTTGCATTGATAGACATCTTTAAATGGAGCAGCAACACCTCCACCTCTCCTAACAGCTCTGCAGACACTCATAAAAGTAAAGTTAGGAGGGGCTGTTTCATTCAGGATTGTTGCACTGCAGCTGTCTTCAAGCCATGTTTCATTTAGAAGCATAAAATCTAGGTTGTTTGTGGTTATTAAGTCATTGACTAGAAGTGATTTATTTTTAAGTGAGCGGATGTTTAAAAGTGCTAACTTAACAGTCTTACTTTCTGTCTCTACAGTAATCTTAGTTTGACGTGTAATAGGTAGCAGATTAAATGGGTTTGCCAAACGGTTTGAAAAGGCCTTAGGCTTTCTATAACGTAATAAAACAGAAATAGAGAAAGCTACAGGCACACTGGGTTCCCGCTTGTTCTGTAAACAATTGATAAAGTCACTGTTATCGTAGCGGGGACCCGACACACATCACTGAGAGCTGTTATCGGTTGTTTTTGATTCACCTAGAACAGATGGAGGAGGGTGAGGGCCCTGGCGTTGTGGCAGGGGCCGAAGAGCTCTCGCAGGAGGAGGGGGTGGCCGAGCTGGGCCCACAGGCTTTGGTGGTTTCGGGGCTTGACGCTTTTTTGTTGATATCTGGGGGCTTGCAGCAAAAGAGTGGGAGAGTTTGGTTCCAGCATACACCAGTTCCTCCATTTTCTCTGCAAAGCACAGAAGAGGGGATGCTGGAGAGAGGGATAACGTGTCCGGTGAGAGGGGCTGTTGCTCTGGTGTTACCGGAGGCTGTAATATGTTGTCCTGGCTTCCTTGGGTGCTGAATCTTGGAGCAGTTCTAACACGTCACTGTCTCTCGGTGAGCTCTGTGGGCAGGGCTCAGTTAGGATTGTGTCCGTGAGCAATGGTTGTTGTGGCTGCGTGGTGTTATCATTGACCTTGTGGGAAGTGTCAACCGCATGTCCATTCAGCTGCTGAAGTGAAGTCCTGTGGTCAGTTGTACTCTGTCCAGGTGTGTTTATGCCATTCAGGTTGAGTGGATTTGCACACACTGCTGAAGGATGATGGAGGCAGAAGTAGATATTGTCCTTTAGCACTCTTGAGCCCAGTTTGTTTGGGTGCAGGCCATCATGAGTGAACAATTGTCTCTGACTCCAGAACAGATTGAAGTTGTCGATGAAGTTCAGTCCTTTTAAGTTGCAGGTTTTTTGCAGCCATGTGTTAAGTCCAAGCAACCGTGTAAATCTATTTGTTCCTCTTGCTGGGAGTGGTCCACTGATGAACGACTGAACTTTTAGTCTTTTAAGCATTTCAAAAAGTTCATTGAAATCCCTCTTAAGGACTTCTGACTGCTCCTTCCGAATATCATTCTTCCCCACATGAATGATTAGTCGATTTGCAGTAGGGCTGCACGATATATCGCATGAGATTGTCACGCGCATTTCGTCAGTAAAGCCGGTTCTCTGATTACCGCTAAATCGCCATCACCTGCTTTCAAATGGAGCGCCATTTAATAGACAAACCCGTACGTCACTGAAAAGCCACGCAATATCGCGTTCATATCGCAGATGAATCACCTTCGATAATGAACGCGATATTGCGTGGCTTTTCAGTGATCTACGGTTCTGTCTATTAAATGCCGCTCCATTTGATAGCAGGTGATGGCGATTTAGCGGTAATCAGGGAACCGGCTTTACTGACGAAATGCGCGTGACAATCTCATGCGATATATCGTGCAGCCCTAATTTGCAGTCTTATATTTCATCAGAATGCTCTTAAGTTCCCTGTTTACATCAGAAACTGTTGCTTGTGGAAGGCAGCATGTAGTTGTATCCCTGCTGCTAATGTTTCTGATAATAGTCACCCACTATCAGAGTCCTGGGCTCGACTGTTCTAAGAGCTGAGTGCCACTGACTGTTCAACCTTGAGCGGCAGTTAGCATCGGTGTTAGCTGCTGGCTGATTTGATCTGTGTCCGATCATGTTTGGGGATTCCTCACCCACATTCATCAAGTCTGGAGATTCCTCACCCACATTCATTAACACTTCAAATCTGTTCTCCAGATGTATTGGCGGTGGTAGGGAGCTAGTGTTTGGGGTAGAGGATGCTACTGCATTAATATGTGATACTCGTGACAATCTAATGTCTCGAGTGCCTTTGGGTCTCGCTCCCTGTGTGTGCCATCGATTAATGTGCTGATCAGTTCTGGCACTCAGTACGGTCTGTTTAGGGGCATTAGATTTATGGGACTCACCGACTGTGTGCTGAGGACGTCCATGACGAAGCTCTGTTGTGTGTTCCTTCTGGTTTGGTAGTCCCGCAAGTAACTTTGTTTCAAGAACTGCAATCCTTTGTAGAAGTCTGTGGCAGTTTGTGCAGCAGGTAGATTCTTCAACCAGAAGAGGCATATTATTTCTAATCCTTTTGGATGTAGGCAGCTGTGTTTTCCCTTCTCCGGAATGTAAGCTGATGGCTGCCGTCAGTGGGAGACTGGTTGGATAAAAATTCCCCTTTTTTTGTAGCAATTCTTCCAGTTAAAAAGATTGTTGTTGCCAAGATTTGTCGTTTGAGCACTGTGCCGATTTGCTGTAGTTAAAATTAGGAGATAAAATATAAAAGCAATAGAGCAAAGCGCGGAGAACATCCGAACAGTAGCGAAGCAGGAAGTTGTGTCTTAAGAACATCTAATTGTACTCAACTGTGCTATTTTGAGACACCATGAAATATGAACTAAAATGTGCTTTTAATGTACTATCTCTATTTAAAAAAATATATTAAGTTACCACTTGTAGTACACACACTGATCAGACATAACATCATGACCACCTCCCTAATATTGTGTTGGTCCCCCTTTTGCTGCCAAAACAGATGCTCGATTGGACTGAGATCTGGGGAATTTGGAGGGCAAGTCAACTTCCTCAAACTTGTTGTTGTGCTCCATTTTTGCTTTGTGGCAGGGTGCATTATCCTGCTGAAAGAGGCCACAGCCACCAGGGAATACTGTTTCCATGAAAAGGTGTACATGGTCTGCAAACATGCTTAGGTGGTACGTGTCAAAGTAACATCCAGATGGATGGCAGGACCCAAGGTTTCCCAGCAGAACATTGCCTAAATCATCACACTGCCTCCTCCGGCTTGCCTTCTTCCCATAGTGCATCTTGGTGCCATGTGTTCCCCAGGTAAGCAACGCACACGCACCCGGCCATCCTTATGATGTAAAAGAAAATGTGATTCATCAGACCAGGCCACCTTCTTCTATTGCTCCGTGGTCCAGTTCTGATGCTCACGTGCCCACTGTTGGCGCTTTCGGCGGTGGACAAGGGTCAGCATGGGCACCCTGACTGGTCTGCAACAATGTAGCCCCATACGCAACAAACTGCGATGCACTGTGTATTCTGACACCTTTCTATCAGAACCAGCATTAACTTCTTGAGCAATTTGAGCTACAGTAGCTCGTCTGTTGGATTGGACCACATGGGCCAGCCTTCGTTCCCCACGTGCATCAGTGAACCTTGGGCGCCCATGGCCCTGTTGCTGGTCCACCGCTGTTCCTTCCTTGAACCACTTTTGATAAATACTGACCACTGCAGACTGAGAACACCCCACAAGAGCTGCAGTTTTGGAGATGCTCTGACCCAGTCATCTAGCCATCACAATTTGGCCCTTGCCAAACTCGCTCAAATCCTTACACTTGCCCATTTTTCCTTCTAACACATCAACTTTGAGGACAAAATGTTCACTTGCTGCCTAATATATCCCACCCACTAACAGATGCTGTGATGAAGAGACAATCAGTGTTATGTACTTCAACTGTCAGTGGTCATAATGTTATGCCTGATCGGTGTATATTGAATATTTGCCTTTATAGACTCTGTGGAAGAACGCAAACTTTACCAAAGTCTGGATTATCGCCCACCGTCTCGTTTGGTTTCTTTTGTGTGCTTCTTGCTTTTATGGTGGGCCTGCTGTTGTGTTCATAGTTAACCACAAGGTGGCAGTGGAATGTTGAAGTGTTGAAGTGCTGCTTGGAAAAAGAGAAGGAGAGGTGATGTTCTGAAAAGACAAGTTTGGCATGTGTGAAATAAAAAAAGCATCGAAGGAATTACTCCGGTCTTGTGTTTAATACTTCAATACACAACAATTGGCGACGATGGTTTCCGTGCCTACGCCTGCATCTTTTCTGCCATGCAGTGGAGAGCCTGCGATTCCTTTTGCTACCTGGCGAAAAATGTTCGAAAATTACTTGCTTGCTATTAATGCTACAGGAGACTCATGGCCGGATGCCAGGAAACGTGCTATTCTACTACACAGTTTGGGGACTAAAGGCCAGAGGCTGTTTTACACGTGTCCTAATACTGGAACTACATTTGCAGAGGCAATGTCAGCGTTGGAGAATCATTTTGTCCCAAAGGTGAATGTTGTGGTCGCTCGACATCGCTTTCACCAGCGTTCTCAACGCGCTGATGAGACCATTTCACAGTTCCTGTCTGCTTTGCAAGATTTATCTTCATCAAGTGCTTATGGTGACATGGAAAGTGAAATGCTGCGCGATCAGCTGGTCGAACGATCGTATGCTCCAGCAGTGCGAGACAGACTCCTGCTTGAACCATCATTGACACTTGACACCGCTATTGTTATTGCATGTCAGGTGGAACAAGCGCTCTCTAATTCGGACATGCTCACGGCACAAAGTGCAGTTCAGGCCGTAGCTTCTAAACCCTTTCATCGGAAGAAGCGTGATGCACATTCTAACAGGAGCAAAATCTGTGGCTGATACTACGCGGCGCGCGAATCACGCGTGTTACCATTGCAGAGCTACAAATCACCTCGCTAATGCTGCCAATTGCCCAGCTGCTCGAGCCAAATGCCGTACTTGTGGTAAGACCGGACATTTTTCTAAAGTTTGCCGTTCTTCTGGAAGGACGTTCGGGAAGTGGTCCCGGACGTGGTTGTTCTTTTGACTGATACTGTAAATACCTCTGCAGACAAACTTTTGTGCAATGTTCATGTTACAACGGCAAATGGTGCTTCTATTGAGACTGAATTAGTCGTGGACACAGGCTCTTCAGTGTCAATCCTGCCTGTGGCTGTGTACAAACGACACTTTTCGGATTGTTCACTTACTGCTCCCAAAGTGAAACTGGTTACGTACATGAAAGAGGATATCCCTGTACTAGGATGTTTACATGCGGACGTTTCACTGAATGAAAAGGTAACCACCGCTTGTTTTTACGTTGTGAAAGGTGGCTCTGCTTTGATGGGCATGGACCTAATTCGAGCCTTGAACTGTTCTTTTCACTTTGGTACTGTTACTGCTCCTAACGAACTACATGCACTCGTTGGTGAAACTATTTCTGCTCCAGATACTTCTGTGGGGTGCGTGAAAGGCTTTGTTCATAAGCCTACAGTCAAACCTGATGCTACTCCAGTTCGACAGAAGCTTCGTCGACTTCCATTCTCCGTTCGACAAGCTGTTTCTGCAGAACTGGACTCATTACTGCAAAATGGCATAATTGAGAAAATAGATTCTTCCCCATGGATTTCGCCTATTGTTGTCACCACGAAGAAAGGAGGTAAAATACGTCTCTGTGTTGATCTGCGTGAGCCAAATAAGGCCCTGATTGTTGACAGCCACCCTCTGCCGCATATGGACGAACTGTTGAGTGAATTAAGAGGCACATCAGTGTTCACTACAATTGACTTAGCGGCTGCTTACCATCAGCTTACCTTACACGAGGAGTGCCGGGACATCACTGCGTTTATTACGCATGATGGTCTCTTCAGGTACTGCCGGGTTCCATATGGCCTTGCTTCCGTGCCATCTGCGTTTCAAAAAATGATGGAAACTGTCCTGAAAGGCATACGTGGGGTGAGGAACTACCTGGATGATATTATAGTATACGGTGCCACCCAGGAAAGTCATGATGCGACGCTGCGCTCAGTCATGCAGCGCTTGTCCGACGCAGGACTACAACTGAACTGGGACAAGTGTACGTTCAGCCAGTCATCCTTACAAATTCCTTGGACATGTCATTTCCAAACATGGAATTTTCCCAGATGAGGAACACAAGTCCGCGATCATTGAGGCTCCTGCGCCACACGATGTTGCTTCCTTGCGCTCATTTCTGGGACTGATTTCATGGTACAGCAAGTTCTTGCCGAACTCCGCTTCTGTTGCTGAGCCGTTGCGTGCACTACTTAGAGATGCGTCAACTTCTAAATTTGAATGGACTGTGTTTGCTGAACGCAGCTTCAAAGAGCTGAAAGAACTGCTTTCTGGAAGTCAGGTGCTTGCGTTGTTTGACCCTTCCCTCCCCACTATAGTGTCGACTGACGCTTCTGACTATGGATTGGGGGGGGTTTTGACACAAATACACCCAGACCGTGTAGAGAGAACTGTAGCGTTTGCTTCTAGAACCCTTACTGCTGCCGAAAGGAAATATTCTACGGTCGAGAAGGAGGCGTTGGCTTTTGTCTGGGCCGTAGAAAAATTGGCAGGCCGTATTTGTGGGGTCGACACTTTACGCTCAGAACTGATCATTGTGCGCTCACTACACTATTGGCAACCAAAGGCATTGGCCGGGCCGGTATGCGGGTCGCCCGGTGGTCGGCACGCTTGCTTTGCTACACATATGACGTCATCTACCGACCTGGACGTCTTAATTGTGCTGCAGATTGTCTATCCAGGCTGCCATTACCGACAGGAAATGATAGTGCTGCTGTGGAACCAGAGATGGTTGCTTTCGTTTACTGGACTGCCTACATTGTCTGTCGAGGATTTCATGGCTGCTTCGGAAGCTTGTCCTGAGTTAACCCAGCTGCGCTTGCGAATCGGGCAGGGCTGGCCGAAAAAATGCTGTGACCTGGATCCTGTTCTGGTGCCCTTCTTTCGCATTCGTGATGAACTGTGTGTGGATGGTGTGCTAGTGAGGAGAGGTGAACATCGTGTTCTTGTTCCTTCTACATTGCGCTCTAAGATGATAAGCCTAGCACATGAGACACACCAAGGAATTGTCCAGACGAAACAGAGGCTGCGTGAATTATTATGGTGGCCTCAGATGGATGCTCAAGTACAGTCGGCTGTCTCTTCCTGCTTAACGTGCCAATTGAATGACAAATCGGCTAAAACAGCACCGGCTCCGCTTCAGCCTGTCAGCCTGCCATCTGGACCATGGCAGAAACTAGCGATCGATATCGTTGGACCTTTTGAGAGAGGACCTTCTGATTGTCGTTTTGCCATTTGTCTGGTGGATTACTATAGTAAGTGGCCTGAGGTAGCATTTTCTCAGAATGTCACTGCTGAGGTGGTCACATCGTTCCTCCAATCAGTTTTCAGTAGAGAGGGAAATCCACAGTGTGTTGTGACTGATAACGGGCCTCAATTCCTCTCCAGTGTGTTTGCAGCATTCTTAAAGGAGAGAGGAATAAGTCACATGCGTAGTACGGTCTATTTTCCACAATGCAATGGGGCTGTGGAGAGGTGGAACAGAGTCCTGAAAGAATGCATCCTCTCTGCGGAACAGATGGGGAAACCATGGAAACATGCAGTGACTGAGTTCTTGCAAAGCTACAGAGCTACCCCTCACAGTACTACAGCCGTTTCACCTTCTGAGCTTCTCCATCATCGCAAAATGCGTACAAAGCTGAATGATTTTCCTGTTGGCCCCAAAAGTGACAAATGTGCTAGAGTGAAAGAGACTGTGAGTAACAAACAGTGCAAGAGTAAAGAGTACACTGACAAAAGACGTGGTGCCAAGTACCACACTTTCAAACCAGGAGACCAGGTGAGAGTGAAACAACCTGGGCATGTGAAGAAGGGTGTTTCTCAGTTCTCACCACCACTGAACATTGAGCAACAAATCAGGAAAGAGTACCTTCGTTCTGAGTGACAAAAAGAAATGGAATGTATCGAAACTAGCTCGCTTTACAACCCCTGTTACCACACAGAATGAGAACTTGCAAGCACCAGTGACATTTAATCTTAGGAAAAGTAGTAGAGTGTGTAGAATGCCAACGTGGTTGAAGGAATATGATTTAAAGTGAAGTGAAGTGAAGTTGTACATGCATGAAAGAAAAAAAAAGTAAAGAAAACATGCATCTTTGTTTTGGTTATGTTGTGAGCTTGTGAACAGTTGTAATTGCTTAAATACTTAAAACTGTGCATTAGAAAGAGTAAAACAAGGTCAGTTGCATTGGTTAAGTTGTTGTGAGTTATTAACAAGTACACAGTAATTTTACGTGATTTTGTTACCTTACAAGAGTAACTTTGTTCTGAATACTAATCTGTGATATGAAGAATCTTTCAAGTAAGAGGGGAAATGTTGTGTTCATAGTTAACCACAAGGTGGCAGTGGAATGTTGAAGTGTTGAAGTGCTGCTTGGAAAAAGACAAGGAGAGGTGATGTTCTGAAAAGACAAGTTTGGCATGTGTGAAATAAAAAGAGCATCAAAGGAATTACTCCGGTCTTGTGTTTAATACTTCAATACACAACACCTGCATGCTGTCGGAATCCCCGCTCCTGCTTCCGATCGTCGGTCCTCCGGAGTGGTTGCTCTGCGCGAGTGCATTCGGCTTCCATCTACCCAGCCGTCGGCAGAGTTTTCCACACCGTATACCGGTGTGTGTGCATCAATCGCCTGTCTACATTGTCCTGGCTGGGGGTTTGTACTCGAATATTCTGGCAGACCAAATTTTCATCAGCCATTGTTGTTTTTCCACTCGAAGTATTATTTTTCACCGGTGGGTAACTGATGTTAAATCAAATGACTCTGATGAAAATAAGTCTAAATATATTTTAAACATCAAGACTTTTAATTACTATCCTCTTATTTATTGGAAATGTTGAGCTTAATCTCGAACCTGACTCAAATATTTTCTTGACAAGTTTAGGTATATTGCATTTATGGGGACTATATGCACATGCAAACTGCAACAGACTTTATACTGCTGTACTGCAACCTCCGTGTATGTTTTTACCTATAACTCAAAACTATTTACCCTATTTAAGAATTCCAGCTCCGACTCTTGCTCCCCCATCTCTTCCAACTCTGCCTTTTGAAACATCTTTTGCTTGTCCGATAATCAAAACAAAGAAAAAAGTTTCACCCAAGAAAAAGCCCAATTAACCTAAGTCAACTTGGTAGCACCAGAGGCTTTAAAATCTGCTACTTAAATATTCGAAGCCCTGTCCCTAAAATAGACAAATTTAAAATCATGCTTGCGCAATTGAAGGCACATGTAATGGCAATCTCAGAATCATGGTTAACTCCTAGTATTCCTGATTCTTTCCTTTCCATAGAAAATTATAAATTTTATCGTAAAGACTGTACTGTTAAGACTGGCGGCGGAGTGGTCTTCTGTGTGAGCCAGAATTATGCACACCAAATATTAAAAGTTGAGACAGAAACTGAAACTTTAAAACTGGTAGTACATTTTACCCCTCAACATACAATTACTATTATTGTGATTTACAAGCCTCCAAATGTCACTGATAGTGTTTATTTATCTCAGCTTTCTAACATAATTAAATCTGTTACAACAAAAGAGCTTGTAATTCTGGGTGATATCAACCTTGACTGGAATGACGGCTTATCAAAATCTTTGAAAGCCATTGCAATTAAATTTGGACTTTATCAATTATTCAAGGAACCAACAAGAATTGGCAAAACATGTAGTTCAATTCTAGATCTCATCTATACAAATGACCCTTTAAAATATGCAATGTCTGGTGTTATAGATTCGGCTATTTCAGATCATTTTCTCATTTATGCAGTTAGGACAATCTTAAAACCCTCAAAAACTCATGCTCCTCACTGGGTACCAAAAATACCAACTTCAAAATTACCGCGATTTAATGCGGAATTTAGTGTTACTGATTGGAGCGATGAGATGTCAATGGAAAATCTGGATCAAATTCTAACGCAATTTCACACTAAACTTCAGAAAATACAGAATAAATATACCATTATCAGTAAGGTTCGACCTAGACAGTGTAAACTACCATAAATAAATTCTGACATATTGCAACTCCTTAAACAGAAGGCCTCTCTCCTTAAAATATACAGGTTAGGTTGAACACCGGAGAGTAAAAATAACTTCATACAAATTAGAAATAAATGTACTGCTGGACTGCGTAAGGCTAAGGCGGCCTATTTCCAACAACAGATTACTCTATCTGCTACTTACCCAAATACGTTATGGCAGACCCTTAAAGTCATCACCAGCAAAAATGAGAAGAAAAAGAATGTCAATATTCAAATTTCCCTACAGGGTACTCTTATCTCAGATTCGGAAAAGATTGCAAGTGCTTTTAATGATTATTTTGTATCATCTGTTAAAGAATTGGCAACCAATTTTGCAGCTTCTTTCTTCTCACCTGTTCTCTCTCTCTAACACCTGATCAGTTTTCATTTTCTGAGATCTCATAGAACAAGGTAATAAGAATATTGCACTCATTAAAAAATTCTCATGCCTGTGATATTTATGGATTAAATACTTTATTTTTGAAGACTCATGCTGATAGCCTTATACCTCTTTTTCAGCATTTAATTAATCTTTGCATCAGGCTTTCGATCTTTCCTACTGATTGGAAAAGAGCACAAATCACTCCAATTTTTAAATGTGATGATCCTACTCTTGTTTCAAATTATAGACCTATAGCAATACTCCCAACAATGTCGAAGTTACTTGAAAAAACCTTGCATAACCAGTTAATTTCTTATCTAGAAATTAATAACTGGCTCAGTGACTGTCAACACGGTTTCCGCGCTAAGCGATCTACCATGTCGGCATTACTACTCTTTCCTGAACAAATACGTAATGCTCTTAACAAAGGTCACATCACTGGAGCTGCCTTCGACACAGTGAACCATCAGATCTTGCTTAAACTTTATTCATTTATTTATTCATTTATTATTCTTTTTTGACAAACAGGTCGCAAGCTGTTAAAATTAACCATGTAACATCTCATTCTTTAGTTTGTGATGTGGGTGTTCCTCAAGGCAGTATTCTTGGACCTTTACTTTTTCTTTTATACATTAATAACCTCCCTCAAGTGTGTAAATATTCAGAATGCTTACTGTATGCTGATGATACTGTGATTTTTTTTTTTTTTTTTTTTTTTCTCTGACTCTAATCCTGACGTCATAAATTCTAAATTAACATTTGATTTTCAGTGCTTACATGATTGGTTGAAAAAGAACCACCTGACCATCAAGGTAAAAAAAAACTGAATGTATGTACTTTCATTCAACTAGAAAACTATGCTGATTCTATTACCTTTGCAAATCAAGATCTTGTCATTACAAAGACTTATAAATATCTTGGTGTGTTACTTGATACACATCTTACATACCAGGATCATATTTCTAATTTAACAAAAAAACTGAATCAGAAACTTTGTGTATAACAAGATTAGATCATATCTTTCTTTTTCTGTTTCTGAAACTTACCTACATGCAATTGTGTTTTCAACAGTGTCTTATTGTCTTCCTATCTGGTCTCTTACCACTAAGGAAATTACTGAATCAATAGCACAATTATATAATCGAGCTCTTAAGATCCACAGTAATCTTCCAAAATGGTCCCATCATTGCATTACACTTACAACGCTCTGAATTTTCAGCACTATATAAATAGTCACGCTATTACATTTTATTTTCAAATTCAAAATGTCACTTCGCCAACACTTGCTGCACTTCATCCGTCAAACAATATGAGACCAGTACGCCTCACAAGGTCAGTTTCACAGGCACTTATACCAGTCCCTCCATATAAAAACAACTATGGAATTGAATTGAATTGAATTGAATTGAATTGAATTGAATTGAATTGAATTGAATGGTCAGAAATCCTTTTTTATACATATACCAAAATTTGGAATGATTTTCCACATCACATAAGAAAAATACCATCCATCACATGTTTCAAAAAGGCATACAAACGGTTTCTTTTAAACAGTTACACTTGTACTCACTGATCGTTTATTTATTGTCCTATCTCTGTTTGTATTGTTTGTATTGTTTTTAGTTGTTTGTATTTGTTTAGCCTGTGCTAATGTTTTGTATCTAAGTGTTTTTGACCTTGTGCTGTAACTTGTGTTTTATGTTTTATATTCTGCAGAATTCTGAGTCAGGACCATTTAAATTGTACCTTAATGTTACCTTTTAACCTTTCCTGTATAATAAATTAAATGAAATGAAAACTATAGGTAAAGGCCTTTCTCTTTGAGGCAAAGGAAAGTCTGGTCTCAAGCAAAGATATTATCTCCAATGCATTTTCTTTGTACGTACAAAAATATAGTTATATAGTCACCTTTATGAGGAATTATAAGGTTCTATCTGACATTTTTGTCAAAATTGAGTAATTTTTTATTCAAGTATTCGTGACAACTTTTTTACATTGATTGATTTTTATTTTTTGTACATTTTTGGACTTTTTATTTAGAAAACATCTATCTATCTATCTATCTACCTACCTACCTACCTACCTACAATTTTAGCTTTTAAAACTACTTAACTAAAACTTGGTGAGGTGGTTGACTGAATTCTGTGCTTTGAAAAGAGAAGAAAAACACTGACAGCAGTTTTATTTACAAATTGTTGGGTTGCACAATGTTTCTGTCTCTTGTAATGATTAAAATGAAACTGCTTACTACTCAAGAATTAAGTAAGTGTGAGAGTTAACCATAAATTTGAAAAATAGTAATAGTAGTAAAGATCCTTGCTTTAAAAAATACCGCTCCACCTCTGCAGAAGACCTGTTTCTGAGTTTCTTTTTTATCACCAAGCAGATAGGATCTTATATTTAGAATAAAACATTGAAGACTGAATAAATCAGTGAGAATTTTATCTTGGCTTATGGCATCAGTCACTGTTGAAAGTTCCCCAACAAACTGATTGGCGTGGAAACACACAGTACATCACAAACTTGGCCCTACTTTCCACCAATGGGCTAGATGTTTAACTGAGTAAATACTTGGTCTGCCAAATGTTTTCTACTAATTTTGTCGAGGGCAACAATTTAAAAATCAACAGCCATACCATTCCAGTATCAATAAACGGTAAACGTTTAGACTGCTTGTAAAGGTGTTTTAGTATATATAGCTTGAGAGTTCATGGAAAAAGTCCCTGTGAAAGTAGTAACTGGGTCTATATTGTCAGTATTTCTTGCATCTGGGATGCCCGAGGCATGGCTAAAAGGACCTTTAGCCTATGTCTCACTCCATATCTTTATTTTTTCTCTCCCTCATCTCTCACATAACCTCTGCCTCGCTTTCCTTCCCAGCTTGCTTATTATCTCCACTTGCTGGTGTCATATTGCAATGTGTCCTATAGTTGTATCAAGCATTTAATCTGATACTGTGTGCTATTAGATACACCAAATCTGCCGAAAGACTATCCAAGGATCACAGTTGGAGAATTGCAGAGATTAGTTGAGTCTTGAGTCTCAGAAAGCCTAAAAAAAATTATCAAACAGTACCTACATACCCACAAGTTGTTCGGGAGAGTTTCAAGAAAAATCTTCTGCTCTTATCCAGAAACAATCTCCAGCATATTCACTTGTCAGTCAAGACTGGAACTTCAAACGGGACCAGCTTCTATGGTCAGATGAAACTAAAAATGAGCTTTTTGGCAGCAAACTCACCAGATGGGTTTGGTGCACACATGGATAAAAAGTACCCCATGCCCACGGTTAAATATTCTGCTGGATCTTTAATGTTGTGGGCCTATTTTTCTGCTGGAGGTCCTGGACATCTTGTTCAGATACAAGGTATCATGGATTCTATCAAATACCAACAGATAAAAATTCAAAACCTGACCGCTTCTGCTAGAAATCCAACAATGGGCCATGGCTGGATCTTCCATTAGGACAATGATCCAAAACAAACATCAAAACAAACACAAAAATGTGTCACTGAGCCCAAAATGAAGCTTCTGCCATGGCCATCCCAGTCCCCTGACCTGAACCCTAAAGAAAATGAGTGGAGTGAACTGAAGAGAAGAAGCACTAACATGGACCTGGGAATCTGAAGGATCTGGAGATATTCTGCATGAAGGAATGGTCTCTGATCTCTTGTCGGGTGTTCTCCAAACTCATCAGGCATTATAGAAGAAGAGTGAGAGCTGTTTTCTTGGCAAAAGGAGGTTGCAAAAATTATTAAATAAAAGGGTGACAATAATTGTGGCCAACATGTTTTTTAGATAAATATTTATTTCATAATGTGACTTTCACCCCACTTTCAATTCTTTTTCTTCAATGAAAGGTTAGACTTTTGCTAATTTTAAGAATTAAAGATCAAAAGGATAAACAAGGCAGATTTATTTTTACAGTCATCTTTGATCATATTTACCAAGGGTGCCAATAATTCTGATCACCACTGTATTTCATACAATAAAGACACATATAAAATTAAGACAAACATAATGCATGACACGAGGGGGTTAAATTACCCAAATGTGCAAGTTTAAGGTAACTTATAACTGAAACAACATCATGAACTCTTATGCACTCAAATAACATCGACATAATGACCATTTATCATGTATAGGGGCTATTGTGCTATACACAAAGCACCCATGCTAACCATGTGCTCAGGCATGCTAAATTAATGACACACTATTAATACAATAAAACAAACTGCTTTCAACACATAGAATTCATCAGTATCTCATTAAACAGAGTTTATATTTAAACGGAAGTGTGTTTTGTGCATCTTGTTTTGCAGTTACCTGAAAAGAAGTATAATAGAGAAAATTAAAGAAGAGGGCTGCAGTGGTGTCTTCCTTTACGGTGTATTTACTCTGAATAAAGCACATCATGGGCGCGCCACCTACCAAAGCGTGCAATGGCATCGTGCAGGAATGCCAAACGAAAATTATTAATTTAATTAATGCACATAACACTTTTTTTCATGTAAAGCACAAATAAAAAAAAAAAATAAATAAACAGTATTTAGCAATATAAAAAAAAAACTAACAATTTTATATTTAATTCAAAGAAGAAATTGTACGAACATAAACATAACTTGTATTCAGTACATCACATACGCAGATGCCTTTCATAGATTCACTCGACGCTATGTCAGTAGCTGATGCTATGGGAATAGTATACAATGAAGTAATTAATGGTTAATCAGTCCACAAAAAAAGACAGCACAGACTAACAAACATGAAACACTGACAACCCGCTTAAGGGAACCCAAGGTCAGGTCAATAGCAAGATTGAAAAAAAAAGGAAAAAAGCAGCTTTCCTGCTACAGCTACTGAGCAAACAAATAAGTGCTCAGACGTATTGTACAACATTAGCTCATATAATCAATTTAAGCCTTCAATGCCCTAAACCAGACAAAGCCTACTTTCACTCTCCTGAGATTAAAAGGGCAGAGGAGAAATGGAACGCAAACTTGAAAGTGAAACTCGATGCAACCTTGGGTACATATCCTAACCTAGGTTGCAGCAAGACCTTCACCAGACAAGGAGCAAAATCTGTACATGGGCTCAATGACAAATCCTGTCACTCTCTGATTCTCTTGAGAGAGGACAGGGCCAATAACAACACCATTTTAAGTGTCGGAAACTCCTCAAGGTCTTACTAGACATACTAGAAACTTCCAGGCAAGTGTGTTGAGACAAGCTGGCACTAGAAGCAAACAGATCCAACTCCACCCTGCCAGATCAGACTCAACACTTGAGGATATAACCTCTGCCGATGGTGCAAAACACACTGAGAAAACTTAGTCGGCCAACGAACAAAAACTGCCCGACGGCCGACCGTCGGCTTGGTGTGTTCCGGGCTTTATGGACCATCTGCCCTGTTTCTAGCATGAATCAGACAGAGATGTAATGACTGAAAGCTAGCAGGAGACAATCATGCCTTCATTGTGCATGAGTCCAGATCTCAGTATGGTATAACACTCAGTCAGACGTTGCATGACTGGTATGTATGGTTTGAAGAACCCAACGAGATACGTTTGACTGAAGTTAACACACTGACAAACAATCTGAGAGTGGATTCAGATGTTGCATGACTGAGTTACGCCATGGTCAGTTGAAACAGAGTGACCAGCTATACAAGTCGGTACAGCCACCTGAGAGTGCACAGACTGAAGAAAACTTTCGGTGGCATGAGATATGAGGGGTATATCCTACTAAGTATATAATTTTTTTGCTTCTGCTGGGGAAAACCTTCCTGGATGGAGACCTGAAAGCACAAAAATTTGTGTAGAATCTGAATCGATCAAAAACACAATTGTAAAAGTTACTTTTCCAACCCTTCACCCATGTAGACTCCATAATGTCTGCCCCACCCCATGGAGAACTATCTGCTTTACTCACACACTTCAAAGACACTTGATTGTTCTCAATACAAGAACCAGACATGCAGCCCATAGAAATGCCATCCTTTCCACTAATTCATTGACAAATTTGCTTAAATGAATGAATATGAATTTCCCCAGTACATTTTGTGTATTATTACTGTTTGTATATTGTTTTTTTGTTTGTTTGTTTGTTTGTTTGTTTGTTTGTTTTTGTATATTGTGTAGTGTTATGCATGCCCAAGGACAGAAACTCTAGATAATGTATCCCATATAGGTGGTGTTTCATATCACACTTTGGTGGACATACCAATCTCATAGAATGCATTGTATGTTTGTTATTTTTATCAGAGTATAAATGAACACAAACTGCCAGGTCACTCCCCTTATGCAAATGAGTCCACTTTCAAACAAAGGAACATTTCCCGCTTGGAAATTGCACCTTTCTCATTAGTCAAGCCAAAACTCAAAGGTGTGACTTCTGTAGAGGTTTAAAAAAGCACGCAGATTGCGCTAGTCTCTTCTGTTCTTGTTCCTGCTGATACTACTGATTGCTGTCACGTGAGACCCCACCCGGTCCCCGAGCCAGGCTGGCATGCTTCACTCACTTCAAGCCATGCACAACTTCCTCGACAACAGGGTCAAATTAACAGTGCAAATTCGTCATTTCTTCATTCAACACAGAAGATATTGATTACAATTTCAGCACCATCGGACCGAACCATCAAGAATTTCTCCTGAGACTGCAGATCTGGACGCTCCTCAACAGCTAAGGCATTTGCAAGTATCGTCCATTTGAACACTAAATGGCGATTTAGTACTAAGTTGTGAACCCCTTTGTTAACAAAGGTGCTTTATAGTGAGAAACTGATGGTTCTTCCAGCTCGTTAAATGACTCTTTTCATAGCTTCTTTCCCCTGTTATGCTACGGTTCAAATTCATTTTCACTCTCTCATTTCCTATGTCTGTGTGTTTAGTCTAGTTATGTGTTCATGATGTAGTTAAACCTTGTGTGCACATTCTTGCGAGTTGATTCTGATCTGCTTATAAACAAATGTCACTGATAACGATTATGATCACAGCTACATGCTAAGAAAGAGTTATTTTTCTGTGGCCACAGAAAATATCCTTTCTGAAGAGTTGATAGACAATCAATACTGAGTGTTCGCTGGCCGAACAGATTAATTGATTGTAATATTAATTCAGCTACATCAAATTAATTTGATTAACTGATTCAAATATTTATAATTAATTATAATGAGTTATGATTGATTATTCATATTTCCGTTAAGCATTGACAGCTGTAACAGTGTCACCAAAAAGTCCACTCTGAGAGACAGAAGCATCCATCAAGAAAGCTTGAAATTCCAAAGATGGTGCTCGGTTACAACAATGCCAGCCATAGATGGCAGTTTCCAGGATCTCAATATCTCCTGATAGAGATCCTGAAAAAAGGGCAAAGGCCTGTGAGACAAACCTGCTACAGGCAGCCAAGAAACAACATCCAGCAACTCATAGGATAAAGAAGAATGTGCTTACTAGCCGCAAGAGGGAAGAGCGTGCCACCGAACTCCTCAGGGTACGAGGCCCCTGTGGACAGAACATCATCAGATTAGTCACACCTGGAACGTGTTCCCATAGTGTCAGTTACTGACTCAGCATCAAGTGAACCTATAAAAGGGAACTAATTTAAAGCATAATTAACCGTCTTGCCTTGATGACATATCTAAAAAATATTTAAGGAAAGCAAATGTTTAGCAAACATTCTGTTTCCTCCACTTACTGATTTTTTTCCACCTGCCCCTATGTTTAAGACAAGACATTTATTGCACAGCATATATTTAATATAAGTCAAAATCAAAAGTTTACATTGCTAATATTTTAGCCACTCCTTTCAATATGATTAATTTCATTTAAAGGTGCCGTAGAACGGCTTTTCAAAAGATGTGATATAAGTCTAAGGTGTCCCCTGAATGTGTCTGTGAAGTTTCAGCTCAAAATACCCCATAGATTTTTTTTATTCATTTTTTTTAACTGCCTATTTTGGGGCATCATTAAATATGCACCGATTCAGGCTGTGGCCCCTTTAAATTCTCGTGCTCCCCGCCCCCAAGCTCATGACTGCCTTAAACAGCATAAACAAAGTTCACACAGCTAATATAACCCTCAAAATGGATCTTTACAAAGTGTTCGTCATGCAGCATGTCTAATCGCGTAAGTACAGTGTTTATTTGGATGTTTACATTTGATTCTGAATGAGTTTGAGGCTATGTTCCGTGGCTAACTGGCTAAAAGTACACTCTTGGAGAGATTTATAAAGAATGAAGATGTGTTTATGAATTATACAGACTGCAAGTGTTTAATAATGAAAATAACGACGACTCATGTCTCCGTGAATACAGTAAGAAACGATGGTAACTTTCACCACATTTAACAGTACATTAGCAACATGCTAACAAAACATTTAGAAAAACAATTTACAAATATCACTAAAAATATCATGTTATCATGGATCATGTCAGTTATTATTGCTCCATCTGCCATTTTTCGCTATTGTCCTTGCTTGCTTACCTAGTCTGATGATTCAGCTGTGCACAGATCCAGACGTTAATACTGCCTGCCCTTGTCTAATGCCTTGAACATGGGCTGGCATATGCAAATATTGGGGTTGTACATATTAATGATCCCGACTGTTACATAACAGTCGGTGTTATGTTGAGATTCGCCTGTTCTTCAGAGGTCTTTTAAAGGTGCCCTAGATTATGTTTTTAAAAGATGTAATATAAGTCTAAGGTGTCCCCTGAATGTGTCTGTGAAGTTTCAGCTCAAAATACCCCATAGATTTTTTTTTTTATTAATTTTTTTTAACTGCCTATTTTGGGGCATCATTATAAACGCGCCGATTTTATGCTGTGGCCCCTTTAAATCCCATGCTCTCTGCCCACGGAGCTCGCGCTTGCCTTAAACAGTGCCTTAACAAAGTTTACACAGCTAATATAACCCTCAAAATGGATCTTTACAAAGTGTTCGTCATGCATGCGGCATGCATGCGTCGGATTATGTGAATATTGTATACTGTTATATTGTTTACTTCTGATTTTGAATGTGTTTGATCTCCGTGAATACAGTAATAACTGATGGTAACTTTAACCACATTTAACAGTACATTAGCAACATGCTAACGAAACATTTAGAAAGACAGTTTTCAAATATCACTAAAAATATCATGTTATCATGGATCATGTCAGTTATTATTGCTTCATCTGCCATTTTTCGCTATTGTTCTTGCTTGCTTACCTAATCTGGTGATTTGGTTGTGCACATCCAGATGTTAATACTGGCTGCCCTTGTCTAATGCCTTTTATAATGTTGGAAACGTGGGCTGGCATATGCAAATATTGGGGGCGTACACCCAGACTGTTACGTAACAGTCGGTGTTATGTTGAGATTCGCCTGCTCTTCGCCTGTTCTAAGAAGGAGGAAACAATGGAGTTTGAGACTCACTGTATGTCATTTCCATGTACTGAACTCTTGTTATTCAACTATGCCAAGATAAATTCAATTTTTCATTCGAGGGCACCTTTAAACAAATCAAATTTACATAAGGAGGAGGAGCAATGGTGTTTGAGACTCACTGTATGTCATTTCCATGTACTGAACTCTTGTTATTCAACTATGCCAAAGTAAATTAAATTTTTCATTCTACGGCACCTTTAATGCATTAAAGGTATTCGGTTTTCAATAGGAAAGGTGTCATTTAAGCAGCCCCTAAAGTAATAATTAACAATTTTTACAACGGAAGTGATACAATCAAAAACCAACTTTAGCTCGATAAGAATTTTCCTATTGTCACTGTGAACCTGCTTTGAAACCAGTGTTATTTCGTTGATGAATAATTTTCTATGTTTATATGGTAATATGTTTTAGATGATTGTAAGAATGCATATTTTATTATCCCACATCTGAACTTAAATGAGCAGCCTGCTACTACAGTGCAGACTGCAGACATCAGAATGTATTTGCAGAAAACAATATTGCAGACTGCAGAATCACAGTGTATTTCGGAATGGTTTATAATTTTTTTTACCCCTGGTCATTATTATTTTGTTTACACAATAAACAATTTAATTTAATTTAATTTAATTTAATTTAATTTAATTTAATTTAATTTAATTTAATTTAATTTAATTCACAGGAAGGAAAGATTAACAACATTATTTGACACATTATTTTACAAGTATTAGGGTTATTATAGTTAACTAAACCTAAAACCATAAACAATCTTCATTACTTTAAATTACTTGAAAGTGTTAACTAAAATTAAAAATAAATAAATATATAAAAAATGTAAACATGTTTTATTTCATCTAGTTTCTAAGCTTTAGCTTAACCTGATGTAAAATAACTAAAACAGAAATAAAAACTATATAGACATTTAAAAGCAAAAACTAAAATACATAAACACGCAAAAACTTTTAACTAAAATTACAATGAAAGCAGAAAAATTTAAAATCTAAATCTACTATTATAGTTTTGTTTAAAATCAAAATTTTAAACAAAACTATAATAGTACCTCAATGATAAGTGTGTCAATCCCTGAAAAGCACTGAATTGAGCTCTCTTTCGTGTCTTTTTGCACTTGAACGGTCAAAAACAACATAAACAGTTTGGAGAATATCAGATGTATATCAGTGTATTGGATCTGAGTATTGTTAAAGAAATGCTTGCTTAATGCATTACAATTTAATTAAACCTTTTAGATTTTAGTCGACTAAATCTACTGTAGATTTAGTTGACTAAAATCTTATGATATTTAGCCGACTAAAACTAAAACAATTTCTGATAACTAAAATATGACAAACTAAATGGCATTTTAGTCAAAAGACTATGACTAAAACTAAATCAAAATTTGTTGTCAAAATTAACACTGTTTGAAACAATATGTTTTGTGAAAAGCTCTATATAAATGAAGATGACTTGACTTGACATTAGGTTGAGGTGTTTACATTTTAAATGCTGATGTGAGTGGCCTTTTCAGGCCTTCTGTGTTGCATTTTTTTTTTTTTTTATCAGAACTTTTTATCTTATTCTATGGATATGGCTTTTTTATCTTCAAGTCAGTGCAAGAGACTTTGATTATTCAAGGGAGCAGCTGATCTCTCTCTCCAGACAATTGGACATGCTGGTAATGTTTACCCAATACCACAAATTCCTAGGATGTAGAGCCGGTGTTATGCTTAAAGCTAAGCTAAGAGAGAAACTATAGAGGTACAAGCCCTCTGTTCCATTGTTAGTGATGCAGAATGTGAATTCACTGACCAGTAAGACTGATGAACTGGCTACCCTGTTGAGGAACCAGAAAATCTACAGGGAATGCAGCCTCATGTGCTTAACGGAGACTTGGCTAACTAGTAATACTCCAGATGCAAATGTGGATTTTCTGGGATTCACTACTGTGAGAGCAGACAGGAATGTGAATTTTAGTGGCAAACTCAAAGGTGTTTTTTGTGAACAATAGGTAAAGTAACCCAGGGCACGTAACTTTTAAGGCTATCAACTGCTGCCTGGACATTGAATTGCTAGTGGTGTGTTTCCATCCATACTACATGCCCAGAGAGTTTTCACACACCATTGTTGTTTGTGTTTACATTCCCCCGTGAGTGAATGCAGAGGCAGCATGTGATGTCATCCACGCTACCGTGGCGCACTTCAAACACAACACCCCACAACACAGCTTTCATTGTGATTTCTGGCGATTTTAATCATGTTACACGACTCCACTCTAGCTGCTTTCTACCTGTTTTTGAATTGTCTCACCAGGAAAAAAAAAAACAATTGATTATAACTGTCTCAGCTATTTCAAACCAGACCTGTGACAGGAGAATGAGAGGGAATCAATCTTGCAACATACCCTATTGCAGGGGTTTTCAAACCTGTACTGGAGGACCCCCAGCCCTGCACATTTTGTATGTCTCCCTTATTTGACACACCCACTTCAGGTCTTGCAATCTTTACTAATGAGCTGATGACTTGAATCAGGTGTGTTAGATGAGGTAGACATACAAAATGTGCAGTGCTGGGGGTCCTCCAGGACAGGTTTGAAAACCCCTGCCCTACTGGATACTGTGTTCAGGGTTGGGTCATGAATGCATGGATAAACAAATGGCAACAAAAAATCTTTTCCCAGCATATATTGATTATTTACACCAGTGGTAATTTTGACAGTAAATTTTGATTTAGTTTTAGTCATAGTCTTTTGACTAAAATGTCATTTAGGTTTAGTCATATTTTAGTCATCAGAAATTGATTTAGTTTTAGTCTAGTTTTCTACAGTAATCTCTAAATCAGTTCAATTGTAATGCATTAAGCATTTCTCTAACAATACACAGATCCTATACACTGATATAGGTACATCTGATATCCCCCAAACTGTTTATGTTCACCCAACTGTACTTTGCTCGCCAAAGCGGACGGTTTTTGACCGTTCAAGTGCAAAAAGACACAAAAGAGCAAAATTCAGTACTTTTGAGGGATTGACACACTTATCAAGGTACTATTATAGTTTTCGTTAAAAATTTTAATTAGATTTGATTTTTAGTTTTTCTGCTTTCATTGTAATTTTAGTTAAAAGTTTTAGTAATTTTTTTGTGTTTGTCTTTTAGTTTTTGCTTTTAAATGTCTGTAAGTTTTTATTTCTGTTTGTTATTTTAATACCTCAGGTTAAGCTAAAGCTTAGAAACTAGATGAAATAAAATAAGTTTACATTTTATAAATATATTTATTTTTATTTCAGTTAATGTTTATTTCAAGTTATGAAGATTTCTTTGGTTTTAGGTTTAGTTAACTATAATAACCCTTATACTTGTAAAATATATTGAATATTATTGAATAATAATGTGTCAAATAATGTTCTTAGTCTTTCCTTCCTGTGACAGAAGATACAGTAGTTTACTATGAATTAAATAGAAATTAAATTAAATACAGTTTATTGTGTAAACAAAATAACAATAATGACCAGGAAAAAATTATAATTATAAACCATCCCGAAATACACTGTGACTCTTATTCTGAAATGTCTGCAGTCTGCACTGTAGCAGGCTGCTCATGAGGGAGATAAAATATGCATTCTTACAACCGTCTAAAACATAAACATCATGTAGTAAACATTGTCATAATTCATTAACATTAGCTCATAAGCAATCGCTTGGCATAAATGTGCGCTATTCATTAATTGCGAAGCAGTCTGAAGTGCAGCTGTGCGAGCGCACAACAGCGCCGCTTTTCCCGCGGTTAGATCAGCACGTTACACTACAAATGTGCGCATCTTCCACACAGGACAGCAGTCCTATCTTCCCAAATCGTCCCTCTCTTTCATTTTCGTCTCGTTTTTATTCGTTGACGAAAATTAGAGTAGATTTTAGTCATAGTTTTAGTCATTCAAAATGCATTTTTATTTAGTCATCGTCTAGTTATCTTCTGTGAAAAAATGAAAAATGTCGTTGACAAAAATTGACAAATTATTCGTCAATGAAATTAACACTGATTTACACAACACAATTCACCATAAACACAAAGCAAACAAACTCCCATCACATTAAATGATCACCCAAAAAATAGTCAAAGTCCAAAATAATAGTGTGGGTGTATGAGTAAGAAATGTCCAACAAAGATGTTGATGAATGATTTGGTTTGGTAAAGCAAGCAGTAGATGGTAGGATCGATGAAATGATGAAAGGTAGTATATGTCCTTCTTGATGTAGGCCTGGAGTCTGAATAAAATTCTTGGGCAATACTGCTCCAAATTTGGCACTCCTCCATGGCAGTGTAAAGTTTATGTGTAACATAAAAATCCTCTACAAAAGAAAACTAATTAACTTTTGTTTACAAACCAAACAAACATAGCACCCAAAACATTCACATAAGTAACCTTTCCCAAACAATAAACATCACAAACTCTTCACAAAAGCATACACAAAAGTAAAAGATGAAATATAAAGCAACTCACGGTTGAGCAGAAAACCAAATGTTTCTCAAGCCAGAAGTGTTTTTGAGAACAGCAGATACCATGTGATAACTGAAACCAAACAATATACACTAACAAGAAGCGACACTCAATAGAACGTTCCATTGCAACACCGGCGCCCAACAGCAATACTATCACTGGTGATCATCAAATCCTTTTAACAGTTTATTTTACAGACTTTGTGTTTAAGTCTTCCACTTATTTCACAAAATCTTTGCTCTCTAGAAACCCAGTCAGTTTAGGTTAAAATTCTTTATTAGCCTATGGGATAACAGACACAGCAATGCATCATGTATTATAAGATCGTTATGTTTGTAGTGTGATCCATTACAATGTACAATATAGCCTATTTCAATTCAGACCTAGTGTCATGAATCTCTAGCGATATTACAAGTATTTAATCAATTCGTGGGTGAAATATATGAATATAATAAATCATAAAGCCTTATGATTAATTATGATACATATATCAACCCAAGAGGGAATTAATAGTTGTGTAGAGAAACTATCCTAGTTTGTCCAGCAAACCGTTAGTTTCCTCACAGACTATTATAAAAAGAATGTTATTCTCTGGGTGTGAGGATAAATTCCTATTATAGCATCAAAGCGTAAAGCAGTGTTGCCAGTGTTCTCCGGTGGGTTTTTCAAACGAGGTTTAAACTGAAGAGTAAAATAACCTGAAAAGAAAGAAGAGAGAGAGTCCATCTCCTAGGTGATGGCGGATGACGAAGGCTTGACGAAAGCAACGCTTGTGCCAAGAAGATGGTCTTCCCGATGAATAATGGCGCGTGATGGAAGCGCGGTCGCCTGAGACGTCCGGGAGAGATGTGCACGAGAGGTGATGGACAATTCAGAGACAATCGAGAGACAAAGCAAAAATGTTTGTGCTTGTCTTTTATGGACACTGGAAGACTTCTCTTTGATGGGCTAGATGTTCTTCCTCTGACATGGAGTAAACTACAAAATTGTTGATGTATAAAAACAACTCTTACCCCTCATTTCTTTCAGCACAAACTCCATCAGTTGCTGGAATGTGGCTGCGGCGTTTGAGGCCGAAAGGTAAACAAAGAAATTCATATAATCCTGATGTAGTGAAAGCAGTTTTGGGGATACTCTCTGGCTTCATCTCAACTTGCCAATATCCGCTTTTGAGGTTGAGGGTACTGAAATAGCTGCTCTATGCAGAGACTCAAGGATTTCATGTATTTGTGGCATGGGGTAAGTATTGTCTTTGAATTTGTAGCGTATGCACACGTATCAGGATAATCAATAAACTTTGGAATGTTCAGAACGCTTTTAGCATGCTGGACTGGGTTGTAAAACCATCCCGGCTCTGAACAGATCTGCCAAAGATAAGCCCACTTGACACTTTTGTGGACCTGCGAGGGTAAACAGAAAGTGCAACTTCCTCACTTTGGTGACTTCAAAAGGAGCACCCCCCCCAGAGACTGACCAGATCCACATTCCAACACCCCACACACACAGGGACACACAAAAACACACACACAGACACATACAGAAACACACAATCATACATTTTTAACTGTATATGTGAACTACCACTATGCTGGAATATATACATGATATATTTTAGAGCCTATGCATGTTTCCTAGTGTTTAAATGAGTGTATTTGTGCTAGTGTGCATTTTAATAGGGGAATCCTGTCTGTAAACCATAACTTCTTGTCTATGCCTTTCTGATCTGTCGAGTTTGATCTCTCCGTAAAGCTCCGGACTCGAGCTATTCACTGAGGTGGGTCACATGGCTGACATATGCATTTTTCTATGTGTTTAATGATACTGTGAAGAAAGCACTCGATCTCGAAATCCGGGCTGATAGCCATTAAGTATGCAAATTCAGCTAGGAGACCAAACAAAGGAACTTTGCCCGCCAAATAGTGCTGCGCATCTATTGGTCGCTACAATTCAGGAGGTGTGTTAGCTTGGGTTTCCTTAAAAACAATGACACACACCTTCTCCTGCTCTCCTCTTCTTCTCTTTTGTCTCCCGACTGACTCACGAGCACCTCGTGCACGGACGCCTCAGGTGACCGCGCTTCCCAACCACGCGCGCAGCTCGGGAGGACCACTTCTTTAGACTCTCTCTCTCTTCGGCTAAGTTACTTAAGCTTAAACCTCTTTTGAAAACCCCGCCGGAGAAACCCTCTCTGAAAGGACCAACCCAGCCAGGCGCATTGAAACTGCTACACACGGACTTGAACCAATAAGCAAGTATTATTATTTATCATCAATAAATTTATTATCATTATGAATTTGTCTAAACTGATTTCTGTGCTGGCTCTCTCCCAAAAAGGTTTAATTTGTGTAATTTGCCATCCTTTGATCATCTTTCTTTCCATGTCTTTTCTTCATTTTCACTCTTGTGTATATATATGTGTATACTTCTGTATATATTTTAGACGTATAATCTCTGTAGTCGTAGCTGCATATATTAAACACTTAATTCATGCTCGATTGTTCTGTTGTTCTTTCAACTGAAGACCAAGTCACTTTAACGTTTTTCGATCGCTTTATGCTAACAGCAAGTTATTTTCATGGCCAGAGAATAACTCCGTTTATAATATTCTGTGAGGGACTTAGTTTGCTGGACAAACGAACAGTTTCTCTAAATAATTATTAAACCAGAACTAATCATATATGTAATTGATTATAATTCGTTGTAATTGATTCACAATATATGTTTAATTCCCCGTTGGGTCGATATATGAATCATAATTTATTCATGACCTTATGAATTATTATATTCATATTTCATCCATAAATTGATTAATAACCGCTACATCATTACAAATTCAAACCTCTAAAATCAACACAGAATCGTTGACCACCTCTCTTCTTCGGTACCAGGACCACAAGTGCAGCCCATGGAGAAAGTGAAGGCCTAATGATGTTTTTGTCCAGCATTACCTTGATTTCTTATTCGATGAATTGTTGTTTCTCAGGTGATACTCCGAATGGTTTCTTATGGATGGCTACTTCACTGGTGGTAATAATGCGGTGTTTGAATACATCATTGTGTCCTATTTCGTTGGTACAAACAGTGGGCCATTTTCTCATCAGATGTTTGAGTTGTGACTGGTATTCTGGAAATGTGTCTGCACTGGTGACTAGTTGTTGGATAAATGTTTGTGTTTCAGGTCACTCTTCTGGTAAGGGTAAGGCAAGGTAGAAAGATAGCAATGCATTGGGAGAATTGAATGATATGAATGAGAAGGTTTCTTCTTGGCAGTGGTTTGAGGCAGGTAATTGAGCTTTCTGAAAATCCAAGCTGATTCCCGTAGACATCAGAAAATCCATACCCAGGATGATAGGTACAGTAAGATCCTCATCCTTCATTACATACAAAGTCAAATCATACCTCCTTCCTTGTACACCCCCCAAAGCTGATAACACTTGGCCGTTAGCTTGTTTGATGGTCTGATCATGACTGGAACCCAGCTGTTCTTTGTGTCTCAACTGTCTCCAAAAGGATTCTTGTATTAGAGTCAGTGAACTATCTGTATCAAACATAGCTTGAAAATATCTCTCACGGATCAACATTGGCAGGGTGAGAAACTTCAAGTTCAACAGCATTAGGCATTAGGAACAGACTGTAGAATACAGAAAAAAACAATAAACCATGTAACAGGCAGTGTCTGTTACAAGACCTATTTTACGCTAAAGTGAAGGATGCATACAGTTCTACCCCCTTACCACCACTTGGGAAATCGTAACATATCCTGGTCCTGTTACAGCTCCAGTATAAACCATGTGTGTGTAGATAACCTCCAACCACACGTTCCTTTAGGAAATGTTAACTTGGGGCAGTGGAAGCTCTTTGCTTTGAGTGTACTGACTGGATAGTGCTACAGGAACCATATGGTGAGGACACTGAGGGGGCTACACACTGCACAACTGACTATTTAAACTTCTGTATGGATGTTGTTGTTCCCATTAAAACTGTGCGCTCTTTTCCAAATAATAAGCCCTGGATTACCAGTGATGTCAAGTACCTCCTTAATAAGAAGCAGTGAAGACATTGCTTCTCTTGTTGCCCTTTGACAGAAAATTACAACCAAAAACGCACAATGTGGCATCGCAATTTTGTATTCAGAGTTGTGTTGAGGTAAAAATAGCAACATGGTAGCATCAGCAGCTCACTAAGTGCAACCATTTGATGTCATCGACATAGAATGCACTGTGCACCTAAACAAAATGGTGCCCCCATTGTCCAAAATATGTATAAAATGATGTGGATTTTTTTAAATGACAAATTTTTCATGGGTTTTCTACTACATATTTCAGTAAGAGACATTATTTATGTTATATTAAGCCATACAAGTCTTAATACCCGGGGTTCACTTTAAGCTATTATGTTATATTATATTCATTACACATCTATCTCATATATTTTTTTTATCATGTTGAGATAGATAGATATATAAAGACTTCAGATGCAAAAGCCTCTTAGTGCCGTCTAAAATGTTCCTCTAAAATGAGCATTTTATCAAGCTTGTATGTTTAGGTTCAGTAATTTCACTTTAATGGCAATTAATAGGTCCTTTTCATTGCCATTAAAGTGAAATAACTGAACATAAACATAAAAGCTTGATAAAAATGCTCATTTTAGAAGAAAATTTCAGACGGCACTTAGAGGCTTTTGCATCTGAAGTCTTCATATATGCTTGAATGTGATACTGGACTGTTAGCACTGATTTTCTATTTTTTTTATGGGTAATCCAACAAACAGTAATCAAAGTAAACAGGCAAATGGACATACACAAGGCAAACAGACAATAGATATAGAACACTTGGTAAGGCACTGGAACTGGCAATACTTTGCAAAGCCTGTTTGGTCATGTCATGCTTAAAATAACTGCCAAACAGGAAGTGACTGTAGAGTAAGCAGAGGGAGCGGCACAGAGTCAGAATTCAGGTGAGGACTCCCTCTGCTGGTGTGGCATTACAGTCTTTTTGCTGTATAAGCTACTGGATGCCTTGGCTTTTCTTTGGGATTAATAAAGTATCAATCAGTCAGGCTGATTGAGCTATCAGTACAGTTATTAATGTCTTATTAGTTTAGATGTAAACAAAGCCAATGAGAATTTAATTCCTCATCACATTTTCCTGAGACCAAATTATATATGCTATGTTATCCATATTAACTAATCTTCATTATTTCTTATGAAATCTTTTTCTAGTAAACAGACATTTTAAATAACGATTTAATGGAAAAGATGACCAATGTTTTTGGTCTGCAAATTAATACATTTATTTAGCAACTTAGATTTTTATAAATTTAGCTTTTTATAAATTACCACATCTAATTACAATATAGAAGACATAGTGATGCTACAAAAAGAAATCTGATATGAGGCAAAAGAAATGGATTATGATGTTAAGAAACACAAAAAAAGTCTCATGTTATAGAAGCAGCACCAAATGAATGGCATCCAACTCCCAGCAGGTGTGTCAAGGAACAAGCAGATAGCTGCTAACATGACAATGTGAGGACCCCATCAGGAGGAGAGATCACCTTATCTACACCTAAAGATAGCTCATTCATCACACTTTGGCATATGACAGGGCCACAACCCTATCAGTGGCTCCATGGTACCGCACCAAAGTGAGGACCTTTCTCAAAATGACTTCTTGCTTAATGGCCACCCCATCCTAAGTCTATATTTTAATTTTGCATTTATTAATTTTTCAGAAGTTTGCGTGTGACTGAGCAAGAAAATTATTAACAAACAAACAAAAATAGATATAATGTTATAGAATGATATAATGTAGGAATAACAAACCAGCCTTGGTATTCTATGATTAAATGAGAAATTAATACATACCGAAATGTGAGAAGAACTAGAAAAGAGAAAGGCATAAATATATTTTAAAAAAATGTTTCATTAGAAATGCATTTCTTTATTGTTCTGTTTATTGTTGGTAAATAATAACTCAATCATATTTATATACATGGGCGACATTAGGGGGGGACAAGGGGGCGTTGGGGGCAAATGCCCCCCCCCCCCATATTTTTACCGATCCGTCAGCTCCAGTCCACTAATGTGGAGCGGTTAAGGCCCGGGTACACTTCATTTCCCACGTTCCCCTTCGTCTCGTGCACAGTTGAGCATGCAAGTCTTTCTAAGATACTCCTTTGTTCCCTGAGTGTGCGAGCCATTCAAAGATACTCCTTTGCCCCCTGAGCGCGCGAACCTTTCAAAGATACTCCTTTGCCCATGAGTGCGCGGGCCATTCAAAGATACTCATTTGCCCATGAGCGTGCAAGCCTTTCAAAGATACTCCTTTGCCCATGAGCACGGAAAGACGCATTCGCCGCATGCACACACGCACAGTCCATGGTCATAAAAATTCAGCTGTGTGGCCACTGTTCAGAGAGACAAAGCTAGTCCACAGTCTAGTAAACGTTTCTTGCTTGAGCCGACTGAAAACACATGAGAAACACCATGAGACAGGAGAGACTCGGACATTGCAGTATTGAACACTGAACGGTCCATGCATGTGGATTTGGATAAAACAGTTAATCGATTTGATGGTGTGCCCGAACGCTGTTTATCCCTTCCCAGTGGCATAAAGCGGACGGGCATGCAGGGCTATTAAATAATTTTTCTTATTATCATGCTACTTTTATTATTAAATTAATATTGCAATTCATTTGCCCCGCGATATCCTAGCGCATCACCGCATAACCGATGCGCTGCGAGGACTCATTTAAAGAACAACTTGTTTAGTCTGAAATACTTCTCGATTCACGAAAAATACTATTTTTTTCTCACTATGGGCCACAAGAGAAATATTAAGAAAATAATTTAGGTTCATCTCTCATTGTCTCTAAGAAAAATATGCGCTGTTATTGCAGCGTCAGATGCCAAAAGCTCAGTCAGTTTTTACTTTCAGTTTCTGTAATGAATAGTTTGAGACTTCTTCACCCGCATAACTCTCACTCAAAGTTTACACATTGTTTGTGTGATATCAACTGGCTCACCTTCATGGTTTAAAATGGAAATATTTTCAATATTGCGACGTGGCATTTTTCTTTATCACCAGTTGCTCGCAAAATGATGTACACTGACATTTCCCGTGATAATAAAATTAAGTGAATCATTAAATAAATGAGTAAATAAACAACAAGCAAACTTAAACTTGTTTGCTTAAAATTTCTGCGAATAATTTGCTGATGCAGGTACAAAAAACATTTTGCAAAAAAAGGAAAAAAAATTTATTGCTATGAAGCATTAGTTAAGCATTAGTAAAAAGTTAATTCATCACTTATAAAGCATTAATAGACATTACTAAGCAATTTATAAATACAGCTATAATTGCTTTATTCTTGATTTATAAGCATATCTATAATGTGTTTAATAATTGTATTTTCATACTTTATTAATAATTAATTTATCATTTCTAAATTAAGTATTACATTATTTACAAACCAGTTATTTGGGAGTTGTCAGTGGTTCATAATATCATTTAGGAAGTGCAAGTAAATGATTAATAAACTATTTAAACATCCATTTATACATCTTATTATTTAGACATATAGTAATAATTACTTAGTGTGTTAATAAATGCTTTATTAACACATATTCCTACTGCAATTCATGATTAATTCAGGTAATTATAAAACATTTTGAAGTGGTTAGTTAACTATTTTTGTGAGCTCATCTAAAGTGACGACTATTTATGCCTCATAAAGCTTTTATAAAGGAGATTTAAAGGCTCAATTATCTTCTGCACTGCTGTTCTCTAAAGTTTTTAAGTTAGTACTGAGGTAGTATTGACACTAGGAATATATGTTAATAAAGCATTTATTAACACACTAAGTAACTAATACTATATGTCTAAATAATATGATGCATAAATGTACATTTAAATATTTTATTAATCATTTACTTACACTTCCTAAATGATCTTATGATCTTATGACAACTCCTAAATAACTGGTTTGTGAATAATGTAATACATAATTTAGAAATGATAGATTGATCATTAATAATGAAAATGCAATTATTAAACTCATTATAGATATGCTTATAAAACAAGAACAAAGCATTTATAGCTGTATTTATAAACGGCTTACTAATGTCTATTAATGTTTTATAAATGATGAATTGACTATTTACTAATGCTTAACTAATGCTTCATAGCGTGAGTTATTCTAAAGTGTTACCATACATACATATATTTATACCATACATACATATATTTATATATAGATAGATTTATATATACATTTTAGATATAGATATATATATATTCTTTTTCTTTTTTTTTTCTTTTTTTTTCTTCTCGGTTTTGTTTTTCCTGGTCATACACTTAGGTCTATTATGTTTTGTATTTTGTCTGGATGTCTGGATCACTTCAGTGTTTCGGTGTCAGGATCTTGATATCAATTCTCTGCACAATTCTGTCTGTCCTGCATTTCGTGTTTTCTGGAGCACATGGCCGTTGATAGTGTTTGCCATGTGCTATTATGTCCTGCATTTCATGTAAGCATGTAGCTTTTGTTTGTTTCCGTTTGCCATGTGCTTTTCTGTCAGTCACTTCTTATTATCTTGTTATTAGTTCTTATGCCCCACCTGCTCTCCCTCATTACCCTCCTAATTTCCTTCCTTAGATCAGGAGTGTCTGAACCTGTTCCGGCAGAGTTTGGCTTCAACTTGCCCCAACACACTTGCCTGGAAGTTTTTAGTATGCCTAGTAAGATCTTAATTAGCTGGTTCAATGCATTTAATTGGGTTGGAAGCCTAACTCTGCAGGACAGTGGTCCTTTAGGAGCAGGATTGGACACCCCTGGTCTAGATGTTTTGTAGTAGGTCTGTTTGTCTGTAGACATTTTCCTTGCATAGTTGGCCATGCCCTGGACTGGGACTTCAGTTCAACTGGAAGAAGAGTAAACTCTCTCCTGTGCAGAGCATCTCTTTACTCTGTGTGGAGTTGGACTCAATCACAATGACAGCACATCTTTCAGAAGACCGTGCTTGTTCAGTGCTGAATTGCTTGAAGTCATTCAAGTACAAAACAGTCCTCTACATATGAGACCGTTTTAGCACTGGCTTCATGCCTGAGTTCCGAGATGGGCATGGCAGTGTGGCACACACCATGTGGCCATCACACTGGTGTGTCCAAGGGCTGAATGTGTGACAGGAGTTCCTTTAGAACAAGTGTCCAGGTGTATTGTTGTGACAACAGATACATCCAAGACAGGCTGGGGCAACATATGCAACAGGCATGCAGTTTCAGTGCCCTGGTAGGGCCATTAACTGCATTGGCAGATCAACTGCCCCGAGTTGTTGGCTGTGCTTCTGGCCCTGAGAAGGTTTGGACCTTTAATCCAGGGCAAGCACTTGTTGGTCCAGATGGACAACATAGCCACAGTGGCTTACATCAACCATCAGGGCAGTATTTGCTCGTCACCTGTCACAATGCACCTGCCACCTCCTCCTCTAGAGATTGAGGTCTCTGCAGGCCACTCACATACTGGGCATCTTCAGTCATGCAGCGGACTCACTCTCACGGCAGGTTACGCTTCGGGGGAGTGGAGACTCCTTCCCCAGATGGACTGACTTGAAGTCGATTCGGTCAGGTGCTGGTAGACCTATTCGCCTCCCAAGAATCCTCCCTTTGCCCTCTGTGTTATTCCCTGACCGAGGCCCCCCTCGGCATGGATGCACTGGCGCACAGCTAGTGCAGGGGCCTGCACAAATACACATTTCCCCTATTGAGTCTCATTGCGCACACATTATGCAAAGTCAGGGAGGACGCAAACAGGTTCTGATAGTTGCGCCTTATTGGCCCAACCAGACCTGGTTCTCAGAGCTCATGCTGATGTTGATGCTGATGCTGATGTTGATGTTGATGTTGATGCTGATGCTGATGCTCATGCTCATTCTGAGCTCATGCTGATGGTTCAACAGTAGCCCCTCCCTGGTGAATCCCTATGATGAAGGACTTTCTTTCTCAGGGTAAGGGCACAATTTGGCACCCGTGCCCAGAATGCAACTCTTTAACAGTGTAAATAAGTCAGAATGCATGAAATAGAAAGACTTTTTTTGTGCACAATGCTTTTAAAATTCTGATTTTGCAGCACTGCTGGAACTTGTTTTAAGCAAACAAGTTTAAGTTTGCTTGTTCTTTTTTTACTCATTTATTTAATAATTCACTTAATTTTATTATCACGGGAAATGACGTGGAAGATATCTGAATCAGTGTCCATCATTTTGCGAGCAACTGGTGATAAAGAAAAATGTCACGTCACAATATTGAAAATATTACCATTTTAAACCATGAAGCCGAGCTAGTTGATATCACACAAACAATGTGCAAACTTTGCGTGAGAGTTATGCAGGTGAAGTCTCACCAGAGAACGTCCCGGGTTACTTGTGTAACCCTGGTTCCCTGAATAGGGAACAAGATGCTACGTCATATGACGTTATGGGAACCTTCTGCGTGATTGTGTCATGAAGCACTCTTGTATCTAACCAATGATGAAACGAGACGTCAGAGGCGGGTGACGTCACGGACCAGGAAACTATAAAGCATACCCAGAACAAAGAACGCTAGCTTCTGGATTATGGCTGAAGCAAGACGCTCACTGGTATGTCGGGGGTACGACAACACGACGTAGCGTCTCGTTCCCTATTCAGAGAACCAGGGTTAAACAAGTAACCTGAGATGTTCCCTTTCATGGGAACTGTCGATGCTACGTCATATGACGTTATGGGAACGCTGTCCCAACTACGCCGTAGAACCAAGTACCTGTCTGTTATCTTGTAGACAGAACTGAGGACCCCGGAGTGGAGCCTACATCCAGGTTGTAAAACCTAATAAATGTGTGCCGGGATGACCATCCAGCTGAATCACATATGTCATTAATGGATACTCCTGACATTAAGGCCTTTGAGGCCGCCATGCCCCTAGTAGAGTGGACACGGACTGCTAATGGAGATGGCTGTCCGGCCGCCTCATAAGCAAGTGAGATGGCCTCGACTACCCACTTGCTCATTCTCTGCTTAGATGCTGGGCCTGAAGTACGATGGGACCTGGGACGTTGGTAGGGACCTTAGGCACATAGCCTGGTCTAGTGTGCAGAAACGCTTTGACCATTCCAGGTGCGAATTCCAGACATGAAGGTGCAACTTGAAGATCTCCTATTCTTTTAAGAGATGAAATAGCCAGTAGAAATGTGGTCTTTAGGGTGAGGAATTTCTCTGAAACTTCCTCTAGTGGTTCGAAGGGAGCCTCAGCTAACCCTTCTAATACCACGACCAAGTCCCAGACCGGAGTACCACGGAGGAAGCGTATAAAAAGGGGGGTCTCAACCTACCAAGGAATCCCCCAGAGGAGCGTGGCCGAAATGGCCGCATACAACTTCCTCATGGAGGGAGCTCTGGAGTGGAGTATGGTCTTCACAACCTCAGTTGGGAGACCAGCATCTATGAGCCTGGCCCCCATGAATTATCATGCCGCCCGTTTGAGACAGGAGGTCCTGCCTGAGAGGAAGCTCCATCAGGGAGCCGTCTAGAAGTGACACTAGGTCTGAGAACCATATTTTGGTTGGCCAGTACGGGGCTATCAATATTAGACTGACCCCTTCCTGGCGTACTTTCTCCAGAACTCCCAGGAGCAGAGCGAACGGGGAAATGCATACAGACGCAGCCTCGGCCACGTCTGTACCATGGCATCCAGACCCAATGGTGCTGGATGAGATAGGGAGAACCACAGTGGACACTGGGTTGATTCCCCTGAAGGAAATAGGTCGACTTCCGCTCGACCAAAGTTTTTCAAAGTGAGCTCCACCACCTCAGGGTGGAGTCTCCATTCCCCAGGCCTCGGCCCCTGTCTCGACAGGGTGTCTGCTCCCACATTTAATGCCCTGGGATGTAAGCTGCTCTCAGTGAGAGGAGCTTCCCATGGGCCCACAGGAGGATCCAACAGGCCAATTACATAGTTGGCGAGACCGCAGACCCCCCTGATGGTTGATATGAGACCACCGACATGTTGTCCATGCAGACCAACATGTGATGGGCCCTCAGGTCTGGGAGGAAGTATTTTACTGCAAGAAATACCGCCATCATTTCCAGCCAATTTATGTGCCAGGAACTGATGGTCCTCCCAGAGACCCTGAGCTGAGCGACCACTCATGATCGCCCCCCCCAGCCTGTGAGGGAAGCATCCGTCGTAAGCATTACGCAACGACAAGGAGCCACCAACACAGGTACTTGGGACAGAAACCAAGGCTTTTTCCACACGACCAGAGCACGAAGGCATCGCCGCGTGACTTTGATCATGTGAAAAGGATTTCCCCTTGGAGAAAACCCCTTGGTCCTGAGCCACCACTGCAAGGGTCTCATGTGCAGCAGGCCAAAAGGTATCCCGTTGGACGCAGCTGCCATGTGACCCAACAGTCTTTGAAACTGTTTTACAGTGAATGACTGGCCTAGTTTCACCCCATTCATGGCATTGAGAATAGAACTCACACGAGCAGGAGACAGATGTATTCATGACGCAATCACACAGAAGGTTCCCATAACGTCATTTGACGTAGCGTCGACAGTTCCCATGAAAGGGAACAGTAGAACTTCTGGCCATAAATATAGGTAGGGCAGATTCTGGGTCTTGGCACTAGTTTATGACAACCATTTTATAAGCTTTATATTCTAATCGCTGAACACATCAGACACACTTTTGGCAAAATTTGAATGTCCTTGCGTTATTCAGCCTGAGGGTGGCACTCTAATGATGATTGACAGACTTTAGTACACACAACACACAGAATCTTAGAATTGTCTCCGAATGTTGTTTTAGAATAGTTATGTAGGAATTCGAGACATGAGCACGTTTAAATTAAAGGGTTTATACTCTCATTAATTTGATACGCTACTCCACATAGGAAGAACAAACATGCCAAACAGTTACTGACCTGATGCAGACACATATCTGAAGCGGTCTGATATCGTCTTGGTCTGGAGCGAGGTGTGTTTAACGTGGAAATAAGCAGGGCAGCCAGAAATCTGCCACAATGGCTCTCTATGAGAGGGTGCTGCAGTTCCATTTTACACCACAGATTTACATAGGAAAGTGGTGGGGCGCTGTAGAGCTGGGAAGGGCTCTGAGACTGGCTTCCCCGCTTATGCCTGTCGAATCCATGCACTACATTTTAATATCCTGCTCACTTTACGACTTAAAATATTCTAGAAAATCTGAAAAATATTTTTTGCAGAATGCTGAACACATTTATAATTTATTGTTAATTCAGTGTACATAGGGGTAGGCCTATATTTTAGGATGAATATTTTGGTGAGGCTCTGCCCCACCTGCCCATACAGAGCTGCAGCTGCTACAGAAACTGAAAGTAAAAACTGACTGAGCTTTTGGCATCTGTCGCTGCATTAACGGCGCATATCCTCTTAGAGACTATTAATTTATTATATTAATATTTCTCTTGTGGTCCATAGTGAGGAAAAAAAAAAATTATAAAATTATACGAAAATAAACAAGTTGTTTTTTTTTTTTTAATGAGGAGTATCCAACTAATCTTTTATTATCCTCACAGTGCATCGGTTATGCGGTGATGTGCTATGATATTGTGGGGCAAATTAATTACAATATTATTTTAATAATAAAAGTAGCATGATAATAATAAAAGGAAGAATTTAATAGCCCTGCGTGCCCCGTCCGATATACGTCCACTGTGAAGGGATAAACGGTGTTCGGGCACGGCGTCAAAGCGATTAACTGTTTAATCCAAATCCACATGCATAGACCGTTCAATGTTCAGTACTGCATGTCTCCTGTCTCATGATGTTTCTCATGTGTTTTCAGAAACGTTTACTAGACGGTGGACTAGCTTTGACTCTCTGAATAGTGGCCACGTTTTTTGTGACCACGGTCTTTCCACGCTCATGGGCAAAGGAGTATCTTTGAAAGGTGGTAGTTGCTTATTAACTTGCATATTGTCTGTTTATAAGTATTTATAAAGCACAAATGAATGCCTTATCTGCATTACCATATTCCACATCCCTCAGTCCCTGTTCCTAAACTTAACCACTACAACAACTACCTTACTAACTACTAACAAGCAGTAAATAAGGAGTTTATTGAGGTGAAAGTCATAGTTAATGGTGAATATTTGTTCCCCATACTAAAGTGTTACCAAACATTGTTGCTTTTTTTTCTGCCTCTAGTGTTCAACTGCAGCTGAACTGGTACTTATTTTGAATTTCTGCAAAAATGTAGGTAGAGACATTTTTCCAGTTTTACGTTTGTATGTAGAGACTGTGTTGGCTAAAATGGTTCACACTTCAACACCCCCCAATGTTCAAACCAAATCAAAGTTACTTATAGTTAGTAGAATGTCTAAAGTGGACCATCAAAATAAAGTGTTGCCTTTAAATATATTTTCACCAGACAGGTAAACTAATTGCTATTTAACAATTAATGCTATTTAATAAATAATCTAGATGTTTGTATTGATTTACTGTTAATTTAATTAATAATTTCCTAACCCAGTTCAACAACAAATTCTTCTTTTTTTTAATTCAACGCAATGTAAACATATAAATACAGCATCAACCATGTAAGCAACTTGGCATAATATGACTCTCATGTGTATTAATTATAAAATTCTGTTTATAGGCCCCCTAACCTTGCAAGATCTAGGCCTATATGTGATTTTTTTCATCTTTCCAAAATAATTAGGGATAATTAGGGGTAATCCATTTAAAAACTCATAGTGGGATTGTTTAAAATCGACTCATGTACTCCCAAGCTGAGGCATAAGAAAAATCTTTTTAACATGCTCTAAAAAATGCCAGCCAGAGTGAATACCCAAGTGAGGAAGTTAGTTCTATTTTTATTAGATGAAATGCAGGGTCCAGTCTGTCAAATGAAAAAGAAGAAAATGCAAAGAGGGGAGTAAAAATAATTGTCAAAAGGGTTATTATGCAAATAGTTCAAACAAGTACTGCATCAGAAAGTCATCTAAATGCCTTTATGCCTGATATGGTGCTGTAACCAACCAAGAGCATAAATGTTTTCAAAGGTGTTCTTGAATAGCATTCATGCTGTTGTTGTTTACAATCATTTGCGACCCCTTTGTATTTTTTCCCTTGTTTAGAAATCATGTCTTGTTTCAATGCTATTTTGCCTTCATAAGTATGAGCAAACTTATGATCATTTCATGAAGGAGGATATATTCCTGTATCAGTATCCTTGTTCCCTATAATGTAGGCAAAATCTGACCCCCACACACATTTAAAGGGTTAGTTCTCCAAAAAATGAAAATTCTGTCGTTAATTACTCACCCTCATGTTGTCCCACACCCGTGAGACCTTCGCTCATCTTCGGAGTACAAATTAAGATATTTTTGATGAAATCTGAGAGGTATACGACTCGTCCATAGACAGCAATATAACCACCATTTTCAAGGTCCAGAAAGGTACTAAAGACTGCAGTGACTGCAGTGGTTCAACCTTAATTTTATGAAGCAATGATAATACTTTTTGTGTGCAAAAACAAAAATAACAACTTTATTCTACAATGTCTTCTCTTCTGTGTCATTCTCATATGTTGTTTACATCCAGTGCTTCCAGGTTCTATGTCAGAACACCAACTCATTAATGGCCCGCTCCTGCGTCAGCATCACACACATACGTCGTGCTGCTCACGTGTACAGCTTTGTCCAATACAGAGCCGGCGTATGGACATAAACACAGAAGCCTTCACTATGCTTACTTCATCAACTGCATAAGGATAATGACAGGGAAGATAAGATATTGTTGAATAAAGTTGTAATTTGTTAATGTTTTGGTTAATGACAGAATTTTCATTTTTGGATGAACTAACACTTTAAATAGCTGTCTTAATGGGAAAAAATTTTTTTTTTTAACAAAATGAACACTATCCCACACCCTAAACACTTTTTTGTGTATTTTTAGAATTTACTTACAAACTTAACTGTTTTTCCTAATCAGACTGTTTCAAAAGAGAGGTTTTGTCAGACAGCCAGACAGTGTCCGTAAACTGTATCTAAGTGTGCACATGCACACACACGCATACAGTGGCTTAAACAGGTTGTCATGGATGGTAAAGATCATTCATATTGACAGATTTACCCGGCTGGTTTCCCATTTCCTTCGCTTTGTAACTGTGAGAATGTCCATTTGCTCTCCAGCAATCAAACACAACCCTAAAGGTGACAACAAGGACAAGCACGATGGATTACTTGTCAATTTGCTTACGTAACTAAATCATGTCCTAAGAAGATGTATTGCGCCGCAAAGCAGGGTAGACAAGTTGTGTGGATATTAATTTACGGCTTCATTCATATATTTTATCAACTGACTACATGTAGCAGAGTGTGGATTAGGTTTAATTTAGATGTATTACTGTTAAAAGACGCTGGCAAAGCAAAAAAAAAAAAAAAAAAAAGCAATGTTTGTGCCAACGTATTCTGCTGAGGTGTATGCCAAATTTCTATAGTATGTATAGGAGTTATAGAAGTGAATTTTATGAAAACATATTAAACAAAATCTTAGGCACATTAGATGCTTCACAACAACATTTGTTTAAAGATGGTTAGTTTAGCGTTCCCTTTAGTGTGTCAGTAGGAGATACACATTTTCAGTTTCCAATCATTCCTTTTGCTAATATTATTATTGAGTGAAATTAAGGCCATAATCTCAACTGTTTCTGTCTCTTAATTCTTCTGAAGAGGCTGCATTCAAAGGCCTAATGCGTCACAGTGGCGCAACAAAGGCTGTCCCAATTTGAGGGCTCCTTCAAATGTGGCCTACAAATGTGTCCTTCTTTCCCTGGCTGCGAAAGATAGAATGAGTAGATCCTTCGCAGCTTAGCCTATACCAAAAATCATTGCGCGCCAGTGACAACTTTTTTTTTTGAGAGAGAGAGAGAAATGCCACATTACACTACATATAAATATTGGGTTTCATCTTACTCAAATATCTTACAATAAAATCTAAACAATCTAACAAATCTTTAACAATCTAAAAAAGAAACACTTTAAAGCAGTTTAAAGCAGCGATATTATAGTTTATACTCTTTCATTTAACAACCCTTGGTTTGACATTCATGGACTTCAAAGGATGCAGACCCTGAATCTTCTTTTTCTTCATATTTGATAACAGTATAAAAAACAGTATAATTGTAACAGTTACTTTATTTAAAACAACAGCAAATTACAGTATAGGCAGTACAACAAATGTTAGCATGATTTATAAATAAAACAATTCAAATAAAATTTTACATTTACATTTTACATTTAGTATGTCTAAAAGTGTTTTTCCCCCATTTAGTAAAAGCCAAAGCAATCCAATGTTTATTGCAGTCCAGTGTTGCTTTATTTTCTTAAATATATTATTTTGTGTTCCACAAAACAAAGAAGATCATACTTGGAACAAGGATTGGGGGAGTAAATGATGACAGAATTTTTATTCTTTGGTAATCTGTCCTTTTTTTTTTTTCTTTCTTTAAATTTTTGGCTTCTTGACAGGTTTCATAAGATTCACCTATAACATACTGTATACTAGCACCTTATATGTGATATGAACCCATCTATGCTATAAAAATACTACGGTAACACTTTAGAATAACTCACGCTATGAAGCATTAGTTAAGCATTAGTAAATAGTTAATTTATCATTTATAAAACATTAATAGACATTAGTAAGCCATTTATAAATACAGCTATAAATGCTTTGTTCTTGATTTATAAGCATATCTATAATGAGTTTAATAAAGTATGAAAATACAATTATTAATGATCAATTTATCATTTCTAAATTATGTCTTACATTATTTACAAACCAGTAATTTAGGAGTTGTCAGTGGTTCATAAGATCATTTAGGAAGTGTAAGTAAATGATTAATAAAATATTTAAATGTACATTTATGCATCTTATTATTTAGACATATAGTATTAGTTACTCAGTGTGTTAATAAATGCTTTATTAACATATTCCTAGTGTCAAAACTACCTCAGTACTAACTTTAAAACATTAGAGAACAGCAGTGCAGAAGATCACTGAACCTTTAAATCTCATTTATAAAAGCTTTACAAAGCATAAATAGTCCTCACTTTAGATGAGCTCACAAAAATAGTTAACTGACTACTTCTAAATGTTTTATAACTACCTGAATTAATCATGAATTGCAGTAGGAATATGTGTTAATAAAACATTTATTAGCACACTAAGTAACTATTACTATGTGTCTAAATAATAAGATGTATAAATGAATGTTTAAATAGTTTATTAATCATTTACTTACACTTACTAAATGAACTACTGACAACTCCTAAATAACTGGTTTGTAAATAATGTAATACTTAATTTAGAAATGATAAATTGATTATTAATAAAGTATGAAAATACAATTATTAAACACATTATATATATGCTTATAAATCAAGAATAAAGCAATTATAGCTGTATTTATAAACTACTTACTAATGTCTATTAATGCTTTATAAGTGATGAAATAACTATTAACTAATGCTTAACTAATGCTTCATAGTGTGCAGTTATTATAAAGTGTTACCACTACTACTATACAGGTGAAATGCATAAAGATATTTATAGGACTTTACACATATAAAGATGAAAGCTTAAACGTACTGAGAACTATACTGTCTACTGAGAGCTACTTCAAATGAACCAGATAGCTGACATTTAAAATGGAATAACTTGTCGACACTAGTATGCATGATGGAGCTCCTAACGGGAGAACTCAGAAGTGTCTCCACTGGTGTGCATCACTACTTTGGTTTAATACACCTCACTCTTGTTCTTCAGATGGGCATTCATGCACAAATATCCATTAATTTTGTCTGGCTGAAAATAACACACATCTGATCACATTCACAGCCATGGCTGCTCTGGCCCTAATGCAACATTTTCTCTGTTTATTGCAGACAATATGAACACAGAGGAAAAAAAGCACAAAGCAAGCTTGAAAGGAGTGGTTTTCATTGAAGCATTTGTGCCACACATCAGAATCATTTAGAGGAAACAAATTGATTGAATTTTCCAGGATTCCATCACGCCTAATTCCATGGACTCCAGTTAACTGAAAGATTGTGCTGTTGGTCTTTTGTATTGCATGTCTTCACTGAAACACCAAGGGAAGGCCCTGTTTCTTGGCCATCTAAATTAAGCATAACTAGAGAAATAAATTTATATACTGTAGAAATACAGATTAATGTTGGAACAAAACAATTGATTAGATTGTTGTTGTTGCTTATACATTTGACATTTTGAAAGTGAATGCTAATACAAAATGATTGCTAAATGGAAAACAAAGGACATACTGTATTCAGTGTCCCCAAAAATTATTAAGGCCACATTTAAAAATGTATGACTGTCATTGCAACAAAATAAGTGACATTTACACTGATAACCTTTTATTTTTCATTAAAGTAAAGCTTTTCACAAAAAGATGTTTGTTAGGTTTTAAGTGATAAAACATTGCTACAGAGCCCCACACATGATGTGATTAACAATTTATTAACAATTTGTTCCCATGACTTACTAATACATCAGTTCGTTTTATCAATTCATTCCCTCATTTTAAGTAAATCGTGTGCAAAATAAAATAATTAATTCCCTTGATTTACTAAATCATTGCCACGTTGTAATAATCTCGTTTTAGTTCAGTCAAAACAAGAGAACAAATTAGTTCAATATGGCCCCGATTTACTAAAACGAGGGAACGAATTAATAAATTGTGGGAACAAATTCTTAATTCGTAGCCATGATATAACTATAACCAGTGAATTAATTAGTAAAACATGGCCACAATTTACTAAAACGAGAAGGATTTCTTAATTTCTGGGAATTAATTCTGAATTTGTGGCCACAATATATATTTTTGTCCATGTCATGTGCGGGGCTCCGTACAATGCTGTTCAGAATGAAAACAAAAAATATTGTGACACTTGTGGTTATGGGATATATCCATAGTTAATGTGATGAATTACACTTGAATGTAACTTCTAATTTCATCCAATTTGTTTGCAGATGCCACTTGGTTTAGCTGTGTTATCCAATGCTGCGATATTCATACATTTTATATAAACTTGAAGGTGTCATGAATTGAGAAATCAAGTTTTCCTTGAGCTTTTGATACATAAGAGGTCATCGTACTATAAGAATATCCTGTAAGTTTCAGAACTGACAACTTCAATCAAAATGCGTGTTCATTTAAATGCAATGTGTGGACTTTTTATACACCATTTCTCCGATTTCCATTTAGCCAAACTCATTTTTTTTATTAACGACTACACAAACCCCACCCCTAAATATACCCTTAGTGATTTATAGTGCATATACACTTTATGAGCACTTGCGTTCCCTGGGATCGAACCCACGATCGTGTGATCACATGATTGCATATTGTTATTGCAATGCTCTGCCAATTGAGCTACGCGAAACCCGAAACAGTGCATTAAAATAAAAGTGTCCTGTTGTCGATAGGGGCGCAACTTTAGTAAACGCTCCTATGGGTCATATTTCAGGGAAGTGACAAACGACCTATATGGTCGTATTGGTTGAAGGTCATATTAGGTCAACATCACATTGTTTCTCTTAGTAGGATGAAAATAATCTGTTATTTAAACGGTGATTAAATTATATAAATAAAGCAATCAAAGAACGCTCCCTTTGCAATCGCTGGAGCTGTCAATCAAACAGCATGAGTTTATCAATGACTGAGTTCTGGACATGCGCCAAAACTCCCATTTTATGCAACAAATCTCTAAGTTACAATGCATTTGCACTGTTAGCTATGAAGAAAGCATTTGTTAGTGTACAGAAAATGAGTTGCAATGACGAGATCACTGTTTTCATGTGCTCAACAACATGTCTGTGATCGGCTACTCATCACTGCAGCCTTTCATGCCACGATCTAAATATAATGCCATAGATCTAAATGTAATGCAACACTTTTCATGATTGGTTAACCTTGAGAGCTGTAATAGTAAAAATGTGCTAAAAGTTTTCAAGAGAGTAATACTTAATTATTTCAAATGGAAAGATGTTAACCAATCACATCAGTGGGCGTTTACACTGAAGTTTCACAGCAGACATGCACCTTAAAATAGAGTGTTCAAATAAGAGGGTTAAAATCAGGGTAGGAAAATGACTGTTATCTGTTATGTTGCTTCATATGTAAACGTCCCAAACACACATGAATCAAAGGTTCAAATGTTGTGAAAATGAAACATTTAAGATAGAAATACATGGCCAGAAAGGTAAATGTTTAATTTGGTTATATCTCATGGTCTGTTAACCAGAAACTTGATGTAGAAAAGAAAAATAAGCTTTTCTGTTAATGTGAAAAATTCATAACCCCTGGCAGAGCAGGATGTGTCATGCTTCAGAGAAAAGTTCCTCTCTTATGAAGATAAGGGTGGAAGGATTTCTTTGCAAATACACTGAAAAATAATCTATGCACTATTTTTTTTTTAAAAATCAATGCAAATTATGTTTTACAACATGTAAAATAAACTTAATAGAAAATGATCAGTCAGATTTAGTCAGGATGTGGAGTAGTGTGAAATATTTTGTCAGGTTACCTAAAACTTTATGACATGTGGTAACAATTAAATGTACTAGTTTTATTCAAGTTAAAATATTAACATGCCTGAATCAATCTGATTACATTATGAGAACATAGTCTTGTTTATAATTACATTGGTATCCATGAGTGTTACTAATAAAAGACTTAATGCTGGGTGGGAGATTAGTTACATGGAAGTTACAGTACTTTCATTAGACTGTGCATTTAGAACTTCAGCATTTGTTCACCTCAAAATTAAAATGTTATGCTATTCATATAATCTTCTTATCCAGTGAGACACGAAGTGTCAGAGACCAGAACATAGTGTCAGTGAGTTGAATTCAAGAACCAAATCAGGTTGTTAAATCATTCAGACCAGTTTTGTGATCAATAGATTCATTTTAAAGATCCAGTTCAAAAGAATGAGTTGTTTACAAACTGAACAAGGGCAAGGCTAACTGAGGAGGATGTCAAGATTTTCTGTTAGTAATGACTTAAATGTCATCCTGTTTCTATCACAAAGCTATTGTATAGCTTGTAGAATATGACACACAAGTATAGCTTACTGTTATGGTACTTTTAATGTGTTTTGTTTTTTGTCTTGTTTTACACAGAATAATGCTTTCCCTAAAAGCAACATTCTAGTTTTGCATTTTATGAAAGAAAGAGAGAATATCAGAAGAGCATGAGTCCAGGTTAATGCCACTGCTGCTTTTGTACGCCACCACACCAGCTATTAATTACATGCTGATTAGAGTCAGCTGGTGAAAATTAATCACAGCCGCAGGAAGTTATTGTCCTTGCACTTACAGAGGACGACGCCACGCTTTAGGCATGACAGAAAGAGAGAAAAAAAAATTAAAGAAAGGGTGGCAAACAGAAGAAAGACAGTAAGAAAAAAAGAAACAGAGATAAAATAGTAGGGAAGATAAAACATGGAAAATTGAACATGGTGAAATGCTTCATTCTCTAAAGGAACGTTTACACAACAACAATGTATTAAAAACGGAAAAGTTTTTCCTTTTGTGTTTTTCGCATACAGATGACAACGTTGTCAAAATGATCCCAGTTCACACGGGTCCGTGTAAAAATACTATATCATTCATGCCAGGCTCGTAGTTGCCGATGTCACTTAGAGATGTCACTTGTAAAGAAACACTATGCGCCTATAGACTGAACATCAAATACGCATGCGCATAACATCACTGTTTTCACAAATTTACATTTTTGTAGTTTACACGGAGATGATAATGGTATCATTTTCAAAAACTTTCACTTTGAAACCCATTTTCAAATGTTTGCATTTTCAGGCCCCCAAAACGCAATTTTTAATTGAAAATGTCATGTAAACATGCCCTAAATTTCATAAAATATGGTCAGTTGCATGTTCCTAGAGATTTCCAACTGTAATCTGTTCTCATCAAAAAGATCCATATCTCACATGTACATCTGATCATATGTGGATTTTTAATGAAGTGAGACAGAACAGGAGGTTTCATTTTCTTCCAGTTATTCACGTTAATGTGCTGTGAGTGTGCTTCAACACACAAGTTCTCACTTGTGATTGAAAGCTGCCTCTTACACAGCACTGGATTATTAAGTTATATTTCACATCTTCTAAAGCAAATACACAAAAAATTATGCCAAAATGCCTGTTTTGACAAGTATCCACATAAACACAGTCTTAACTGAATGTAAACAGTTATATCGAATTTGTGTGTCATTTTAACGGATCCATGCATTAGTCATTAGTGACAACAGCTTCATGTAGCCTACTAGCGATGTTCGATTCTTGAACAAATCGTTCTTTTGAGCCGGTTGAAACCAGTTCTCAGGAAGTAACCAGTCGAGCTGGTTCACTAATCGAACTGAATCAAACTTTAGTTCTGGGTTAATGACGCAAGACGCACAAGCCAAAGTAGCACGTCTGACTCAAAAAGAACCAAGTGAGCTGGTTCAAACAACTGTCGAAGTTTTCCGGCGATTACCAAGGACTCAAAAAGAACCGAATGAGCCGGTTCAACTAGCTGTCGAGGTTTGCCGAGGATTACCGAGGAGTCTGATGAGTGAGTTGATGATACCATGCAAGCCTGAAGCACGTACTGGAAATATGCTTATTATGACTACTGTTAATAACATTTTATTAAAACCTGCAAAAACCTTTTTGTCGAGAGATGTAAATACATTTTTACTATTGTTTATTATACATGCAGATTATAAATTGTTGAAATCAATGAGTTTATTCTTTCTATGCTTCTTTCTAGACATGTAGAACATATCTGCGTTTATGCATGAATATGTGTGTTGTAGTTGCGAATCTTATCCAAGATGTAGGCTAATCAATACTGGTCAGTCGTATCTGAAATTTGGGATCTGCTATCCAATGAAACTGTGACCACAAACTCCATTAAGAGAATAAAAGGCAATAATCAGCAATATGCGTTCACACAAATAACTTTTTATTTAAATGTTTCAATATGTGTTGACACAAATGACTTTATTTAAATGTTTCATTGATATAAACATGACATTGAGTTGTAAGAAAAGAAATGCATAGTGACATCATAGCATGATGATGTCAGAAACCTATGAATCGTCTTTTTGAACCGGTTCATTGAGCCGAACTGTCCGAAAAGAACCAGTTTGCGGAAATGAATCAGATTTGCATCACTATAGCCTACCTTCTGTTTCAATAATGTTAATCAAACACCAAAAGAAAAAGAGATAATCACTAACTGTAACATCCGGAAAGAGCAGGCTGAGGCATGGATCTAAATGGGTTTTAATCAAGAAACAAATAAACAAACGATAAGCAACACAGAAAACTAAGAACAAAAGCAATCAAAAAAAACAAGAACCATCACATTTCAACAACTGAAAGAGAACAAGAGAAACACAAGGGCTATATATACACAGGGGTAAACAAGGTAACGAGGAACAAGATACACCTGGGGAGCAATCAGAACTAATCAACATGAAAGAACTATAATGACCAACAAACATGGCACTAGGACAGGAAGTAAGAAAAGAGTCCACACACAAGACACAGAATATATATATACGTAACTAATTGCTTTAAGTATATTGTGCTTAAAAAAAAAAAAGGAAAGCAAAATCTTTCACTTTGCTTTCTCAAGCAAAATCTCTAAAGACATGGAAGCTTTTTTTTGTAAAATCTTGTACGATTTAATTTAACCTGATTTTACACCACTTCTGGGAGTAAGTACACAAAGGAGTTATTATGCATTTTGCAGTAGCTTTTATCAAAAGTGACTTGAATTGCATTTAAAGAAGGGGAGACTGGAGATAAAACTGTCAGTTTAACTGCTTACAAATTAAGACTGGAATAAAATGACTGGAATACATGACCACACTTTAAAGCTGAAGACATTTCAAATAAAAATAATTTAAAGGACAAAAAAAGGATCTTAAAGTAAAAAAAATCACATTTTCCATCTGTGGTATAAAAAAAATGTGATCATGTACATCATAACAGGTGTTAAGAAAACAAATACATACAATTTCAATTATCAGGTTCTTTTGTTTAATATGTATTTGCTGAAAACTGAAATTATAATAGAACTATCATGATTAAGCAGACAGGAAAGTTGTTAAGGTCTTTAAAATGAAATGGGATGGACTTGGGATTGATTTCAAAATAATTTTGACCAAGTAAAATTTAATTAAAATAAATCCATGCACAAAATTTAAAAAGATATCAGGGATTTCTAAAAATGTAGCAACCCTCCCCATTAGTGGGGTAGTGTCAGAATATAACCAGACTGAGAGACAGAGATGAGTGAATCCAAGCAGGTATTTATTGAACATTCAAAATGTAAACCAGATAGATCCATAATGAGGGCGATGATGATGATTGTTAACAGAGTCTTTCTTGTTACCAGGTTGTTGCTGAGCTTGAGTGGAGACGGGAGGCGAGTAACAGGAAGAGCACACACCACAGAATGTGTTTGTCCACACAGATATCACTGGAATCTTACTGAGAATATAGCTGATGGGAATCAGGACATCGCTGGAGACTTACCCCAAGGTGATTTGTGTGTCCATGCCACACTTTCGTTTTCCAGAATATAACTTGCTAAATCTGAACAGATTTCTACAGAGCCCCAGACATGACATGCAGGAAAAAAAAATATTAGGCTAAATTGTGTGCACAAGTTACTAATTCGTTCCCTAGATTTACTAAAACGTCCGCACAATTTACTCTTTTGTTCCCTCAATTTACTATTTTGTTGAATGAAATAGTAAATCATGCGCACAATTTAGTATATCGAGGGAGCAAATTAGTAAATTGTGCGCACAATTTAATTTTTTTTTCTTGTATGTCATGTGTGGGGCTCCGTAGATTTCAATTGGATGTGCATGAAAATCAGATTTGGACTGACAGTCTGAATGCAGCCAAAGAGTGTGTGCTCTTTAAACTGGTTTGGGTGAAGTTCTGATGAGGGACAGGTGCAGGTAATCCGTTATCGGATGAGAGGGAGATCTGAGTGGTGGTGACTGGAGAGCCTGTGGTGTATCCGTGACAGGTAGATTGTAATAACAGCGCTTTTTGTACTTTACATTAATTTACACAGTTTAGGGATATCTTTCATTTTTGACAAACAAACATCAGGACATTATATCAAAGTTTGAGAAAAACAGAGTAAAAAAAGTGGTAACACTTTATTTAAGGGTTTCTTATTAGCATGCACATTACTAGAATATTGGCTGTTTATTAGTACTTATTAAGCACATATTAATGCCTTATTCTGTATGACCTTATTATACATTCTTAATTCTACCCAATACCTAAACTTAACAACTAGCTTACTATTAATAAGCAGTAAATTAAGAGTTTATTGAGGGAAAAGTCATAGTTAATAGTGAATACATGTTCCCTATTCTAAAGTGTTACCAAAAAAGTTAAAGACAGTAAAGTAAGTAAGTAAGTAATCCTTCCTGGCTTATCCGATGTTTTATTTGTTTATGGATTCCTAATGATATTAACTCAAAGGTCTGGCTATGTCAGACTAGTACTGTTACTTCAAGCTTGGGAAAGTTGCAACAAAAGGAATAACATTTTTAGAATAAAAATCACAGACAATGCAAAATTACTAAAATTATACTTCAAAATGGTTTTATTTAGAAAAACATTTTTCAAAACACATTGATGTTGATAAAGCTTTGTCTGAAGGTCTTTTTTTTTTTTTTTTAAAGAACCATAAATTAGAGGTATAGAGATATAGAGATATATACAGAGATGGATAAGATTGAAAAACTGTTTCATATGGTAACATCTAAAGCAGGGGTGCCCAATCCTGTTACTGGAGATATACCTTCCATGAAGTTCAGCTTTGAATGCGTTTTGGCTGTTCATTTAAACTTTTGAAAACAGGATTCAAAGTGTAAGTTATTGGAAACGATACCGTTATTGTCTCCATGTAAAGAACAAAAAAGTGAATTTCATCGCTAACTACTGGCCTGGCATGAATAATACAGCAGTTTTAGTCGTTTTCGCTGATCCGTGTGAAAGGGGATCGTTTTGACAACATTGTCGCCCATACACGAAAAACGCGAAGGAAAAACTTTTCCATTTTTAGTACTACTGTATAGACAACACCTGTGAAGACAGCACTGGAGAGTTTGTTTTTGGACTGCAGTCTGTCATGCACTGCAACTTTCATTTGCATAAGTTGTTCAAAGGACATTCCAAATCACTGTGTCCACAAAAATGTCAAATGCATGACGCGATGTGGCACCACATTCAAAATGACATTAATAAGGCTGGAAAATAAGAATGCAAGATGATTTTTTTAACCAAAAATATAGACAACAAACAATCACTTTCATGCGAGTTGTCTTGGAGACAGTTGCAAAGAGAACATAATTACCATATACATTACTGTAGAGCATGAGCATCCAGGCCATCAGAGTTGATCATTTAATAAATTCAGTAGGCCATATAACAGCAATGTCCCTTTGAGGCTTAAAGGAAAATAATGCCCTGCACAATTTCTTTAGTGTGCATTCTTATAGGGACTAAATGTGTTTTTGTGTAGTTGATGTGTAGTAAATGTGTAGTTGTTGATTGTTTAATGAGGTCCTCATTTTTCCAGCTCACAGATTTTCACACACTTTCTTCATCCATGTAAAGCATTTAACATTTCTTAAACTAAACACAGATAATGCACTATAGCATACTGTAGTGCAATTACATACTGTCTCTTATCAAACATTCATGAGCATTATTCACACCTCACTCTGCTAAGATCTCCACTTCATTTGTACACCATTTGTCTGTAGCCGTGAGTTGCTTGTGTAACAGGATGCAGATTAATGGCATTAATGTGGGAGTGTAATGGAGTATGTGCTGGCACTGACTCTTGCAAGAGCTTCTGTAATAAACCTCATGAAAGAGATTGTACACAGTCAGCCCTGATACTCATTATTCGGTGTGTAAGGTACAATCCCAGTGTGTGTGAGCTGTTGAAGATGCTTGTGTTGTTCAGCAAATTATACTATACTTCCCTGAGACTAATCAGTGTCATCTTGACATCTCTGGTGTGTTAAATTTGTCAATGTAAAACACATGTAGTGGTGGACTGCTTGTATTCCCTATGACACAAAGCACTGTTGTTAACTTCTGAGTACACTGTAAAAAATGATCCGAATTTTAACAGTAAAAGACTGAAAAACAATAAGGTAAATCTTGCTAATTGGTTAACAGTAAATTCTCATACTACATATGCTGGAAAAACTGTAATAGATCTAATGGGACATTTCACATGTCATCTCATAATTTAAAACCGTAAATTGACATTCCCTGTGTGACAGTTGATATTTTATGGTTTTCCATTTAAGTAATTATTTTTCTTCTTAGTTTTTTTTTTTTTTTTTGTTATACATTGGGTTTTGTTATACATCTTATGTTGTTAAATTAATGTTTATTGTATTATTTTAGTGTCATATGTGTTACTGTGATGGTGTTTTGTATTTGTGTATGACACCATGCACCTTTAGTGTTCACCTCAGCTTCAGGTAAAGCTACTCATGTAACGGACGTAGGCCGGTAAGAGCTGTGTGTGTAAACTTCACTCCTATGATCTCAAGAGGTGCTCTAGCAACTGATGCTAGAGACTGCAGTCTTTAGCCTCCTTGTTAGAGCGCCCAACTCCCATGCCGGTTGACCCGGTTCGAGTCCCGCTTAGGCGGGCGATTCGAACAGGAGGGGTTACGTTGGTGCCGTGACCCAGATGGGAGTGAGGTTTAGGGGGGTGAGTGTAATGGAACCTGTATTTTTATTGTGGTTGTTAGTATGTCATAAAGTGGTCATAGTCTCTGTTCAATACGTTTGGTAATAAGTATAGTAAATAATTAATCATATTGATCTACTGACACACAGCATCATGGTTAGTTTTAACAGTAATTGTCAGGGACAATTACATCATTTTATGTTCCACTGTAATTCCAGACTGTAAGACATGCAACTCGATTGCACCTGCTGGTGAGATCCCTAAGCTGCAAATGCATGGATTGTGACTTCATGCGCTTTTAGAATTATCATAAATATGAGTTTCCTAAGTAAAAATTGCACATGAACGTCCTCCCATTTCAAGACATAAATACGATGAGCTTGTAATCACGACTTCAGAAGTGAGAATTATCAAATTTCTGATAGCACATGAAGGCAGCATTATTTCTCATAAAAATAGCAAATGTGTGCATAGCCCTGCGCCTAACACAGGTGCGAAAGTCCATAATTGCTCAACCCTTAGACATGCTGCTTTAAGTCTGCTCTGCAACAAATTCTAATTTTGCGCTAAAATAAATATCACTTACATTATTATATATGTGTATACAAAAATAATACAAATGTCGTACTTTCATGTGCATTTGCTCATGGACACTGTCACAAACAGTGTGTTACCACTTAAATTGAGTTGGATCGATTTTTAATTTATTTATTTTATTATCTTGTAAACCTGTAACTGTGTTTGTTGGTGCAAGCCTCAACACTGCATTATTACTGCATGAATACAGTTGAAGAACAATCCAGAGCCCACAGCTCCTGTGGTGCAGTCGGCTGTGCACATGATCACGACATATACAACTTGCTGGCCCATGGGACTTCAGTCTGAGTCCAGCCTGGGTCATGTCCTGATCTCATTCCCTCTCTCTCATACTTGCTTTCCTGGCTGAACAAAAAAAAGGGGGGAAACACCTGTAAAGTAGAGGGCGCATCTCAAACATCTGCCATTCTGGATAGCAGAAGAATAGGATACAGGAGAAGAAAGTTCAACGCTATTACTTCAGCAATAAAAACAAATAAATAAATAAATAAATAAACAATGGAACAAATGTGATGTTAAAGTAATTTTTGCTTGTTTGTATGGTTAAATTGGATCATCAAAGCTCAGCAGCAAAGACATTGGTTAATAAATTGAGATTAAATACATATTGTATTTGTGTTATTTAACTATTTATTTAATTATTGCAGGTTTGTGTAATATTCTGAGTTTGCATTTCACTGTTTCTATTTATTTTGAGGAATACTGAATCTGTTTTTGTGCAGGTGAGATGAGTAAATGCTCACATTTAGTCTAGAACTACAATAACCATCATGTTTACATAGCGCACACAACACATCTGCACATTTCTCTCAACATGGGTGCAAGAGAGGTGCCAGTCAATAAATTGGAAAACAAAGTAACTTGCATTACTTATTTGAAAAAAGTTTGTTGTAAATTTAAAAGTAATGCGTTACTTGACTAGTTACTTGAAAAAAGTATTCTAACTAGTGTTACTTGCAATGTGTTATGACAAAATTGGTTATAAAACATATAACAATCAATCATATATAAGAACTAGTAATATTATAATATTAGTTTGTACAGTAAAATCTAAAATCCTGTTGTTTATATGTTTCATTTAACAGTGGCAGAGATGCACTTCACCAAATAGTAATTATGCTTGTCACTACACCAAAAAAAAAAAAAAAAACGTACAGATTTCATAATCCCTTGTATCACAGCATAAAAAATTAATAATTCCAATTTGCAACTATCATAAATATATGCAATTTTATCCGCACACATGCTGTACTGTATACTCACACCAACACAATATTCAGTACTATATAGCAAATCTCAACTGCTTAAGTGTTTACAGTATATCATTGTCAAATATATATACAATCCTATAGTCACTTTACTTTTATAGTGCTTTATACAATGGGTTTTGTTTCAAAGCAGCTTCACAGTAATAAACAAGAAAGTAACAGAAATAATGATGCAAACTTCATCAAACATCATGAAATGGATGCAAATTCTGCTGTAATGCAGCTTTAGCAAGATTGTAGTGCCATTACCCAGCTCAATTCAGTTCAGTTCAATAACTGTGTAACGTCCATTCATTATTAAACTAGTTCAGCTGTAAAGCAGCTCTACAGAAGACAATACTGTCATTATTCAGCTTCATCTGCTAGTGTCAATGCAGTAAAATCAATAATATTGCTGAATATTAAGTGATAAGACTTGACTATCGCTCTGCTCTAAACTGCTAAATGTGGACAATTAAGCATTAGGCAAGGTATTATGAACATTAACATGAATCTCTGTAAAGCTGCTTTGAAACAATGTGTATTGTGTTAAATAAATAAACTAAATTGAAAATAAATTATATAGCAGTGTTTATACATAGTAATGCAGCATTGGGTTTTAAATATATTAGAATATAAAAACATTAATAATTTTTTAACGAAAACAAATTTTATGTGAAGGCTTACTTTGAATTGATAAATGGTTGCAAATATTTGGCCAAAATGGCTAAATCACTTGGCATGCACCTCTAAAAATTGTACAATGCAAATAATTATTTATTTATTTTTTAATATTTTGTAAAATCATAAGTTGAGCTCGTTTCAATATCAGTTCAAACAGACTTATGTCAATATTTTGAAAGTTCTAATGCTGTATGATACTGATATTGTGCACTCCTACAAATTACATATTTGAAACACTGGTAAATTAATCAAATAATTAAGTAATTTAATGTAAATTAATCAAACTCAGAAGTAATCCTCAGAAGCACTGAGCAAAGCAACCATATCAATATATATATCCTTAAACCGTTTGGAATATTTAATTTAGTTTTTTTTGTTGCTTCTGTTTTAAATAGGCAGAACTGTTATTTTGACTAATGAGAGTTGATTATTACACAGAGCAGAGGGACAGCAGCAGAGCACGCTGCACTCATTAGCATGTCTGTGTTAAAAACGGACAACATTGTCCACACAACCACTCCACACACCTGTGCTGCATTTGCTGTGCAAACGCTTTTGACATACACAAATAGAGCTGCTTGTGTCATCATTTCCAGCCAATAAAGAGAACAGCATGAGAAATTATTTTAGGGCTAATTCACAGTCAGCCAAATGTTGTTGTAAATATCCTGTACTGACGTTGGCATTAAAATAAACTGGAATTCTGACAAAGGTAAGAAAGATTAAATAATAATAATAATGTTTACAAAACATAATATAAATAAAATCCTTTTTCATAGTCTAACCTTCATATTCCACGTCCACATGTTCCACATTCATTTGCGCAAGTTAAAACTTAACACACAGACTTTGAAAGCTGTTCATGTTTAGTTGGTTTCAGGCCCAGATTAAATTTTTATTGCTCGGAGGTTGCTTTTTTATAGATTGCTTCAGGGGACTTAAGGAAGTTCTCTGTTGTTTTATTTAAGCATTGTTTTAAACCAGCCAATGTTGGTTGAGATGTTATTCTTAAAATTAATTGGTAAAAGCTACCAAGACAATTGTTCAAATACAGGAAGAGAATAGAGCTATAAAATTAAATTGGATAACATTGCTCAGAAAATCTGGTCTTGGAAGTGGGAAATGAGAGATGCAGTGTGCTGCCTCTAAATGTTAAATTCAAAAAGTATTCTTTTTAATATAAAGCACAAGTGTCATGATGTTTTGTGTCTATGAGCCTATAGAAATCATACATTAACATTTTCAGCTGAGTATCTCCTGCATATAATCTTAAAATGTGAGCACTGACTGACATAATGGAACTTGTATTGATTTTAGGCACTACTGCCATCTAGTGATGAACAGAATGTGCTACTGTAGTAGAAAGAGAAGTGAATCGGTCATGATATACTGAATTTCTATTCAGTTTGGGGAAAAGAGTGTGTTTAATATTGCTAGAGCATGTGAGTAAAGTAGATGGTTATGACTGAATTAGCATCTGATTACAATCTTAAAACACTTTATTATTATAGAAAAGCTTAAACTTAAAACTTGCATTATATTAGTGCCAGAGCAGTCTCGATTTGCCTCATAAACCATCATCATGACAACCCCCATGAGTCTTGTTTTGTGTTTCTCAACAATGAAACTTTGTATACATTTCCCACTGTTATGATTCTTGCATCCCTAAAAACAAAACTGAAACTCCACCTATGAGCTGAGTTCAGTAGGAATGCTCCATTTTCTTATTAAACCATCCTTTTACAAGAATTGAACCTGACCCTCTATAGTCTGAGCCTTCACCTATGACAAGATTACCACCCTCATCCAGTTACACATGATACATCCTCATTAATGAGCAAGAGTAAATTACTGTAAAAGTTAGTCATTCTTATTTTTAACAAAATTTCTGTTTTTAACTTGTGATACTTTATTTTATTTTATTACTTTTTTCAGGAATATTATCAAATTTCTGACAAAATTAAAACAATTTTGTTATTCTAAAATTGTGAAGGTGAAGAGGCAATGAAAGGGTGATATTGCTCTATATATTAAAACAATGAACATGAAGTTAATATTTTAGATTGCCAGTTACTGGCATCAACAAACGCTGTTCTAAACTAAGGTGTATCATTGATGAATTAATTGAATAAATGGGTAACACTTTATTTTAGGGTCTTTTAACTAGTTGCTTATTAGCATACATATTACTAGAATTTTGGCTATTTATTACTACTTAATAAGCACATATTAATGCCTTATTCTGCATGACCTTATTCTACATTCTTAATCCTACCCAATACCTAAACTTAACAACTAACTTACTAACTATTAATAAGCAGTAAATTAGGAGTTTATTGAGGGGAAAAATCATAGTTAATAGTTTATATGTGTTCCCTATACTAAAGTGTTACCAGTGAAAGTGTGAGTTTGAAAGAATGATTTAATGATTTAAATTTTGGGGTGAACTATCCCTTTAATGCTCTTGTGGAGGCTCTTTGTTCAAGTGAAATCACAAAACATAACAAAACATAATGGATACAAATGTGTCCCTGCTTTTGATATATAATCACTGATGAACTAATTTCTTATTAATAAGAAATAAAGGTAATAATAAATGGCCGAATGAACGAATAAATGTTGTTTACTTTAAAATATGATCACACCGCAATATTTAAACCTGCTTTGGCGCTGCCACTGAGCCAGAGGAAGCAACGGTGTAGCCTAAGCTATATGTCTATGTCTTAAACAGCTTCATAAACAGTGTTTTCAACTACACAGTGTTGCTATTTCTGTGCTGCAAACATCAAATAATAACAAAAGTACTGGGATAAAAGTTTATAGTCCGGATATAAACGCTGATGTTGCGGCAGCTATCAAAATGAGTAAATGACCTTTGAAACTAATGTTACGCTTCAAATAAACATTGTATCTCTTATATTGTTATGCCAGTAGGTGGCACCCGGTGACTGTTAAAAGTTATTTGATGTGTCATTTAATCATTCATTCAAGAGATTTGTTCAAAAACTCTGGACGAAACAACTCTTCGTTAATTTCAAACGATTTTTTACATTATGAATTCATTTAGATTAATAAACATTTTCAATAGAATCATTTATATTATAGAATATTTTAGACATCAAATAGACAGGATCTTAGACTAAGCCAGGAATTAATCCTTAGTTCAATTAGGGTATTTAGGTAGCTTTTATAAATGTACCCTAGAAAAAAAAATAACATTACTGGTGTGCATTTTGAGACAAAACAATGGCTCTGACATAAGATATGTCAGTGCAAGTTACTTTCAATTAAAAAAGCTCACACATGCATTTTAGTCTAGGACTAGCTTAAGCCTTGTCTGTGAAACCAGGGCATAGACATGTAGGCCTAATCCTGAATTTAGACTGTAAAATGTCACTTATAGATAAAACCCATGTTAAAACACCAATATAGAATACATGAAAAACTCCCTAGGAGATGCTGAGAATTTTGGCTGGAATATATGGAATGTCACTCGCTAGCTATGGTGAGATAAGGCAAAATTGCATATGAGTAATAGAAAGTGTGCCAATAATAATGAAGATGCCCTCCCCTCGTATGTTCTCTAAAAGTCTCTGATGCCTGCTGTTCGCTTCAGTCTCCATTACCTTAGAATCGACAGGAGCATGAAAACAACACAATGAGCCATGTGGGAAGTGTGCATAAACGACAACAACTTTCTTTAATCTGCAACTCTCCAGTCATTAGCCACAGAGACCCTGGTGAGAGATGGTATGTAAAACACACAGGTGCTGTAGGCAATTTGAGGTTATGTTAGATTGCCTATTGAAAAACTTGTGAGTCTAAAGGGTGTTTGGCTATATAGCCATGCTAAAAAGTCATAGCTGAATAGACCTCATCTTTCCTTGTTTTAATATATAATCAGAATCTCTTAACCAATTGTAGTATAAGAGAACATTATCTCATGTAACAGTGATTGACATCTTTATGGCTAGATTAGGCTACTTGAACTTTATTGAATGGCAGCCAGGAAGATTCCAGCAGGGATAAGTGGTGTCGTTCTCAAATAAACCAAGACATGAACATGTACAATTCCAAATGTCTACATTAATTTAATGTTGTTCAGTGGTTCTGAGCTCGAAGAGAGAGAAGAGGTTATTTAGATTACTTGTTGTCTCGCTAAGTAATTGAAAAATGCTCCTATTTCCCCCCAATTCCCAGAAGACGATGAATACTGGTCTTTCCATTTGAGCTCCTAAATGTGCAATAAACCATAAAGATTATAACCCATGAAAATAACTGGCTCATTTATAATCACTGAATGGCTTTCATCAATTCATTCAAAAATTGATTCACAATAAGAAATAGGACCTCTCAAAGTCTGAAACAAATAGTTTCACCTTGGTTGTCTTTTATTCTAGGGTTCGGTCATCGGCATAAGACTAAGGCTTTGTTCACATTGTCAGTGCAAATCTTATTATTTGTCTATTCGATTGGGATCTAATCTAAAATATAACTGCAAGCAGCAATTAACAGATTCAAGCACTTTAAACACGTGTAAGAAAGTATTATGTTTTATTTAGCAAGCCTGTAACCACCCTAGATTATAGATGGAAGAGACCATTTCAGCCATTTACAGCCAAAACAGGTAGTTTACTAAGGAAATATGTGTTTTAACTATTAGGTTTTTGAAATAATCTCCAATATTTAACAAACAATTCAATTGACAGCAGTGGTCCTAGAGGCAAAGTTGCTTAGAATGAGTTCTACCATATAGTATGAATGTCGTGGACATGTGCGAAAAATTGGATGATATACAATCCTTTACGTATGTGAAAAACACAAAGGCTCCCTCTGGTGGCCGATTTCTTTCAAATTTTTCACAGACCCAGGCTCCGGGAACGTGGTTGGGAACCCCTGCTCTAGGACCTTGAGTCAAACAGGCCCAGTGAGTTTAGTTCAGATCTGCCTCTGTTAACTTTGTCTGACAACTGCTTGAAATTCATTGGCCGACGGCAGCCATGTTTTTCGAAATACGTCAATGTCCTCATAGACAATCGTGGCACCTTGGACAAAGACACTGCATGCCAATTTTCAAGTTAATTGAGTTGACTGTTGCATAGCTATAGCAGTTTTCACAGTCGCTTCTCCTTTTTCAGGTGGCCACAGACTGAATCCATACAGGTGTACGGAGTTTGGTGAAATTATCTCATTCCATTTAAGAGGGATAGCCGTTTTAGTAAAAGTGGCCATGCCTACCAGGGTGACCATAGAGACCTGAAAATTTCACCAAGGTGACCATAGAGTCCACCTTGAGACAAGCATTAATGATATAAGACACTTGAGTCTGCGACAAATGGTTTACACCTGCTAAATACAATTGGATTCCAATCAGATATGCACAAAAAACGGATTTGGACTGATAGTCTGAATGAGGCTTTAGACTACACAGGTGTGCTAAAGTTTAATTTGCTTGCTACTAAGAATCTAAAAAAACATTCCTGTATATGCATTTTAAAGTTAAGATGTCAAAAAGCTCACAAACATTGTTAAATTAAATCAAATCTGTGACTTGTACTTCCTTACAAATGGACTTGTAAATACATCTTTTACCTCTTTTTCCACCGACAAAAAAAAAAAAAAAAAAAAAAAATATATATATATATATATATATATATATATATATATATATATATATATATATATATATATATATATATATATATATAATATATATATATTGTATTATATTATATTAAAATAATCTGTCTTTGCTTTGACATTCCAGTTTGTTGAGGTGCACACTATTATCTACTACAGTTATGGTATAGCAAAAAAAATTTCAATACAATTCATATTATCAACATAACAATTTGTGTAAAGTTTCAGATTTTCTGAATTTCAAAATTTCTTAGTATTTGATATGTCCCCCTTATGCTTTAATGATAACATGCACTCAAGCTGGCAACTCCAGATGCTTGTGCAAAACCTGATGATCTATGTTATCTCAGCATGACTTGAGATGTTCGAAAGTGAAAGCTAGCCTTTTTGTACAAGGAGTAAACACAGATACGGTTACATTATTTCATTTAAATAAGGCCCTGTTTACACCTGCGTTTTCATCAATACTATCACAAGTGGATGATCAGCTCATCAGCAGCAACACACACTCACAGAGAGACAACAGTGAACCTGCAAACCGTGACAATCAAGTACACTATTAGTATATCATTAGTAGCACTTTTACTCCAACATTAAAATATATAAAATATAGCACTTTAAGTACTTAATGCATACTTACTATTAAATTGTGAATTTTAGTAAACATTTTACATTTTATTTTTCATGAAAATCCATTAAAATAGAACTTGGTGACAGTATATCTAAAAAAAATCCACTAAAATTGTATGTAAAGCGTTCATAGTACACTTTTAAGTAATGCACTTATATTTTTGTTTAATTAATCTGACTACACTTGAAATCAATTTAAGTGTTAGTGCTAATTAGTGCAATAATATTAAGTGTACTTAAGTACCACAGTTGGGAAAATGTACTTATAACTAGTACATTAGTAATATATTTTTAATAAAATCCATTTAATTTAAATTTAGGATTACTATATAAAAGTCTACTGAGATTGAACTAATTTTTAAAGCATTCAAAGTACTTTTTTAAGAAATACACTAATAAAACCCTAATAAAAGGGACAACTCGCGCTCTGACAACGGCAGTAATGTCTTGCACTCATTGAAGTATAAGCGCGAGACATCACTGCCGTTGTCAGAGAGCGAACAGACATCACTAAGCTGAACGCAGTTGGACATAGTGGTGTATTAGAGGTTAAAAAAATATATAAATACTGTTCGGTTTCTCACACAAACCGATCGTTTCGTGTCTTAGGACATCAATGTGCCATCATGAGCCGCAGGATTTAATTTGGATTTGTCTATGCATATTTTTTGACTCTTATAAATTGTGTTACCATTGACACCCATTATACGGCTGACAGACGGCAACGGTTGGAGTTAAAAATCATTATTTGTGTTCTACTGAAGAAACAAAGTCACCTACATCTTGGATGCCCTGGGGGTAAGCAGATAAACATCAAATTTTCATTTTTGGGTGAACTATCCCTTTAAGTATTAGTGATATTTAGTATACTTTTTAAGTGCACTGAAGTACTACTTTTAATTAGTGTATATAGTGTATAACTTTTTTTATTTAGCACAAAAAGTAAGAATGTACTACAAAATGTACTTGCTTGTATTTAAGTATTTTTTAGTGAATTCAAGTATACTTTTTTCACCTAGGTATACTAAGACTTAAGTATACTAAGTTAAGTATACTGAAGTGCAATTTTAAGTATATTTCTGAGAAGTACGGTGTGTGTACTTCTGAGAAGTATATAAAAAGTAGATTGAAAGTATACTTTCTTATTTATAGTTTAAAAGAAGTATACTAATAGCACACTTGAAACTTCTTTTTTCCTCAGGGTAAGCACAATGTTCTCTCACAATTCCTGATTGCTAACACGTCTTGCGGCTGTCAGAGCAGAAACAAAAACTGCTTTCTCTGTATGTTTTTCCCTTTTAGACAAAAAATGAAGGATTAAAACACCAGGTGTAAACAGAAATGTGTCTCTCTCTCTCGTCTACTTGTGATCCAGTCGACCAAAACGCATTTTAATACCAGGCCTAAGATATTGTGTTCAACAATATTTTGTATCCATTTATAGTGTTAACTATATTGTTGCATCAAGGTCAGCCTATGATATAAAGATGATGACATATATGACATATAAACATATATCTATGTTTGGAGGGCAGGTTATGTTAGTAAATACTCGTGGCGTTGTTGTTCAGCTAGAAAAGATCCTTTAGCCTGTGCACACTGACTCCTAGGAAATTACATAAAGCCAGCCAGAAAGATTCAAGCTTGTCATTTTGGAGAAATGGGTGAGTCCATGGGTCTGATGATCTCTATCTCTCTCTCTCTCTCTCTCTCTCTCTCTCTCTCTCTCTCTCTCTCTTTCCCTCTCCCTCTCCCTCTCCCTCTCCCTCTCCCTCTCCCTCTCCCTCCCTCCCAAAAACAAAGCTGACTCAAACTCTCTATTCTTGTCAGGTGGATTGTAAAGTGTTGAAATCTCTTCATCATAGGAAGAATGACAAGGTCGCACTAACAGTGACATGGCAAACAAACAGAAGCTATTCACATCCCGCTCAAGTCTATTGTGATTCACCTTATCAAAACAGGTGTGCAGGAATGCAGTACCCTTGCCCTCTCAAGTAGATGAAGCATCCTTGAAACAAGGTGAGCATGTGTCATTCCTTATCGGCATCATCGTTGAGTCGATCACAGACAGCACAACGTGTTCAAGCTGTCTCCTGCTTTGATTGGCAGCAGTGGTTCTAGACAGGGCTGGGGAACAGATTAGCCATTCATGTCACATGTTTCTTATGCTGTAGTCTACAAAAGGGCCTGTAGCCCTAATGGGACAGAAAATAATGACTGTAAAGTGGTTCTACCTTATGTTCAAGACAACATACATTTACATTCTGCCCCAGGAATAATTTTCTGTCACTTTTCTAACAGTCACCTACATTTGTATTATTTATACATTTGTATTATATAACTTCCCAAGTATATGTCAACTTATTCTCCTAACCCTAACCTAACAGTCTACTAATACTCTAATGAGACTTAGTTGAAATGTAGTTGCAAAGTTACTTATAGTTATTAGAATATATAAAGTGGACTATCGCAAATAAAGTGTTGCTACTATATGTGGTTGCTAGGGTGTGTGTGTGTGTGTTTTTGCTTCTTGAAGTTGTAGTACTGTTCTGGGTGGTCACTTTTTGCCCAAGTAAATAGGGCCCAAGCCAAAAATATATAATATTGTGAATTTACCTCTGTATCTTTCCTGTCTGTATAGCACAAGCGGTGTTAAGGGTGCTCCGTATAAATTGGCCCACTTTTTAGTATATAAAAGTATACTTAAAGTTTACTGTTACACTTATAGTACACTTAAGTTCACAACTAGTTCACAACTATGTTTCTCATTTGTACTGCATCTGTACTACAAGTGAAGTGTACAAGTAGTTTGCTATTTTAATACTAGTACAATTTTTAGTTTATGAAAGTACACTTTGATGTATACTCTTAATAAACTACTAGTTTATTAGTTCTGTAAGTTTTCTTTAATTGAACATAACATCATACTTATAGTTTACTATTTATATGTTAGATTTGCACTTTAACAATTCTACTGTTCCTATTTAGGTATTTATTAATTTATGTACTTTTTTTTCACCTGGGATATCTCGATCAAAAGATTGAGTGCAAGTAAATACCCAGGTGAAAAAGTGCACTAAAATACACTTTATTTCAGAACACTTAGTACACTTCCTTAATGTACTTAAAGTGCTCTAAAGTCTTTATCAACAGAAAAAACAAGTTATCAACAGAAAGTAGGGTAATCAAATGTAAAACAACACTACATAGTTTACTGTATAAATTAAATGTAGATCAATCCTAATATATCTGCTAAAGAGCAGTGACTGATTTGTGACTAATTGTCTTTTGTTGTTTAATTAACAGCAGCAGGGTTATTTGACTGCTGTCACTTTAAGACCGAATGGACAGAAACAATATACCAGAGGTCTCCAAACTCGGTCCTGGGGGGCCGCTGTCCTGCAGAGTTTAGCTCCAACCAGCTCAACACACTTGCTTGAAAGTTTCTTGTATGCCTAGTGAGACCTTGATTAGCTGGTTCAGGTGTGTTTAATTGTGGTTGGAGCTAAACTTTGCAGGACAGTGGCCCTCCAGGACCGAGTTTGTAGACCTCTGCAATATACTGTTACACGTTAAATTTATTTAATTGAATATGCAATTTATTAATTTATTTCTTAATTGTTTATGTTCACTTAAGACATAATCGACTGTGTTCAGGCAAATACCTGAATCACCAAACAGGGTATTTTGACATTTCTGTGTGTTTATCCACAGTCGCAAACCCAAAGCTCAAAGTTTTGTTGTCCGTGTTTCACTCTGTCTCGGAGTGCACACACAGAAAGCCACTTGGAGAACAGTAACTCTTTCGTGACTTAATGCAGTTTTAATTACTCCTTTTATTATCGTGCACATCCTGAAGTTTGGCAATATTAGACTGCATTTTCCAACAATCACTGATCTAGGTGATTTGGACATTAAGGCCCCGATATACTCACGTCAAGTTCTTTTTCGTTCTTTGCTTGGAGGTAAAATGAAGTTCAAAATGTGAGCAGCGATACACTGCTGGCGAACATCCCGATTCCATCCACACTGCTGAGAGGAGTGTTTAATAATCACACAACAAAATGAGAAAACAAAGCTTTTTTTTTTTTTAAATAAAGCATAAGATTCTGATAATAACAATGTGGTTATGTTTGCACTGTAATTCAGCATTCTAGTAAAGTCATGTCACATTTAGCCTATAGGACTTTATACAATATATTGCTTAAAAGCAAGCAGCTTTACACTAATAAACATGAAAAACAGTGCCAGTGTCTTATTTCATCACATTAAAACCTCATTTTCTACTATAAAGCAAACTTTCTGTGTTTCATGCTTTCACTCACAAACCAGATGAACCAGAGAAGTTTTCCACATCAAAGAAGGTGGAGCCTCAGAGCACACTACCAATGGTAGTATGAAAGTGTTTACCAGCCAGAGTGAACTTTTCTGGAAAGTTCGCTTTGGTATGCTATTTGCGAACTCCCAAAACGGACCATAAACATACTTTAGTTTTGGCCTGATATAGTTTTTTTTCTAGCTGCGCATAGAAAAGTTTCTCATAAGTTTTGCATCACCTCTTCTGAATGGCCTGGAGACCACAATAAATCTATATAAAATGATTATCAGCCAGTAACTTTCGCCACCTGATCATTTAGATGTTAAACTGTGTGGTACAAGTCACACAGCAATATGTAATACTTACGCTGCATTCACATGCTTTCAGTATTATCTTAAATAAGTTTCCTAGGTAAAAAATTGTAAATGAATGCCTTCTCATGTCGAAACTTGAATGCGATAAGACTGTAATCATGATTTCAGAAGTGGGAATTGTCAAATTTCTGATAACACATGAAGGCAGCATTGAGGTTTACCGTAAATGTGATAAAGTGATGCTTGCCTTAGAAATCACCACTAATAATAACATTAAATGTCAAAAACATCCTGTTTGATTTACTGGTTTTTGGTCTATCGTAACTTTTCTGTGTGGCATGAAAATGCATGGCATCTTGTTTATCATAAAAATTAGCATTGAGCTTCCATTTGACACATATGTGATTTAAAATAGAACTGACTGAGGGAGATGGTCTTGACTGTCCATGTGTGTGATGAGCCCGGTTAAATCACTCTCTGACCGTGGACTCTAGGGTCCTTGTGTCTCTTGTCTTATCAATCTATCGACATGGCATCTGTGCTGGAAGGCTGCTAAATGCCCTGTGCCACCTAAGAATACTAATGTAGATGCAGATAGCTTGTTTGGCCATCTCAGCATCATTGATCTCCCTGCAGGCCTTGGAAGGGCTAGACGGATGAGATGTCACCTACAAGTGCACTCTTTTGAGCCTTGTCCCTCACTGCAAGTCACCTCCTCAACTCTTAAACCCTCATAACCAATGAAAGTCCTACAAGTCAGTCTCAGCTTAAGGTTTAGATGTCTAAGCTAGGTCAGTCACTGCTGACATAGTTGCTGTTAATTACCAGGAGTGAAAGTCTTTCCTCACAAGCCCACTAATGAGCTGCCAGTTATTAGGAAGCAAAACCAGTTGGTGCAATATAGTCTGGCATTTAACCTAATTAAAAGTGATTTACTGGCATGTTGTGTTATAGACTAAACATAAATGTCCTATTCAGGGCTGAAGAAAAGGAAGCAATCTGACCAAATGTTCGTATTATTGGAGCTTGTTAAGGCAAGCATCAGTGCTCAAATTAATGTTAGAAATGTGAACAAACTTCTAACTCTCACTATTATAGAGCGTAACTCGTCCTGCGCTGTTTATGCTACCGACATAAATCATACTTCAAATTTGAAGCTTGAGGAGAGGTGTTCTACTACTTTAAGTGAACAGATGTCAAAATTTCACCTAGCAGATGATAAAATGGGTAAAAATTTACTTGTTCATTGAAGGAGGGGCATATATAAACTAGAGCCATATATAGGGAACAGAAAATTATAGAGACTTTGAGGGCAGGCTTCTTCTTACTTGATCCAATAAGCAACCACAAAGAACACCCTAGAGACTGCATAGCAATACCCAGGCAGCCATAATTGGAGGTGTTTTATATGAAGGATAGTATGACAAAAGCAATATGATGTTCTAAATTTCCAGTCTGTGATGTGAGCAGTTTTAGAAATGTTTTTGGCATCTGAACAGAATCAAGCTATGTGCCGATGGCATTTAGTCGATTACCATTTTAGAAACTCATTCAACGTTTCACTTCAAAACTAATTTTTTGACAGCGGTTGACCTTTAAACTACATAAACCAAATATTTTCTACTACCAATTAGCAAAGTCAATTTCAGAAATGCCACAAGAGCCAATCTATAGTCTCCCTTGGCATCTGAATTAGCAACCTCATTACGATACCTAAATTCAACTATCTGTGACTCTTTGTCTGCACCAACATCTTTCCATAGGAAAGAAAAATCACAAATAAGATTTCTTTAATGCCTTTTTCCTCCTGGACAGCATTATGTAGAAGATAAACAAAGTCTTCTGCTTTTTTTTTAGATGCTTCTCCTAATAAGAAGACATCCCTATTAGTGTTCACTCTAATAACATGTCAGACTATACTCAGACTTGACGAGAAAAGTCTGCAATCAAAAGTTTGAAAAATCCTTTTCAAAATTTATTTGGTTTGGTGATGCTAGAAGAACAGAAATTTCAGATTTCAAAAAAGGGACAAGGCATTAAATACCCTCTAAAACTTTTTGTTTCAGTATGAAATATGTCAACAAAGAAAACTGCTTTCGTCAAGTAATGACATAGGGTCCTTATATGAAACAAGTCAATTAAGTCTTCTCAGCAATGAACAAGTAACCTCTGAGAAATATAATAATAGCAGACCTCTTATTTGACAGGAAACAGCATGTGAGTTAAAGCATAATTTAGTAAATGAAGCATCATAAGGCTGCATGCTGTCAAATGACAGCACCTCTCTAAAGCTCTTTAAGTTCAGAGATGACACATTGATTTGGCCTTAAAAACAATGGCAATAAATCAGTCTATAGACAGCAGGTTTAACAACTGGTAGGCTGTTGCCTGCAACTGAACAATTACTGGATTGTCAGCACTGTTGAATCCTAGGAACAAAGAAAGTAACAATATTCGGGAAGTACCATTTCGGTCTTCTTATGTGAGTTTGTTGGTTTTGTTTATTGTAAATTCAATGGTGAGACCACCGCTCATTTCAGCTTTTAAAATAGTATTGTATCAAGTGAATTGGCTTCCTCCCAGAATGGGAGTGGTTTTGAGGCCACCGCTCTGTAAAAAGCTGATATTGTTACCTGGGTAAGAATTGCTCCTCTGAGCTCTGATAGGTAGCTAAGGCTTCCATGGTAAATTCAGGCCACCTTAGCGGTTATTCAGTTTGAGTGATTCTGCCTCCCCTCAATGTTAAGCGTCGTTCTGTAGAGGCTGCTGCTCTTATGAGCCCCAGGTAGATCTATGCTTATGGGCTGGCCCTCGCCAGGGCTGCCTCGATAGCTGGCCTAGGCTAAGCACTAGGGATAGTGGAGGCGGTTTGCTAAAGCATTCCCGCCCCTGACCCCTCATTATCTGAGAGTAGGTTCTTTTTTGAGCATCCCTAGTGTTGGCTTCCTCTGATTTGAGAGTTGTCTGGCCAAGGCCCACTCCACTTTCTGAATTTAGGGTATAATGCAGGTTGGCGGAGAGACAGAATAGGTAGCAACTAGAGTTGCAGGCCATTGGATAGGCTTCCACAGTGCAGTTGTCTCCTGGGCGGTGTTAGGCCCCTTTCACTTTGTGCATAGAGTTTGAAGAGTTGAGAAGAGTCTTCGCCTGATATTTCCCATCTAGTTGTAGCCAATATGCTATGCTATAGAGGATGTAAGTTTAAAATAGCCTTAATATTAAATTATGAAATTTAACATAGCACAATTCGATTTGTTGTATACAACAGTTCTTTTTGGTTCTCGAATCTGATTGTGTGATATTTTAGTGATAACAGCACTCCTGCCTTTTCACCGTTTGTATCACTCCGCTTGAAGCAACTGTCATGGCGGCCGAGCAAATCCACCATAATTTTTGTGAATACTACATTTGATGTAGCACTTACTGTAGGGCTTTGTATTGCCAAGAATCAGGGGTTATGATACGATATATTGTGATGTATTGCGATACTGCAGGAAAGGAGATATATTGTGATATTTCTTTTTATTTTTTAGAAAGAGGATCTAATTTTAGAAATAATAGTCATAAAGAACACACATGCATAAAACCTGACAAAAAACTTTATTTTATTTAATCAAGACAGTATCATTTGCATTTCTATCACTAATCACTATTTTGTGCAATCTAAGTAAAGGGAAAATAGTAAAGTGACTGCAGGATTCTTTAGGTGTTTAAAGGTTCACAGTATAGCAGTTTCTAATTTCTAAACTATTTAATAACAGAAAGTGCATAGTCCATTCCATGACTGTTTTAATATATATTTAATACTGTAAAGCTGCTTACTTTCAAGCAGTCTATTGTATAAAGTGTTCTTTAAAGTCCCCCTGTAGTCAATTATTTTATCCTTTAAAACTCATCTTTGATCACCAAAATGACATATTTAAAAAAAAAAAAAAATCAAGTGAAATAAAATTCTGCATGCCTTAAAATAGCTTGAATGTAACTCTACAACCTTGCCTCATTTATTATACACGGATCAATGAATATGCAAATTAGCCCGACCTCCACTCACTCACGCCAGCTCGGAGAGTTAGCCTACTGTTGCTGCAGTGACGATTTGTGGTTTGTGTTGTGGCTACATGAAATAAATGCACATCCTTGAATGAGCGCGGAATTCCAGCGTATTTACTTGAAGTTATCAGGTAGGCTAATATCTATGGTTTGATCCATTCCAGAGGCGGCCAAAATCTGAATTTATAATGGTCTGAATAGCTCTCTCAGAACTTGGCGTGCGATTCCACACTGACTGACATATGCACATGAGTCACGATCACACGCTCAGAGCAATATTGTTTTAGATTTTATAGTGTTTTATAGTATGGAATTTATAGTGATTTATAGTAAATGGAATCTGTGAGGATTTCCAGTCAGGATTTAGACCATACCATAGTACTGAGACTGCTCTCGTTAGAGTTACAAACGATCTACTCCTATCATCCGATCGTGGCTGTATTTATCTATTAGTGTTATTAGATCTCAGTGCTGCTTTTGACACTATCGATCACAACATTCTTTTAAAAAGACTTGAAAACTATATTGGCATTAGTGGAATTGCTTTGGCATGGTTCAAATCGTACTTATCTGACCGTTATCAGTCTGTAGTAGTTAATGAAGAGATGTCGTATCGATCACAAGTTCAATATGGAGTACCACAAGGCTCAGTACTAGGACCGTTGCTTTTCACTCTGTACATGCTGCCCTTAGGAGAGATAATTAGGAAGCATGGTGTTAGTTTTCACTGCTACGCTGACGATACTCAGCTCTATATTTCCTCGCGCCCTGACGAAACCTACAAATTCACAAAACTAACAGAATGCATAGCTGACATTAAAAACTGGATGACAAGAAATTTCTTATTATTAAATTCAGAAAAAACTGATATCCTAATCTTTGGACCAAAAACTTCCTCACGAAAAAACCTTGAATACTCTCTAACACTTGACGGGTGCTCCATTAAACCTTCGTCCTCAGTTAAGAACTTGGGTGTGCTCTTCGATACCAATCTTTCATTTGAAAGTCATGTTTCTAGTATCTGTAAAACCGCCTTCTTCCATCTAAAAAATATATCTAAATTACGACATATGCTCTCAATGACAAATGCGGAACAGTTGGTTCATGCATTCATGACCTCAAGACTAGATTATTGTAACGCTCTACTGGGTGGTTGTTCTGCTCGGCTTTTAAACAGACTACAGTTGGTCCAAAATGCGGCAGCTAGAGTTCTTACTAGAACCAGAAAGTATGACCATATTAGCCCAGTTCTGTCAACATTACATTGGCTCCCTATTAAATATCGTATAGATTTTAAAATCTTGCTACTTACTTATAAAGCTCTAAATGGTTTAGCTCCCCAGTACCTAAGTGAGCTCTTAATGCATTATAGTCCTTCACGTCTATTGCGATCTCAGAATTCAGGCCAGTTGATAATACCCAGAATATCAAAATCAACTGAAGGCGGCAGATCCTTTTCCTATTTAGCACCTAAACTCTGGAACAATCTTCCTAGCATTGTTCGGGAAGCAGACACACTCTGTCAGTTTAAATCTAGACTAAAAACACATCTCTTTGCTCTTGCATACACATAACACATTATCAATACATTTACGTTTTTCAAATCCGTTAAAGGATTGTTACGCTGCAATAATTAGGTCGGCCGGAACCGAGAACATTTCCTATAACACTAGATATACCTGTACATCAGAATAAGAATGGCATCTACGCTAATATCTGTCTCTCTGCTTATCCTGAGGTTTTCCGGGTGCTGGATCCAGGCCGTATCCAGATCAGATGGAGAACCTGTGTCTGGACCTGACTACAACGTAGCCCAGGAGACAATGGGCCTACAGATCCAGTTCTGGCTGCATCTATAATTCAGATTTTTAATCCCCGTATCCGCTTACATATATTTATATATAATCTATTTTTAATCTCTATAATAAAAATGTATAATTCAGATTTTGATCTCCATATATCTTCCAAGGGGTTTTTTCCCTCCTAGGTCTTTTTTCCCAGTGTTAGCACGCTGGGTTTTTCTCCTAGGGGGTTTTTTCCACCCCTGGGAGTCAGCCGACATTGGCTTAATGTAGCACCATCTTGTATATGTTACATATTACCACGCTTGTTTGTACAGCTCATTTTTAACCACTTCCCTTTTTTCTGTGCTTCTAATTTGTAAAGCTGCTTTGAAACAATTACCAATTGTAAAAGCGCTATATAAATAAATTTGACTTGACTATTAAAGTATTTTGAAGGACAAAAACATGAACTTTATTGGCTTTACTTCAAGTCAGCTGTCACTTTACTTTGCCGCAAGCCCCTATGCATTCGCACACTTGGCACAGCCCTTGCGACAGTTCTGTCATTAATTAATATGAATTAATATGATTAGCCTTTTGCTTGACTACGTTATCAAACAGCTAATAATGTGTTGCTAATGTTACACACACCGCTCCCGTTCTTCATCTCAGACAGAGTCAGACAGCTGCCTTCTAACAATCAGTATCCTTACAAACACTGAACAACTCAGAACGTCATTGGAGAAAGGCATATAGTTCATCATAACATCGTAATAGACTCGCTATATTGATAAATCTACACAATTTTTCATATCAACAGAAAATTTACCAGGATAACCTGGCTTCTCTCGAGACTTTCCTGCTTCAGAGCAGTCATAGTTAATGATATGCTAAAGCCTGCCGGCACGTTGTTGTGATTGGTTACAAGGTATTCTGTGACGTCACAAACACCCACGATTTCAAACCGCGGGTTTTTGGTTTACTGCAGTTTCAAACATAAAATACTCAGCAATGCTGCTGACTTATGAATTTGCACATGGTTTGTCTTAAAGCATATTAAAAACACTACATAGTCATATAAACAACATTAAAAAACTTGATTTTCACCACAGGGGGTCTTTAAATAAACATGCCTTCACTGAAGTGCTGAACTGCAGGGCTGGTGCAAACATATCCATATCGTTATGATCAGACGCTTTCTTGCTGCTGCCACCGCTGTCATTTTTGTTGTGTGTTTATTTTGTTATTGAGAGGAAAGTGTGCAGTACATATTACATGTTCTATCGAAACGCCTCACTCAGCAGCGTGGAACGTTAAGTGAACTCTCAGATTCAATGCATTTCCCGAGTATTGGTTTTTAACATTGCCTTTTTTGTAAACAACATAACTCTTGTCGATCTCCTTAGTGGTTACTTTATAGTAGCTGAAGCCAAAATGAGTCCACACTTCAGCTCTGGAGCGCAATAATTCTATCGTCTTGTGAGCTGGGTTTGCTAATGCTAACACTAGTGATGCACACACCTTGTGCTTCACCGCGTCAGTTTACATTCTGAGATAACACTGACATCTGGCACATTTTTTTTTTCAAACATCAGATTTATTTACCTTTGCATTGCAAACGAGCAGAGATTTCCAAATTGCATGCGGCACTTCATGATAGAGGTGGGGCGGATTTATGAGGTAGACCCCTGCTTTTGTAAGTTTGACTAAATTGTACAATTGTTTATTTTCTATTGTCATTTATAATGATTATTGTTGTTAATTTTAATACTGTTGTTCAATAAATATTATTTTATATAAATATGTTGTATTTGGTATTGAGAAATGGTGCATTAGTGCAGGGGTTCCCAAACTTTTCAGCCCACCACCCCCAAAATAACGATGCCAGTGACTCGCGACCTCCACTATCCTCGGAGGTGTTCGCATTAAAATAAACATGTATTGATGCGAAAAAAATAGTAATTTCACCATAGAATCATATAATTTAAAGTCTCTGTAACAGTTTACACATGGCTTTTTGCCTCGGGTAAAGCAAGGAAAATGACACCTTACCAGGCATTTATGTGAACAAGGAGACATAAGCACTCGTCTCTTCGTGAAGGTGGAAAAAAGTGTTGTCCTTTATCAATTTGTCCTTTATCAAACTCTGACAACTCGGCAGCTTTTCCCATTCAAACAGGCACACACAAGGAAACTAGGTCACACAGACAAACAGGAACAGGGAAAACGGAACTAAAACACAACAAAACTAAACCAAAACAGAATATAACTATTACACATGGGTTCAATCACAGTATTTTATTATATTAATATTACATATACTAGTATAATACACTTGCCATCAAGTGCAACCTGGCTTAACAATGTCTTCTTTTGAGTTCCACAGAAGAAATAATGTCATAAAGATTTGGAAAGACTTGAGAGTTAGTAAATGATGACAGAATTTTCATTTTTGTGTGAACTATCCCTTTAACTAATGTTATATTATGGAAATGATTGATCGACAATTATGTTCATCTTCTGTTCTTTTTCCCCTGATTGAAAATCCTTGCCTAAAAGGCATTTTGAACAATGTATTTTTCATTAATAAACATGGATACGATCCATTCATTGACTTGTACAAAAACATAAGCTCTGAGTACCACTGAATCAACAAATTCAAACAATGACCTTGTACTTCCCCATGGTTCTGAGTAAAACCAGAGTGACGCTTTCACCTGCCGAGAGATAGATGACACTCTGGTGACCAGCAGCTTGAAACCAGTGGTCTGCCCTCTGTTACCATGGTGAGGGGTAGAAATGCAGCATGTGGCGTTCTCTTGCTCATTATCATCATGATACACCCAATCAGAGGGGGGCAACAACGTGTCTGATAAGAGCACAGTGGGTGAACTGAAAGTTCAAAGTGTGGTGCTCTCGTGCAAGACCTCACAAATAGATCTGATCTTGCAAATGGATCTGCTTGATCTCCACATAAGGTACACACAAAGTCAGAAGTTTTTTTTTTTTGGAATTAATTTTCAAAACTCATTGTCAATATTTGTAAAGTGTAGCATGCGGGAACACCATCACCCCTTGTCATTAAGCTTTCATGAAAGTAAAAGTTAATTAGGTATGATGACAAAACTCCGGGGATTGTAATTAGCCGAACTGCGTGATTGCTCACCAGTAATTAAATGTCATTCTCCGTCAGTTCAGTGGGCCTGAAAAAGCCCTGTGGAAAATGTCAAATGCAACAAACTCACCTATGCCCCCAAGACTACCTCTAGGCAAAAAAAAACAAAAGCCCCTTCAAAACAATTATAAGAATGGCAACTGTAAGCAAGATCCACTTATGAATTTTAATTCTGTTTTAAATAACAATAAGTGTTTTAAATAAGATTGAGGGTTGCCCATAGGATAAGAATAGATCTAATTCAAGGTACTATATTCTCTGAAAAGCCTGTATATCTTGTGAAATTTTACTTCTTGAGTTTTACTGGAAAAGAAAAAAATACTTATTAGGAAAATGATTTTTGCAGTATGGCTGCTTGACAGAAGGCACTTTCCTGGTCCATGTCTATTGTTCAAATGCATGACCTGCTATCATGCCATTACATAATGAACACACACCTGTGTGTGAGCTGATGAGATCATTGTGATGTTGACTATCAGAGAAAGTGAGAGTAAATGTGCATCAATGGTCACAGAGTTATGTTCCTCTTAGACATGCTGCTATTGCATCACATATTAACATCTTGCATTTGATATTTACATATGTATTGTCTGTGAAGTGCACAGTATTTTTGCTACAGTTGTAAACATATTATGTTTTTATTAAAAAAAATTGAAAGTGACACCAGCTAGTTATTGTAGCCAACCATATTCTTAACATTCATCTTTTACTTAATGCAAAAGAAATGTTAATTTGGATAAGCAACATCCTGGGATATTTCACTCGTTACAAGTCAACAGTTTGAGAGAGGATTTCATTATGTTTATAATACTAAAAAAAAAGTTACTACAACATAAAATTGTAAAAACAATGCTTCTTTACATTTATAACTATTTAATTATATTTGTGTACATCAAATCATTGCACATACACATATTTAAGGTATAAATACAGATTCAAAATTGTATTTTTAGCTATGTATAATCTTAGTAAAGAAATGTGTAAAAAGTGTTCATGAGAAACCATATGATGGTGGTTATTATGAGATATAAGATAATAGAAGCTCCTAAGTAGTGGCACCTCCATGAGAGAGAGACTGGATGAAGGTATTGATGCTGAAGGCCAGCAGCGGTGGGGGAATTGATAGCTGGCACATGTTCAGTTGAGCATTTCCCATCTCTCCAGAGTGTCAGCACACGGTTAAGATAAATCAACATATGGTGGTGCAGAAAAACCAGAAGAGTAAAGTTTTTTTTTGTTTTGTTTTTTAAATGAGAGAGGAGGAAGAGAAACAGAGAGAGAATGGGGTTGGTGGCTTTGACATTGACATAAAAATGACAAAAAAATATATATATGTTTTTATAATTGTTGGTGTCCAAAGTATTTGGACAATCAATATTATTATTAGGGGCCAAGCACCGAAGGTGCTGTAGCCCCTATTGTAATTGTTAGGGGCCAAGCACCGAAGGTGCTGTAGCCCCTATTGTATCTGTTAGTTTTATTATTATTATTAGGGGCTAAGCACCGAAGGTGCTATAGCCCCTATTGTATCTGTTAGTTTTATTAGGGGCCAAGCACCGAAGGTGCTGTAGCCCCTATTGTATCTGTTAGTTTTATTAGGGGCTAAGCACCGAAGGTGCTATAGCCCCTATTGTATCTGTTAGTTTTATTAGGGGCTAAGCACCGAAGGTGCTATAGCCCCTATTGTATCTGTTAGTTTTATTATTATTATTAGGGGCCAAGCACCGAAGGTGCTGAAGCCCCTATTGTAATTGTTAGTTTTATTATTATTAGGGGCTAAGCACCGAAGGTGCTATAGCCCCTATTGTATCCGTTAGTTTTATTAGGGGCCAAGCCCCGAAGGGGCTGTAGCCCCTATTGTAATTGTACGTTTTCCCTTTTATTATTATTCTTCCGAATGGGAGTCTATGGCAGCCCTATCAACGGAACATGAGAAAATGATGAAATTTGGCACACTTGTAGTGATGGTCATGTCTAGAAAAAAAGCATTACTTAGCATGTTAACCATATTAGCATGCTAAGCTAACTTAATGCTAATGAAGCTCATGGTTAACTTGATAGCTGAAGAGCCACATTAAAAAGAATGACAACTGGTTAGCATACTAAGCAATTAGCATGCTAAGCTAACTAGCATAAGACAACAAACACAAGCAAGGTCACATTCAGAGACAAATATCTCGGGAACGGTAGCGAATATCAAAATTCCGTTCAGTCATTTCTATGCGGCTCGGTCCAAAGATCATCTGAGCTGATTGTGGACAAAATTGGACCAAATTTGTGGGAGGAGCAGCGAAAAAACTGTTTTTCATTTATTTCAATATGGCAGACAGGGACATTTAAGGAAAATGACAAATGACACATCGTTGGAATTGGCATTAGCCAGGGAATAAAATGACATAAAGCATACACATTTTGGAAAATGTTTTCAAAAGTTATAAGCAATTTTGCAAAAATCATTATATCTGTGGAACACTAGGTGGCGCTGTGCTGAAACTTCTCATGTACCTTCAGGACACTCTGATGGTCATATGTACCAAATTTTGTGATGATATGTCAAATTGTTTAAAAGTTATTGCAATTTATGACAAAATTCTAAATGGCGGACATGCTTTTCATCCGATGTTCAATATCCCCGGATTCGGCATGGCCCAAGGAATCCATAGACACCAAGATCTTGATTTTATAATAAAGTGTTCAAAAGTTATTGGCCAAAATAGCCATTTTTCAGATCTCATGACCTGTAGGTGGCGCTGTTCCCAAATTCGGCATGGAACCTTAGATCATGGTCTTGATCAAGGGTACCAATTTTTGTTTTGATTGCTCAAAGTTTCGCTGAGATACAGCCTCTATAGCAATTTTGGGTCAACCTTGTTAACTTCGTGACATCATAACTTTTGAACAAAGATGAAAAAAAAAAATCTGTTCAGTCATTTCTGTGCGGCTCAGACCAAAGATCACCTGATCAAAGTCTGGACAAAATTGGACAAATTTTGAAGGAGGAGTAGCGAAAAAACGGAATACTGTACTTTTCAAAATGGCCGCTACTGTAATGGGCGGAGACTTAATGTAAGAATTTGAATAGAATCAGCATGAAGAGACGAATCAGATGTACTAAATTGTATTTTTCTAGATCAAATGGTTCAAAAGTTATAACCTTTAGAATGTTGAATTTTTGAACTGGTGGTGGCGCTATAGAGTTGGTCCTAGAGACTCCAAAATTGGTCAGATTTCTAGACATGACCATCACTACAAGTGTGCCAAATTTCATCATTTTCTCATGTTCCGTTGATAGGGCTGCCATAGACTCCCATTCGGAAGAATAATAATAAAAGGGAAAACGTACAATTACAATAGGGGCTACAGCCCCTTCGGGGCTTGGCCCCTAATAAAACTAACGGATACAATAGGGGCTATAGCACCTTCGGTGCTTAGCCCCTAATAATAATAAAACTAACAATTACAATAGGGGCTTCAGCACCTTCGGTGCTTGGCCCCTAATAATAATAATAAAACTAACAGATACAATAGGGGCTATAGCACCTTCGGTGCTTAGCCCCTAATAAAACTAACAGATACAATAGGGGCTATAGCACCTTCGGTGCTTAGCCCCTAATAATAATAATAAAACTAACAGATACAATAGGGGCTACAGCACCTTCGGTGCTTGGCCCCTAACAATTACAATAGGGGCTACAGCACCTTCGGTGCTTGGCCCCTAATAATAATATTGATTGTCCAAATACTTTGGACACCAACAATTATAAAAAACATATATATTTTTTTTGTCATTTTTATGTCAATGTCAAAGCCACCAACCCCATTCTCTCTCTGTTTCTCTTCCTCCTCTCTCATTTAAAAAAAAAAACAAAAAAAACTTTACTCTTCTGGTTTTTCTGCACCACCATATGTTGATTTATCTTAACCGTGTGCTGACACTCTGGAGAGATGGGAAATGCTCAACTGAACATGTGCCAGCTATCAATTCCCCCACCGCTGCTGGCCTTCAGCATCAATACCTTCATCCAGTCTCTCTCTCATGGAGGTGCCACTACTTAGGAGCTTCTGTTATCTTATATCTCATAATAACCACCATCATATGGTTTCTCATGAACACTTTTTACACATTTCTTTACTAAGATTATACATAGCTAAAAATACAATTTTGAATCTGTATTTATACCTTAAATATGTGTATGTGCAATGATTTGATGTACACAAATATAATTAAATAGTTATAAATGTAAAGAAGCATTGTTTTTACAATTTTATGTTGTAGTAACTTTTTTTTTTAGTATTATAAACATAATGAAATCCTCTCTCAAACTGTTGACTTGTAACGAGTGAAATATCCCAGGATGTTGCTTATCCAAATTAACATTTCTTTTGCATTAAGTAAAAGATGAATGTTAAGAATATGGTTGGCTACAATAACTAGCTGGTGTCACTTTCAATTTTTTTTAATAAAAACATAATATGTTTACAACTGTAGCAAAAATACTGTGCACTTCACAGACAATACATATGTAAATATCAAATGCAAGATGTTAATATGTGATGCAATAGCAGCATGTCTAAGAGGAACATAACTCTGTGACCATTGATGCACATTTACTCTCACTTTCTCTGATAGTCAACATCACAATGATCTCATCAGCTCACACACAGGTGTGTGTTCATTATGTAATGGCATGATAGCAGGTCATGCATTTGAACAATAGACATGGACCAGGAAAGTGCCTTCTGTCAAGCAGCCATACTGCAAAAATCATTTTCCTAATAAGTATTTTTTTCTTTTCCAGTAAAACTCAAGAAGTAAAATTTCACAAGATATACAGGCTTTTCAGAGAATATAGTACCTTGAATTAGATCTATTCTTATCCTATGGGCAACCCTCAATCTTATTTAAAACACTTATTGTTATTTAAAACAGAATTAAAACATTTTTTACATTTTTCTAGAGCAAATGGTTCAAATGTTATAACCTTTAGAATGTTGAATTTTTGAACTGGTGGTGGCGTCAATCAAAACAAAAATTGGTACCCTTGATCAAGACCATGATCTAAGGTTCCATGCCGAATTTGGGAACAGCGCCACCTACAGGTCATGAGATCTGAAAAATGGCTATTTTGGCCAATAACTTTTGAACACTTTATTATAAAATCAAGATCTTGGTGTCTATGGATTCCTTGGGCCATGCCGAATCCGGGGATATTGAACATCGGATGAAAAGCATGTCCGCCATTTAGAATTTTGTCATAAATTGCAATAACTTTTAAACAATTTGACATATCATCACAAAATTTGGTACATATGACCATCAGAGTGTCCTGAAGGTACATGAGAAGTTTCAGCACAGCGCCACCTAGTGTTCCACAGATATAATGATTTTTGCAAAATTGCTTATAACTTTTGAAAACATTTTCCAAAATGTGTATGCTTTATGTCATTTTATTCCCTGGCTAATGCCAATTCCAACGATGTGTCATTTGTCATTTTCCTTAAATGTCCCTGTCTGCCATATTGAAATAAATGAAAAACAGTTTTTTCGCTACTCCTCCCACAAATTTTGTCCAATTTTGTCCACAATCAGCTCAGATGATTTAGTTCATTCTGTGTTCATTCTCATCTGAACTTCTATTGATTTTCATTTCATTTCCACCTGTCCTTCTGAACCAGCTGTTTTGCATGTACATTCAATTTCTGCTGTTTTTGCTCTACCTGCTCCGTATTGCGCTACTGCCCCTTCTGGGGCTTGGCCCCGAATTGCTGCTTGCAGCTATATTTAGGGGCTAAGCACCGAAGGTGCTGTAGCCCCTCTTGTATCCGTTAGTATTATTATTATTATTATTATTCTTCTTCCACAATGGGAGTCTATGGCAGCCCTATCAACGGAACATGAGAAAATGATGAAATTTGGCACACTTGTAGTGATGGTCATGTCTAGAAATCTGACCAATTTTGGAGTCTCTAGGACCAACTCTATAGCGCCACCACCAGTTCAAAAATTCAACATTCTAAAGGTTATAACATTTGAACCATTTGCTCTAGAAAAATTTAATTTAGTACATCTGATTTGGCTCTTCATGCTGATGCTATTCAACATATTACATTAAGTCTCCACCCATTACAGTAGCAGCCATTTTGAAAGGTACAGTAATCCGTTTTTTCGCTACTCCTCCAAATTTTGTCCAATTTTGTCCAAACTTTGATCAGATGATCTTTGATCTGAGCTGCACAGAAATGACTGAACAGATTTTTTGTATTCATATTTGTTCAAAAGTTATGATGTCATGAAGTTCACAAGGTCGACCTGAAATTGCTATAGAGGCTGTATCTCGGCCAAAATTTGAGCAATCGAAACAAAAATTGGTACACTTGATCAGTACCATGATCTAAGGTTCCATGCCAAATTTGGGAACAGCGCCACCTACAGTTCATGAGATCTGAAAAATGGCTATTTTGGCCAATAACTTTTGAACAGTTTGTCAGAAAATCAAGATCTTGGTGTCTAGGTGTCTATGCCGAATCCGAGGATATAGATTTTGTCAACATTAGATGATACGCATGTCCGCCATTTTTAATTTTGTCATAAATTGCAATATCTTTTAAACAATTTGACATATCTTCACAAAAATTGGTACGTATGACCTTTAGAAGGTCCTGAAGGTACCTGAGAAGATTCAACACAGCGCCACCTACTGTTCCTCAGATATAATGTTTTTTGCAAAAACGCTTATAACTTTTGAAAACATTTTCCAAAATGTGTATGCTTTATGTCATTTTATTCCCTGGCTAACACCAATTCCAATGATGTGTCATTTGTCATTTTCCTTAAATGTCCCTGTCCGCCATATTGAAATAAATGAAAAACAGTTTTTTTGCTACTCCTCCCACAAATTTTGTCCAATTTTGTCCAAAATCAGCTCAGATGATCTTTGGACCGAGCCGCATAGAAATGACCGAACAGATTTTTGATATTCGCTACCATTCCCGAGATATTCGTCTCTGAATATGACCTTGCTTGTGTTTGTTGTCTTATGCTAATTAGCTTAGCAATGCTAAATGCTTATTTTGTACAAATTGCTTCTGTTCCTGATATGGAATGTTTCTGTGAATGATCTAAACTAAAATTTATAAATATAACATATGGTGCATTTTTATAAAAATTCTTGATTGTGAGTTCATTCTCATGAACTACTAAACTTCGACAGCTGTGTGACACTGCCTGCCCAGTGGTGCAAAGAGTTGAGTGACAGACACATAACGTAGAGACTGTGGGTTCGAGTCCCGTGTGGGGCAACTTTATGAAATGCTCTGTTTGATGTGCTGCTCTGCTTGAAATGTTGCTCTGTTTGCGGTGCCTTCGGTGCTTAGCCCCGCATTGCTGCTTGCAGCTATATTTAGGGGCCAAGCCCCGAAGGGGCTGTAGCCCCTATTGTAATTGTACGTTTTCCCTTTTATTATTATTATTCTTCCTCCCGAATGGGAGTCTATGGCAGCCCTATCAACGGAACATGAGAAAATGATGAAATTTGGCACACTTGTAGTGATGGTCATGTCTAGAAATCTGACCAATTTTGGAGTCTCTAGGACCAACTCTATAGCGCCACCACCAGTTCAAAAATTCAACATTCTAAAGTTTATAACTTTTGAACCATTTGCTCTAGAAAAATACAATTTAGTACATCTGATTTGTCTCTTCATGCTGATTCTATTCAAATTCTTACATTAAGTCTCCGCCCATTACAGTAGCAGCCATTTTGAAAAGTACAGTATTCCGTTTTTTCGCTACTCCTCCTTCAAAATTTGTCCAATTTTGTCCAAACTTTGATCAGGTGATCTTTGGTCTGAGCCGCACAGAAATGACTGAACAGATTTTTTTTATTCATCTTTGTTCAAAAGTTATGATGTCACGAAGTTAACGAGGTTGACCCAAAATTGCTATAGAGGCTGTATCTCGGCCAAACTTTGAGCAATCAAAACTAAAATTGGTACACTTGATCAAGACCATGATCTGAGGTTCCATGCCAAATTTGGGAACAGCGCCACCTACAGGTCATGAGATCTGAAAAATGGCTATTTTGGCCAATAACTTTTGAACACTTTATTAGAAAATCAAGATCTTGGTGTCTATGGATTCCTTGGGCCATGCCGAATCCGAGGATATCGAATTCGTCAACATCGGATGAACCACGTGTCCGCCATTTTGAATTTTGTCATAAATTGCAATAACTTTTAAACAATTTGACATATCCTCACACAAATTGGTACGTATGACCTTTAGAAGGTCCTGAAGGTACCTGAGAAGTTTCAACACAGCGCCACCTACTGTTCCACAGATGTAATGATTATTGCAAAACCACTTATAACTTTTGAAAACACTTTCCAAAATGTGTATGCTTTATGTCATTTTATTCCCTGGCTTATGCCGATTCCGACGATGTGTCATTTGTCATTTTCCTTAAATGTACCTGTCCGCCATATTGAAATAAATGGAAAACAGTTTTTTCGCTACTCCTCCTACAATTTTTGTCCAATTTTGTCCAAAATCAGCTCAGGTGATCTTTGGACCGAGCCGCACAGAAATGACTGAATGGATTTTTGATATTCACTACCATTCCCAAGATATTCATCTCTGAATGTGACCTTGCTTGTGTTTGTTGTCTTATGCTAGTTAGCTTAGCATGCTAATTGCTTAGCACGCTAACCAGTTGTCATTCTCTTTAATGTGGCGCTTCAGTTATCAAGTTAACCATGAGCTTCATTAGCATTAAGTTAGATTAGCATGCTAATATGGTTAGCATGCTAAGTAATGCTTTTTTTGTGAATTCTTTGTTACACTAAAAGTTCTCTTCCACAGCCTTTTGAATGTGCATCCTCAAGTAGCTCAATGTGTAAAGCCAGTTACCTGAAGAGCCCTGTATCCGAAGCTAGTGGGTTCGAATCCCAGGTGGAGCGTTTTTATGAAATAGTGTGTTTTGATTCCTTTACTGCGTCTTGGATTAGAAATAAATGCTTTTTGTTTCATGCTGTGTTCATTTTCATTTAAGCTTATGTACATTCTGAGTTCATTCTCGCCCGTAATTCTGAACCAGCTGTTTCATGTTTGTTCATTTTCTGCTGTTTTTCCTCTTCCTGCTCTGTATTGCGCTACAGCATGATGAGCTGCTGAATGATCTAAAGTAGTTATTAAATATAACATTCAGTGCAGTTTTTTAAGAATTTTTCATTTTGAGTTCATTTTCACATGAACTAATGAACTTCGGCAGGTGTGGTAATATTCACCTGCACAGTGGCGCAATGAGATGAGAAATGGACTTTGGACCCGGAGGTCGTGGGTTCGAATCCCGTGCGGGGTGCCTTAATGCAATTGTGTGTAATTAGTCATTTTGATACCTTTTTTTTATCCAAATAAGCATTGTACTAATCTTTATTCCTCTTCAATGAGATACAAGTGTTTTTAGTTCATTCTGTGTTCATTCTCTGAACTTCTATTGATTTTCATTTCATTTCCACCTGTCCTTCTGAACCAGCTGTTTTGCATGTACATTCAATTTCTGCTGTTTTTGCTCTTCCTGCTCCGTATTGCGCTACTGCCCCTTCTGGGGCTTGGCCCCGAATTGCTGCTTGCAGCTATATTTATTATTATTAGGGGTTCAAGCACGTAGTGCTGAAACCCTATTGTAATTGTTAGGATTATTATTATTATTATTATTTTTCTTCTGCCGTAAAACGCATCGTGCAGCCCAAACCGTAAATGCTAGAGACTTGAAACTTTGTCAAATGATAGTACAAAAATCGAGGAGAGGTTGACAAAGTATGACCCAAATCGGCCAATAGGTGGCGCTACAGCAATCAAATGCGCAAAATGGCTCATAACTCCTAAACCGTTTGTCGTAGATTAAAAAATTTACATATTTGGAATCCTTGGGTCAAGGCGGTTAAAAGCGTAGAAGATCAGATTCGCTCTGCGAGGTCCCGTTTTCCCGCCATTTTGAATTTTGTCCAAAACCTACTTTTGCGAACTAGTCCTAGGTTTTTCGCCCGATCGGAACCAAACCAGTGCAGAAATGTTCTCTGGACTCTGAATATCAAAAGTTATCAAAAAAAAGTTGAAATTTTGATTAACGGTCGCTAAGGGACCCCAAAACGTACGCTAAGGACGGAGCCACTTTTACTAAAATGGCTATAACTCAAGAACGAAATGAGATATTTGCACCAAACTTGGTACACATGTTTAGGTGCTTAATCTTTGGTCACGATAAAAAAACTGCGTCGATTGGACACTAGGTGGCGCTGTAACTTGAAAAAAACATAAAAACAGCTGTAACTATGCAACCGTTAGTCCAATTGACTTGAAATTTGGCATGCAGTGTCTTGGTCCAAGGGGGCATGATATTCTATGAGGACATTAGCGTATCTCAAAAAACATGGCCGCCATCGGCCAATGAAGTTTGAGCACCTATTAGACAAGGTTAACGGAGGTCGATCGGAACGAAACTCGATGGGCATGTTCGACTCATGGTCCTAAAGGTCTGTAAGAATTTTGAAAGAAATCGGCCACAAGTTGGCGCTAACGAGTTTTATGCCTCAGCAATCATGTGGTGTTTCATAAAACCACACAATATCCATATCATTTGATAGATCTCCTCATGCTGAACAACTTTGCCTCAAGAACCAATGCTGTCAATCAAATCGTTCATTAATTATTTGCAAATATGTGAAAAACCTACTTTTGCGAACTAGTCCTAGGTTTTTTGCCCGATCGGAACGAAACTAGTGTAGGACAATTCTATGGACTCTCTAGATCAATAATTATCAAAAAAAAGTTGAACTTTGCCCTTTGGTTCGCTATAACTGGGTAATTTAGAAAATGGGCGTGGCTAAATATACCCAAAAGCCTATAAAACCTAAACAAAAAGTCAGATCTTCACCAAAATAGGTGAGCACATGCAACCTATGACTCTAAAGAAGCATGCCCATTTTCGTGTAAATCGGACAATAGGTGGCGCTATAATTGTGAAAAAACTTTAAAAAAAACATATGGTTTTAATGGTTTTAGATGAAAATATATATAACTTTGGATGCGTCTGACTCATTTTCACGGGAGCCACTTCTTTAGACTCCTGAATCGTTGCCGAGTCTAATGATACCAAATATGGTAGGTTTCACCCTATGGTTTGTGCTACGTTGCGATTTAGCGCTTAATAAACTTTTGCGAATATCTTCGAAACCGTTAGTCCGATCGAGACGAAACCAGCGTAGGAAACACGAAACCTAAGTTGGTTTACCATATGTTAAAGCTCAAATGTCAAAATTTTGATGGGAAGTGGCAAAAAAATCCAATAAAAGTCTTTCATGGGTCATTTTTTATTCTCTCTTATATGTAAGTGTCTATAACTTCAAAACGGAATGAGATATTTTCACCAAATTTGGCACACATAAGTATGGGCACACTCTGAGGACACCCAAAAAAAGTGGTGGAGATCGGGCAACAGATGGCGCTATAACTGTCAAAAAACCTTTAAAAACCATGTTTTTCCATACTGAATTGTCTGTATTGGCTGTAAATAGTCTTTTCCGTCTATGATCTAAATGTTTACATGCTTGCTAAATAAAATATAATAACTTATTATGTGCTTAAAGGCCTTAAATGCTTGAACCCCGGTAAATGCTGCTTGCAGCTTTAATTAGGGGTTCAAGCACGTAGTGCTGAAACCCTATTGTAATTGTTAGGATTATTATTATTATTATTATTTTTCTTCTGCCGTAAAACGCATCGTGCAGCCCAAACCGTAAATGCTAGAGACTTGAAACTTTGTCAAATGATAGTACAAAAATCGAGGAGAGGTTGACAAAGTATGACCCAAATCGGCCAATAGGTGGCGCTACAGCAATCAAATGCGCAAAATGGCTCATAACTCCTAAACCGTTTGTCGTAGATTAAAAAATTTACATATTTGGAATCCTTGGGTCAAGGCGGTTAAAAGCGTAGAAGATCAGATTCGCTCTGCGAGGTCCCGTTTTCCCGCCATTTTGAATTTTGTCCAAAACCTACTTTTGCGAACTAGTCCTAGGTTTTTCGCCCGATCGGAACCAAACCAGTGCAGAAATGTTCTCTGGACTCTGAATATCAAAAGTTATCAAAAAAAAGTTGAAATTTTGATTAACGGTCGCTAAGGGACCCCAAAACGTACGCTAAGGACGGAGCCACTTTTACTAAAATGGCTATAACTCAAGAACGAAATGAGATATTTGCACCAAACTTGGTACACATGTTTAGGTGCTTAATCTTTGGTCACGATAAAAAAACTGCGTCGATTGGACACTAGGTGGCGCTATAACTTGAAAAAAACATAAAAACAGCTGTAACTATGCAACCGTTAGTCCAATTGACTTGAAATTTGGCATGCAGTGTCTTGGTCCAAGGGGGCATGATATTCTATGAGGACATTAGCGTATCTCAAAAAACATGGCCGCCATCGGCCAATGAAGTTTGAGCACCTATTAGACAAGGTTAACGGAGGTCGATCGGAACGAAACTCGATGGGCATGTTCGACTCATGGTCCTAAAGGTCTGTAAGAATTTTGAAAGAAATCGGCCACAAGTTGGCGCTAACGAGTTTTATGCCTCAGCAATCATGTGGTGTTTCATAAAACCACACAATATCCATATCATTTGATAGATCTCCTCATGCTGAACAACTTTGCCTCAAGAACCAATGCTGTCAATCAAATCGTTCATTAATTATTCGCAAATATGTGAAAAACCTACTTTTGCGAACTAGTCCTAGGTTTTTTGCCCGATCGGAACGAAACTAGTGTAGGACAATTCTATGGACTCTCTAGATCAATAATTATTAAAAAAAAGTTGAACTTTGCCCTTTGGTTCGCTATAACTGGGTAATTTAGAAAATGGGCGTGGCTAAATATACCCAAAAGCCTATAAAACCTAAACAAAAAGTCAGATCTTCACCAAAATAGGTGAGCACATGAAGTATATGACTCTAAAGAGGCATGCCAATTTTCGTGTAAATCGGACAATAGGTGGCGCTATAATTGTGAAAAAACTTTAAAAAACATATGGTTTTAATGGTTTTAGATGAAAATATATATAACTTTGGATGTGTCAGACTTATTTTCACAGGACTCACTTCTTTAGACTCCTGAATCCTTGCCGAGTCTAACGATACCAAATATGGTAGGTTTCGCCCTATGGTTTGTGCTACGTTGTGATTTAGCGCTTAAAAAACTTTTGCGAATATCTTCGAAACCGTTAGTCCGATCGCGACGAAACCAGCGTAGGAAACACGGAACCTAAGTTGGTTTACTAAGTGTTAAAGCCCAAATGTCAAAATTTTGATGGGAAGTGGCAAAAAAATCCAATAAAAGTCTTTCATGGGTCATTTTTTATGCTCTCTTATATATAAGTGTCTATAACTTCAAAACAAAATGAGATATTTTCACCAAATTTGGCACACATATGTATGGGCACACTCTGAGGACACCCAAAAAAAGTGGTGGAGATCGGGCAACAGATGGCGCTATAACTGTCAAAAAACCTTTAAAAACCATGTTTTTCCATACTGAATTGTCTGTATTGGCTGTAAATGGTCTTTTCCGTCTATGATCTAAATGTTTACATGCTTGCTAAATAAAATATAATAACTTATTATGTGCTTAAAGGCCTTAAATGCTTGAACCCCGGTAAATGCTGCTTGCAGCTTTAATTATTATTATTATTCTTCCACAATGGGAGTCTATGGCAGCCCTATCAACGGAACATGAGAAAATGATGAAATTTGGCACAGTTGTAGAGATGCTCATGAATAGTGATTGGACCAAATTTAGAGTCTCTAGAACCAACTCTGTAGCGCCACCACCAGTTCAAAATTTTAACATTCTAATGGTTATAACATTTGAACCGTTTGTCATAGAAAAATGAAATTTAGTACATCTGATTCGGCTCCTCATGCTGATGCTATTCAACTTCTTACATTAAGTCTCCGCCCATTACAGTAGCGGCCATTTTGAAAAGTACAGTTTTCCGTTTTTTCGCTACTCCTCCTTCAAAATTTGTCCAATTTTGTCCAATCTTTGATCAGATGATCTTTGGACTGAACCGCACAGAAATGACTGAACAGATTTTTTTAATTTATCTTTGTTCAAAAGTTATGATGTCATGAAGTTAACGAGGTGGACCCGAAATTGCTATAGAGGCTGTATCTCGGCTAATCTTTGAGCAATCGAAACAAAAATTGGTACACTTGATCAAGACCATGATCTGAGGTTCCATGCCAAATTTGGGAACAGCGCCACCTACAGTTCATGAGATCTGTAAAATGGCTATTTTGGCCAATAACTTTTGAACAGTTTGTCAGAAAATCAAGATCTTGGTGTCTATGGATTCCTTGGGCCATGCCGAATCCGAGGATATCGAATTCGTCAACATCGGATGAACCACGTGTCCGCCATTTTGAATTTTGTCATAAATTGCAATAACTTTTAAACAATTTGACATATCCTCACACAAATTGGTACGTATGACCTTTAGAAGGTCCTGAAGGTACCTGAGAAGTTTCAACACAGCGCCACCTACTGTTCCACAGATGTAATGATTATTGCAAAACCACTTATAACTTTTGAAAACACTTTCCAAAATGTGTATGCTTTATGTCATTTTATTCCCCGGCTTATGCCGATTCCGACGATGTGTCATTTGTCATTTTCCTTAAATGTACCTGTCCGCCATATTGAAATAAATGGAAAACAGTTTTTTCGCTACTCCTCCTACAATTTTTGTCCAATTTTGTCCAAAATCAGCTCAGGTGATCTTTGGACCGAGCCGCACAGAAATGACTGAATGGATTTTTGATATTCACTACCATTCCCAAGATATTCATCTCTGAATGTGACCTTGCTTGTGTTTGTTGTCTTATGTTAATTAGATTAGCATGCTAATTGGTTATTTTGTACAAATTGTCTGTTCCAGATATGGAATGTTTCTGTGAATGATCTAAACTAAAAATTTTAAAAATAACATATGGTGCATTTTTATAAAAATTCTTCATTGTGAGTTCATTCTCATGAACTACTGAACTCTGACAGCTGTGTGACACTGTCTGCTCAGTGGCGCAAAGAGTTGAGTGACAGACACATGATACAGAGACTGTGGGTTTGAATCCCACTTGGGACGACTTTTTAAAATTGTTTGTAATGTTGTCATTTCAATTCCTTTATTATCCAAACAAGTATTGTACTAGTCTTTCTTCTTTTAATTAGAAATTAATCTATTTTTATTAATTCTATGTTCATTTTCATCTTAGCTTCTGATCATTTTGAGTTCATTCTTACCTATACTTCTGAACCAGCTGTTTTTCATGTACATTCAATTTCTGCTCTTTTTGCTCTTCTTGCTCTGCATTGCACTACAACTCAGACATTTGAGTACATGAAATGTATGCTGTGTTGCTCTTCATTGTGAGTTAATTCTCATGAACTACTGAACTCTGACAGCTGTGTGATACTGTCTGCTCAGTGGCGCAAAGAGTTGAGTGACAGACACATGATCCAGAGATTGTGGGTTTGAATCCTATGTGGGGTGACTTTATAAAATTATTTCTAATGTTGTCATTTCAATTCCTCTATCATCCCAAAAAGCTTCTGGTCATTTTGAGCTCATTCTCACCTCTACTTCTGAACCAGCTGTTTTTCATGTACATTCAATTTTTGCTGTTTTTGCTCTTCTTGCTCCGCACTGCACTACAGCTCAGACATTTGAGTGCTTGAAATGCTTGCTGTGTTGCTCTGCTTTAAAAGCTGCTCTTTTTGCTGTGCTGTTCTGCCTGCAGTGTTGCTCAGCATGCTGTGCTGTTCTGTTTGATGTTCTGCTCTGCTTGGTGTGCTGCTCTGTTTGATGTGCTGTTCTGCTTACAGTGTTGCTCTGCTTGAAATGCTGCTCTGCTTGCTGTGTTGCTCTGTTTGCTGTGCCTTCGGTGCTTGGCCCCGCATTGCTGCTGGAGTAGCACTACAACTCAGTGGTGTGAGGTGTGGCCGTTAGCCTGACTTCCGTTTGAGGATGCCCCACAGATCCTCAATAGGGTTTAGGTCCGGAGACATGCTTGAAACCAGTCCATCACCTTTACCCTCAGCTTCTTTAGCAAGGCAGTGGTCATGTTGGAGGTGTGTTTGGGGTCGTTATCATGTTGGAATACTGCCCTGCAGCCTAGTCTCTGAAGGGAGGGGATCATGTTCTGCTCATTCATGGTTCCCTCAATGAACTGTAGCTCCCCAGTGCAGGCAGCACTCATTCAGCCCCAGGCCATGACACTCCCACCACCATGCTTGACTGTAGGCAAGACATATATGTCTTTGTACTCCTCACCTGGTTGCCGCCACACACGCTTGACACCATCTGAACCAAAAAAGTTTATCTTGTTCTCATCAGACCACAGGACATGGTTCCAGTAATCCATGTCTTTAGTCTGCTTGTCTTCAGCAAACTGTTTGCATGCTTTCTTGTGCATCATCTTTAGAAGAGGCTTCTGGGATGACAGCCATGCAGTCCAATTTGATGCCGTGTGCGGCGTATGGTCTGTGCACTGACAGGCTGACCCCCCACCCCTTCAACCTCAGCAGCAATGCTGGCAGCACTCATACGTTTATTTCCCAAACACAGCCTCTGGATATGAGGCTGAGCACGTGCACTCAACTTCTTTGGTCCTCCATGGTGAGGCCTGTTCTGAGTGGAACCTGTACCTCTGTATGGTCTTGGCCCCCATGCTGCAGCTCAGTTTCAGGGTCTTGGCAATCTTCTTATAGCCTACGCCATCTTTATGTAGAGCAACAATTCTTTTTTTCAGATCCTCAGAGAGTTCTTTGCCATGAGGTGCCATGTTGAACTTCCAGTGACCAGTATGAGAGAGTGCCTGTGTCTCAATGTGCATACTATCCATCCTAAATAGTATGTGACGCTAGTAATATTCATTACTATTTAGGGCAGATAGGGTGGATAGTATGCACATTGGGATGCAGGGAGCGAGAGCGATAACACCAAATTTAACACACCTGCTCCCCATTCACACCTGAGACCTTGTAACACTAACGAGTCACATGACACCGGGGAGAGAAAATGGCTGATTGGGCCCATTTTGGACATTTCCACTTAGGGGTGTACTCACTTTTGTGGCCAGTGGTTTAGACATTAATGGCTGTTGTGTTATTTTGAGGGGACAGCAAATTTACACTGTTATACAAGATGTACACTCACTACTTTACATTGTAGCAAAGTGTCATTTCTTCAGTGTTGTCACATGAAAAGATATAATAAAATATTACAAAAATGTGAGGGGTGTACTCACTTCTGTGAGATACTATTTATATATATGGGTACGGAAAGTATTCAGACCCCCTTAAATTTTTCACTCTTTGTTATATTGCAGCCATTTGCTAAAATCATTTAAGTTCATTTTTTTTCCTCATTAATGTACACACAGCACCCCATATTTACAGAAAAACACAGAATTGTTGACATTTTTGCAGATTTATTAAAAAAGAAAGACTGAAATATCACATGGTCCTAAGTATTCAGATGCTTTGCTCAGTATTTAGTAGAAGCACCCTTTTGATCTAATACAGCCATGAGTCTTTTTGAGAAAGATGCAACAAGTTTTTCACACCTGGATTTGGGGATCCTCTTCCATTCCTCCTTGCAGATCCTCTCCAGTTCTGTCAGGTTGGATGGTAAACGTTGGTGGACAGCCATTTTTAGGTCTCTCCAGAGATGCTCAATTGGGTTTAAGTCAGGGCTCTGGCTGGGCCATTCAAGAACAGTCACGGAGTTGTTGTGAAGCCACTCCTTTGTTATTTTAGCTGTGTGCTTAGGTTCATTGTCTTCTTGGAAGGTAAACCTTCAGCCCAATCTGAGGTCCTGAGCACTCTGGAGAAGGTTTTCGTCCAGGATATCCCTGTACTTGGCCGCATTCATCTTTCCCTTGATTGCAACTGGTCATCCTGTCCCTGCAGCTGAAAAACACCCCCACATCATGATGCTGCCACCACCATGCTTCACTGTTGGGACTGTATTGGACAGGTGATGAGCAGTGCCTGGTTTTCTCCACACATACCGCTTAGAATTAAGGCCAAAAAGTTCTATCTTGGTCTCATCAGACCAGAAAATCTTATTTCTCACCATCTTGGAGTCCTTCGGGTGTTTTTTAGCAATCTCCATGCAGACTTTCATGTGTCTTGCACTGAGGAGAGGCTTCCGTCGGGCCACTCTGCCATAAAGCCCCGACTGGTGGAGGGCTGCAGTGATGGTTGACTTTCTACAACTTTCTCCCATCTCCCGACTGCATCTCTGGAGCTCAGCCACAGTGATCTTTGGGTTCTTCTTTACTTCTCTCACCAAGGCTCTTCTCCCCCAATAGCTCAGTTTGACCGGACAGCCAGCTCTAGGAAGGGTTCTGGTCATCCCAAACATCTTCCATTTAAGGATTATGGAGGCCACTGTGCTCTTACGAACCTTAAGTGCAGCAGAAATTTTTTTGTAACCTTGGCCAGATCTGTGCCTTACCACAATTCTGTCTCTGAGCTCTTCAGGCAGTTCCTTTGACCTCATGATTCTCATTTGCTCTGACATGCACTGTGAGCTGTAATGTCTTATATAGACAGGTGTGTGGCTTTCCTAATCAAGTCCAATCAGTATAATCAAACACAGCTGGACTCAAATGAAGGTGTAGAACCATCTCAAGGATGATCAGAAGAAATAGACAGTACCTGAGTTAAATATATGAGTGTCACAGCAAAGGGTCTGAATACTTAGGACCATGTGATATTTCAGTTTTTCTTTTTTAATAAATCTGCAAAAATGTCAACAATTCTGTGTTTTTCTGTCAATATGGGAATATGGGGTGCTGTGTGTACATTAATGAGGAAAAAAAATAACTTAAATGATTTTAGCAAATGGCTGCAATATAACAAAGAGTGAAAAATTTAAAGGGGTCTGAATACTTTCCGTACCCACTGTGTATATATATATATATATATATATATATATATATATATATATATATATATATATATATATATATATATGTCACAGACACGTCAGGTTCCAACGTCACCCAATCACAGCGCGCACCTTCTCCAGAGTACTGATCACCGCCACCTGCACCTCGTTACTCTACTCATCAACAGCACTACAAAGCACACACGCACACAGCACTCCACGTCCGGTCTCGTTCGCATACCCTCAATGCTATGCTTACCTCAAGGACTCCTCCTCGCATACTCATCTGTCTCCAGCGTGTCTCCTCCTTCTGTGTACCTCGTCTGCTGTGTGAGTGTGTTCCCGTCAGCTCCCAAGTTCTCCAGCGATCTCCAAGCTCCAGCGTGTATCTACCTGCAAAGAAAAGGACAGTAAATATACCTCATATTACCTGCTCAAGTCTATCTGCAACCAGTTCACTCACCTGTGTGTTTCACCCTGCTCTACTGTGGTCTAATAAAGCAACCGTTACCAGTTACATCTGTGTCTGTCTCCAGTCTACTGTAACAGAAGACCGGACCAACACCGCAGACCCAGTATGAGCCAGCCCGACCCCTTTCAGGATTTGGTGGATGCCGTACAACTACTCCATCGGTGACAGGGAAATTCTTGCGGTCTAGCTTGCCTTGGAAGAGTGGAGGCATTGGCTGGAGGGAGCCAAACACGCGTTCCTGGTACTGACGGATCACAAAAACCTTGAATACCTTCGTTCAGCAAAAAGATTAAACCCTAGACAAGCTCGCTGGGCCATGTTCTTCTTCCGCTTCAACTATACTATCTCCTTCCGCCCTGGTACAAAGAATGTGAAAGCAGACGCTCTTTCCCGCCTACATGCTCCTGAGGAAAAGACAGAGGAACCAGAACCCATCATACCTAGCTCTCTCATCGTGAGCCCCATCTCCTGGTCAGAAGAGACCATTCCCTCCTCCAATGCCTCCACGAACCCTCCGCCGGGCTGTCCACCTGGCTTGCTCTACCTTCCACGGACACGACGCACTCCCACCATTCACTCGGCTCACACGTCACTTGGCACTGGTCACCCAGGGGCCAATGAGACCCTCTCGTTGCTAAAAGAACGCTTCTGGTGGCCAGGGATGGTTGCAGATGTCAGAAGGTACGTGCAGGGCTGTAGGGAGTGTGCCATCTCCAAGTCTCCTCGTCATCTGCCAGCTGGGAAACTCCTTCCGCTGCCCGTTCCAGATCGCCCATGGTCACACCTAGGAGTGGACTTCATTACTGATCTCCCTGTCTCCGAAGGAAACACCACCATCCTAGTTGTTGTTGACCGCTTCTCAAAGTCATGCCGTTTAATTCCACTTCCTGGACTACCCACTGCTATGGAGACCGCCGAGCTACTCTTCAACCAAGTCTTCAGATACTTCGGAATTCCAGAGGATATAGTCTCCGACCGAGGGCCTCAGTTCATATCCAGAGTATGGAAGTCCTTCTACTCCCTCCTAGGTGTGGCCGTTAGCCTGACTTCCGGATACCACCCCCAGTCGAACGGGCAGACGGAGATGAAGGTACAGGAGATTGGCCGCTTCCTCCGTACCTTCTGTCATGACCACCAGGACTCTTGGAACCAGTTCCTGGGTTGGGGCGAGTACGCCCAAAACTCTCTCCGCCAGTCTACTACAGGGCTTACACCGTTCCAGTGCGTACTCGGTTACCAACCCCCACTGTTCCCCTGGGATGGGGAACCCTCCAACGTTCCAGCAGTGGATTACTGGTTCCGAGAGAGCGAGAGGGTCTGGGACTCAGCCCACCATCAGCTGCAACGAGCCCTGCGCAGACGCAGGATGGTAGCCGACCTCCGACGTTCTGACACCCCAGTCTTCCAGCCTGGTCAGATGGTCTGGCTATCTACCCGCGACATCAGACTGCGTCTGCCCTGCAGAAAGCTGAGTCCCAGGTTCATTGGCCCATTCCCCATCGTCAAGCAGGTCAACCCAGTCACCTACCAACTCCGTCTTCCACCTGGGTATCGTATACACCCCACTTTCCATGTGTCACTCCTCAAAGCTCACCACCCCTCTGTTCTTCCCACAGGACCTGACGTGGCTCCCGCCGAACCCCCCTTCCACTCATCCTGGAGGACGGAGCTGTGTACGAGGTTCGTGAAATCTTGGACTCCCGGCGTCGTGGTGGTCAGCTTGAATACCTGGTGGATTGGGAAGGATACGGCCCCGAGGAACGCTCCTGGGTCCCAAAGAACGACATCCTAGACCCCAGCTTACTCCAGAACTTCCATGACAGTCACCCTGAGAGACCAGCACCGCGGGGAAGAGGACGACCACCACGGCGTCGGGGTCCTCGGCCCTCTGGAGCGGGCCGTGGAGGGGGGGTACTGTCACAGACACGTCAGGTTCCAACGTCACCCAATCACAGCGCGCACCTTCTCCAGAGTACTGATCACCGCCACCTGCACCTCATCACTCTACTCATCAACAGCACTACAAAGCACACACGCACACAGCACTCCACGTCCGGTCTCGTTCGCATACCCTCAATGCTATGCTTACCTCAAGGACTCCTCCTCGCATACTCACCTGTCTCCAGCGTGTTTCCTCCTTCTGTGTACCTCGTCTGCTGTGTGAGTGTGTTCCCGTCAGCTCCCAAGTTCTCCAGCGATCTCCAAGCTCCAGCGTGTATCTACCTGCAAAGAAAAGGACAGTAAATATACCTCATATTACCTGCTCAAGTCTATCTGCAACCAGTTCACTCACCTGTGTGTTTCACCCTGCTCTACTGTGGTCTAATAAAGCAACCGTTACCAGTTACATCTGTGTCTGTCTCCAGTCTACTGTAACATATATATATATATATATATATATATATATATATATATATATATATATATATATATATATATATATGCCTTTGATGAATTTTTTTCATAAAATGTTGTTCTGAGCAGCAAAATGTCTTGCAGGTAAAGGGGTTGAATAATTTTGATTGCAACTGTATATTATATATAATATACAGAAGAACTCTTAAAGTTGAAGGTTTGATGTCTGTGTAGACAACCCTTATTCTCTGGAACATGAAGATGGAAGGATCTTTAGATTCTGAAGTCAGTGCAGATCCGGGCAGTCTGGAACACGCAGATCTGGAGGATCTCTGATAAGAGGATTTTAAAGTTGATGCAGAAGGTATTTTGAAGATGGGGGCTAAGCGTGTCGTCTTTGTCTCCATGCAGTTTTCTAACTCCCCAAATTCACTTCTTGTAGAATTTCCTTGTTTCTTTCTTTAGAGCTTCAGAGTCTTGAGAGAGCAATTTCACAACTCCATAGAGTTGGACTTAGCTTAGCACATCTTGGGACCAGAACCTTGAACCGGGACTGGAACAGGAACTGGAACCTGGAACCAGAATGGGAAAACTGCAGCAACCCAGAAACTGGAACCATTCTGTGTTTCAGAGAGAAGCCTTTTAATCTGTCCCGAGAAGGAGGGAGATGCAAATTGACACCTTTCAGATCCAGTGTTTTGATTGGCTGATGCTCTCAGAGGTGGCCACTCTTGCATGAGGTTCATTTGCATAGCTTAAAGTTCATGTTTAGAACAATGTCCTTAAGGTTTTTCCTATGATAATTCACTTTCCAAACCAATTTCAGATTAACCTGGGCATTGTGCTGAAAACATAAAGTCCAAACATCATTGGGTTATGTTGAACTACCTATGCATTAATTTATACCTTACTAGGTAAGTTTGTATATACAGTTCTGTTTATAGAAATGGAGAAGATTTGCTCCATTTTGTCCATCGTGTGTCCATTTTGTGTCCTTTGTGGCTTAAAGCTACATGGCAAATCTGTTTGGCGAGTAGAGTCAGTTCACACCTCAGGTCTTAGGGCTGAGGGACTGGGGTGAACAATGGGGAAAATAGTGATAGGATTAGTCTGCTCAATGACATGCTAATGTCATAATTTTTTTCCTTGCACAAATGGTCAGGGTGATTGTATTTGCAAGCTTATCTCCTAGCCCATCTATTTCCTTGTTTGTGGAACTTCCTTGGCGGTGTGAGTTTTGGAGTCCTGTGCTTTTCATCATGGCAGATGAGGTGATAAGTGGAGTCTGCCCTTGCTGATCACTACACCATTAAAGATTCTTGTCATACTAATATGTTGCACAGGTATCGACATATCATATACACGTTCATTTAAATCTTCAAAATACAAACTCATAGACCCCAAACTTGTTATAGGTTAGGTTAAATTAACCATTGGTTCTATCATAAAATATGCATAAAACATACAAAATACCATACAAAAGACACTTTACAAGACAATGCATGTTCATTTATAGAACAGTTTGTCTATAAATTGAGGGAGAATAGTCTTTTTACAGGTTTTGTGTCTTCCCTATGGCCCCTGCTTTTTCACGTGAGTTTAGAGCAGGTTCTGCATATTTGTCAAGTCAAGTCAAGTCATCTTCATTTATATAACGCTTTTAACAATACATATCGTTTCAAAGCAGCTTCACAGTGACAATAGGAAAATTAATTGACATAGATTGTGTTGGATTTATAGAAGCGCTAAGAACAAAAAAATATTATCGAGCTAAAGTTGGTTTTTGATTGAATCACTTCTGTTGTAAAAATTGTTAATTATTACTTTAGGGGCCACTTAAATGACACCTTTCCTACTGAAAACTGAATACCTTTAATACATTATTGCTGTTCATTTAAGTGTTTAGTCTATAGGTTGGCAACCAATGGCATTTGTTGCAGTTTTAGGGGAATGGTTCACAGACTTTTGTTGGGAGATTGAGTTTGCTGGAATATTCATTAAATATAAATAAAAAGATCATTGTACATCAAGCATGCTAGTACACTCCATTTACCAATATACCTCAATTTCTTTTTTAAGTTCTCTTGTCTGTATATGGCATATTAGACTGCTAATGATGCTGATGAAATCTTGATGCATGTGAAAAAAGATGTGATTGGGCATCATAAAACACTTATGCTTTATTGTGTGGTCTTTAATAAGCTATAAAAAAGTATTATGAGGTGGAATCTATGGCACTTGTTTTTATGACCAGCACATATGCTATGGGAAAAAAAATCATTTTTTCCAAAAAAAAAAAGAAAAAAAAAAGACTAGAACAGTTTAAATCTGCTAAAGCCCTAGTTCAATTCAAACTTGCAATTTTATCATGAATATTAATAATATATTTGAGCCTTTTAATTTTGTTGATGTTTTATTTTATTATTATCTTATTATATTATTATCGTCTTACATTTATTTTATACTGTACCCAACAAAAAGCAAATTACTTTTTGGAAATTATGTGCATAACACATTCTGTGTTAATGTATTCAACAGTGATATGACTACATGACAGAAGTGTTTGCACAGTTGTAGAGAAAACCGGATTACCAAACAGACGTCCCTTGGGTATAAAGAAAGGCCCAGAAAATGTTATTCCACAGAGAAGTTTTACTGGCACAAAACAATCTGAGAGGCTTAACAAGCCCTGTAAGTGTTGGGATACAGTGATGACTAGAGTCAACCTATCATTCCTCAGAGAGGAGAGGTGTCAAGTGAGACTTGTGTGCTTTAGCACGCCAGGAGTTTTGCAACAAGACCAGACCCCTTCTCACATATTGAGATGACTGATGAAATAAATGCTGCCAATTCACCTTAATCATTGCTAACATGGTACACAGATTATGCTGAGTTTAAAGGCGAGGAAAGTGTTTCCTGGAACATGAAAGTGAAGTGAAGTGAAGTGAAGTGAAGTGAAGTGAAGTGAAGTGAAGTGAAGTGAAGTGAAGTGAAGTGAAGTGAAGTGAAGTGAAGTTCATGGGTTTGGGTAATTTTACAGTATTTACAAAACCTGTATGGTACTTCAAGTAGTAAAACAGATAATACAGAACTGGGTAAAGAGATACAATAAACAAATATTAAATAATAAAAAAGGACACAATCATTGAATGTATTTTAAATCTTGTAGGCCTAAAGTTGCGGCTATCCTCTTCAATGTCCGGCCATAATTCCCTCACACAAAGCGCTTATCAATGCAAGCATCTGTTGTTGTAGTCTCTAATATTTTGTTGTTGTCTTTTTAATGTCTTTTCCACTGTGAAACAACAGACCGGACCAGTGTTGCCACCTTGTGGAACAATTTTTCTTTGTGCAAAACAAATTCAACGTGCATGTGCAAACTGCAAAAATACAAAATGCGTACTATTGTGGTGGCGAACTTTGCGTCACGTGTACTGTACGCGGATCCCTGTAAAAACTGAAGTATACTTTAGGTTTAACTTAACTTCCATCCAGGGTTCTTGGCTGTGACCAAATGGTTGCATTTTGCCATCTTTTTTCGTGCCAGTGTGACAAAATTTTGTTAGCAGTCGTACTGGTGCTACCGCCACATTGCCCAAATAATACAAGCTGTCATTTTTGTGCATATGAGAAACATGAAACAAATTGAAAGTGAAACTGTGCTACTCATTTGAGTTGCATAGATCAGACCAATAACATGTTGCGTTCACTGCAAGACTTAATGCACAGTTCTGATCTGACTATATCTGATTTGCTGTTTATATTCACTTTAGACATGTCTGGTATCCGATTTCTGTGTTTAAATTAATCCCCAAAAATTATTCTGTTGGTGATCACTTAATTATGTGACATGGTTGACTCTTGGGGTTTGAATGGCCATGCTATTAAAATTATTTATATAATTCATGTCCAGTTGCTTGCCAGTATGGATAAGTTAAAAGCTGTCATTAAACTTTTTCTGATTTAAAAAAAAAAAAAAAAAAAAAACTTTTATTCCTAACAATTAAGGGTTAAAAACAAAAAATATAAACAAAATACATTTTCAAACAATAAAATTAAAAACAAAAACCAAACTCATTTTACCAATTAAAAACTAAACTTCTGAACTCTCACACAGTCACCAGTGCCTCTCAAACACCCCATCTCCCAACCCCCATTTACATCTAATGCAGATGTAAAACCTTTTTCAATTGTTACTTAGTTGCTAAGGTGACTTAATGTAGCCTATTAATTTGGACCAGTGTTGTTAGGTTCGGCTAAGGACACATGGAGTGTTATGTCTAAACAATAAAGCTAAACATTACCTAAATACAATGTTATGTTTAAAAAATATGAAAGCTGTAAAATGTGTTTCTATTTGTAAACATTTTCACATATAAGTGGGAAGTTCGTGTGTGAAATGTCAAATCAATTTTCACATTCATCTTGAGTGAGGGGGCAGGATAGTCTGGGTTAGGAGGCGAATTTCACCATATAGAAATTAGTAAATAAGTGAACAAATGACCGATTTCAGCTGCAATTCTGCATCTTTTTAAAATGTTGGGCGGGAAACTTTAGATTCTAGAGAGCATTTGATTGGACACAAAAACTGATGAGAAGCTGAAGTTCAGAGTGATGCCATCAGAATCATTGATCTGTACTGGCGGAAATGAGAGGCTGTGAATTTTGAATGCATATATCTTCTAAATGCGAATTGTGTCCTTGTTGAGTACACAACTTTATAGATAAACATTAAGGCTAACATATTCATATTAAAATTTCATATGGACTTTTTTTTCCTCATTGGTCTCAAACTTAGCTCCTGGAGGGCGATTGCCCTGCAGACTTGAGCTCTAACCCTAACTAAAAATACCTGATCTAGCTGATCAAGGTCTTCAGGATTACTAAAAACTTCCAGGCAAGTGAGTTGGAGCTAAACTCTGCAGGACAATGTCCCTCCAGGACCTGAGTTTGAGACCACTGTCATACAATCTCTTACAAATTTCAGTCACAGGAGTTCGGAAATAGGTGTATCGTCTCAGACCAAAAAACAGATACCTTACATGGAGACAGCACATTGTCACATTTGTCGAGACAAGCTTTGCGAAGATGGGGTAAAGGGGCTGTGGGTTTAAGATTACTGTTTCTTAACATCTCCCAGACAGGGGCGTAAATTTCATCTAACAGTTATAACATAAAATAAACATAACATTTCTCAAGAGCAATTCTTGAAGGAGACACATATGATACAGCCAAAATTTATGTCAGTTTTTCTTTTCTCTATCATTTTATCTGGCCAACAACACAAAGCAATAGCTGTTTAAATATGAGTTTGGTTCATAGGTTCACCACGCGGTCATATTATAATTATTAAATTATCTTGCGTCCTCCACATAGTACAGTATTTTAGGTTTCGTCTAGGACAGAGAACGTCTCTAATTATATTCAACTGCAGCAAGCTCACTGATCTGCCACTTAACATCATATTGAGGAAAACCCAACACAACAGTAGATCTAAAATATTAGCCAAATATCAGTTCACACATACGCTTATCACTAAGTTATGTTGGCAGTTTGTCGTGTCTTTCCAAGTGAAATGGTGAAGAAAGCTCTGAAGTGACTGAAGTTCATGTAACACAGTAATATGTGTGTTTGAGTTTGTGTAGTAGACTTAACAACACCATTCATTCACACAGAGACACGTAGAACAGACTTATATGTGGCATGCTTTGGCTGTTGTCATGTTCATTTCTATGTGAAAACCTTAAAATCTCTGCTGTGGGTGAAACTCACATATAATTTGTGACATCAAACGTCCTTAGGTTGCCAGTTATTCATTACAATGATAATACACATTAGTAAAAGCATCCTTTTTCAACTGTGTGGTTTTCCCACACAATTGGGCTATTTTGAAAATGCAGCACTGGCAACACTGGTTCTCTTCCGCCAGACTTATGTGTGTAGGTAAGGTAAAAGAGGAAAGCAGGCAGTGGACCAAAGCACTGTGAGGCAAGGGAGGGGGGATTCAAAATGTTTGCCCCATTTGCGTTTGTATTGTTTTACTACTTACACAGTTATTTTAGTATATATCATTATAATATTTGTAACAATATTTATTAGCTCAAAAGGGGAAATATTAATGATTAGTCATAACTCGTTATGATTAATTATAAATATTTGAATCAGTTAATCAAATTAACTTAATGTAGCAGAATTATTATTACAATCAATTAATCTGTTCGGCCAGCGAACACTCAGTATTAATTGTCTATCAAATATTATAGAAAGGATATTTTCTGTGGCCACAGAGTATCGCTTTCTTAGCATGTTAGCATGTAGCATGTTTTAAAATTATGAAATCATAAATCAGGGGAACCAATTTTTAACCATTTTAAATTTAATATAAAAGTTTTACTTTTGGCCCACAGACCTCAGTCAAGTTTGGGCACCTCTGCCTTAGAGCATTAGTAGACTATTGGTTAAGGTTAGTAGAAAAAGTCAGTATGTCAAAATGTCTGTTGGGGAGCATCAAAATAAAGTGTTAGCAGATATTGAGCAGACAGTCTTGACATGTAGTTGCAAAGTTACTTTTTTAAGCAGAGGTGATGCTTAAAGTCTGTACCAGACTCCCAGCCACTGCTACTTTCCCACAAGAGTACCCTAATGTAAACCAGGGACAATAATAATGATTTAAAAATAAATTTGCAAATAATACTATAATGCCGTGTAGTGTCATAATATAGACACCGACAGTTTTACTCTTTGAGAGATTCATTCGTGAGGGAATAATTACGTAATAATTTTTATTGGAATCTTACACACATGATGTACAGATGTCTATGCCGTACATGCATTTGTGCATTTGAACCGCGACAGATATTATGGGAGTGGCTTGATGAAGTGCAGGAGATGCAGATAACTTGATCTTGACCCTTAAGAAACTTTAATTAATGCTGTCAAATATGCTTCAAAGGTAAATTAGTTGCTAATTACAACATTGAAATAAAAAATTGCCTGTACAAATACTAGAAATTGTGACTATAGCCTAAATAATTGGGTAATCATGTAAAAAAAAAAAATAGTGCACATTTCATTTATCTATTATAACATTTATGTCGTTCTTCAGTCATTTATTCGCTTAGCTGTTTCCTTATAAATGTTTCCAAGTTTTTAGTCAGGTGTCTTTTCTCATTCTATGATGTCATTACGTTGCCGTCTTGACTCCAGCCAATCGCTGCATTGCTGATCGTGGTTTCATGTATCGATACATCTGCCCTTTTCATGGAACACGAGAACACGCAGTAATCTTAGACAACTTAATCCAGATATTTTAATCCAATCTGCAAATTCGTTTGAAGAACCAAATTAGCCAGAGTTCAGTTATCACGATTAGAAGATCTGGCATCTGTCAAATCATCTCAGATGTATTAAGCGAGGTACGAAGAATATGCCCCTGGATTCTTATTTTCTTGTTTGGTTTATGTTTTCTTTTTTTTGTGTGTGGACCGATTCTGTGGATTTTGACTCTTGCCTGGATGTACAACATTTTTGGATTGCCCTAAAGCTGCACTTGGATCTTACCTACTAGTCTTAGTGCCTTCCGTGATACCTAATTCGCTCTTAACTCATTCAACACTCTGAAGACTGCATCACCAGGCCAATCACCATCAACACACAAGGACTTCTGAAATGCAACAACAAGATAAAACGACTTTCTGCCCACCCAAATTAACCTACTGTTATCTTTGCATAAACCCATTACCTCGATAAAACAAATACATACGACTGCCTTATGCCCTGCGTTCAAATCAAATAAAGGTGACCTAGAGACACAAACAATTGTAAGCATGAGCAGCATGAAGCAATATGTGTCTCGTTGCTCAAAACAGGAACAGCCCTCAATTAAAACATTAAAATAACTTAAGAACAAATTACCTGAAGCAAGCTCATGCTTATTTCCAGATTCAATGAATGAATGGTCCGTGTACATTCATATAATTTGTTTTTCCGTTTTTGTCTTCTAAACGGAAAAACGAAGAAAACATTCATCACATATTCGACCCTCCTCTTGAGAATTAATAAACAAATCTCAAGTCATTTTTTTCATATTTTTATTTTTGTTTTAATCACACTTTGTTCTAATCCGCCAAAAGGAAAACAATAAAACCAAAATGGATAAACAGCTTGAACATTCAATCTCTACATGGGCGGGAATAAAACGCCCCTTTTCGCTGATTGGTCAACCAAAGACCAATAGTAGCCTATATATCCGATACATTTGTACGGATTATTACAGAGTTTATTGCAACTACATTTAATCTAGTTCTCATCAAACAACCAGACTAATAAATGGCTCGACACAACCCATACCAGGGCAGAGACGACAGAGCTTTCTTTTGTATTCATTTGCATGCAGTGAAATACTAATTTATCATATTAAATATTAATTTACGTGGCATCTGCTCTCACAACTACTCCTAGCCTATGTATTTGGCACACCGCTGTTTTATTTAGCTGACCAACTCTAAAAATCTCTGCTGGAGCTGCGCGATGCACTGGACAGCGAAGAGAGAATGTATCGGACATTTCATCTGGGTCTATTTCTCATCAAACAGATTAATGAATGGCTCGACACAAACCCTACAGGTCATAGCTTTCTTCTGCCTACGCATACATTTGGGTGCAGTGGAATTAGTTTATCATATTAAATATTAATTTATTTGCATCTGCTGTCAAAACTACCCTTAGCCTATTTGGCACACACCACCTGTTTTATTTAGCTTGAAATCTGTGTATCAAAAATGCGCGACTCACTGAACAGCGCAGAGAGAATGTGGTTGTAATGAAGTGCAGATCAGCAGTCCTGACTGTAGTTTTGAGCAATACACCTCGTGTATTTCATTAACACTGAGTATGTCCTCAAAACAATGTTTTATTTTTTTCTGCTAGCTAAATTTCTAAAGCAAAGTCACAGATCATTGTGCAACATATAACATAATGCGCATAGAGTGGCCTATAGTAGTTAATTTGTGAATGAATCCGAGTCTTTGAACAAATCGGTTGAGTGATTCACCAGCCATACAGCCTTTTATTACTGAATGAATCAGCGTTTCGAGCGAATCGATTGAATAAAATGACTCATTCATTAACACAATGACTTGCTGCCACCTACTGGCAATATTTCATATTCGTTTCATCTTGTAATTTATGTAAAGGTGCTCTAAGCGATCCTGGGTGGAGTAACTTTCTTTTGACGTTCGAAGTGTTGTCAAACAAAACAGAGGCTAGCTAGACCCTCCCTCCTCCTCCTCCTCCTCCTCCTCCCCCTTCCCTCCGTGCTTCCTGAAACAGTCATGAACGCGTATTTAAAATCATTGTTGTCGGTTATTGGCTGGAGCATGTTTATTATGATTCGTGGTTCAGGCTGCACCAGTTTGTTTTTATTGCCGTTTTCGGAGCTTGTGGCAACTACAGAGACTGCGTTTTTTACAGTGTGTTCAGGGGACAGGCAGCTAGCGGATAGTGAGGAGATGTTTGCTGTATGTGACAAAAAATGTTTTGGCCTAAAAACGCGTGACATTGCTTAGAGCACCTTTAATATTTCTGTATTCAAAGCATTTTGTATAAAACATAAAAGTAATGTCATTGCATTATTTGCTCTGCTGTGTGAATGTATTTACGGACCTCTCTGAGCAGCATTAAATTGTGTAAATACATCTAAAGCTACTTCAGATGCTGCTATGCCACCTCTGCAGCGCAAGATGCCTTTGGCTGAAACAGAATAGTGTCAAACTCTAATTGTATTGACTAAATTTAAGATTTTAAATTAAAAGACGGCATGCCTATATTTAATAAGATATAGCTATTTTAAATATAGCTTATTTGACTAATTAATTTATAACAGGGTAATAGATGGCAATAAATATAAAAATATATATTCACATCTGGCTTTATTGTTCAAAGTGTTACCTTTAAACACATAAATGAATGGCAAGAGCACATTAAAAGTTTCTGTTTCTGGTCTGTTTTCAGTTAAAAGGTGTCATTTAAGTGTCATTTAAGTTAATAATTAATGATTTTTACAACAAAAGATTCAATCAAAAAAATTAGCTCGATAATCTAAGAGCTGCTGTAAAGCCAAAACAAACTCTGTCTATTAATTTTCCTATTATCACTGTAAAACTGCTTTGAAACAATCTGTATTGTAAAAAGCGCTATACTTCAGGGGACAGACAGCTAGCGGATAGTGAGGAGATGTTTGCTGTATGTGACAAAAAATGTTTTGGCCTAAAAACGCGTGACATCACTTAGAGCACCTTTAAGCTGTTTATCCATTTTGGTTTTATTGTTTTCCCATTTGGCGGATTAGAACAAAGTGTGATTAAAACAAAAATAAAAATATGAAAAAACGACTCGAAATTTGTTTATTTATGCCCATGAGGAGGGTCGAATATGTGATAAATGAATGCTTTCTTTGTTTTTCCGTTTAGAAGACAAAAACGAAAAAACAAATTATACGAAGCTACACGGACCATGAATGAAACGGGCGCACTATGTTTCCGTGCGTCTCTTTTAGACCATAGATTACTTGATGCTAGCTCACACTTGTTTCCAGAGTCAATGAATGAATTAAACGAGGACGCGCTATACTTCCGTGCGTCTATTTATAGTGCGCCAACTATGTAATGATGCAAATCTTATAATTGCCCCAAAGACTTATGGGAGTTGTAGTACCAAACCCATACGTCACCCGATTACACTAGTAACATTAGAAAGCTGAAACGTTAAAATATGTCATGTTTGACAGAAGGCTAAATATGAGCATGCTGGCAAGAAAGGCTAAGTTTGTTGGTCAAAGATTTGAAGGTCGGACCTCTGAGTTCTAAATGACTGGTTTATGAATGGTCAAAGCAAGTAGGGCAGAATAGTATGAATGTTTGCTTCTACTGATTAACATGATCTATTAGTTAATGTTGTCAATTGAAAAAGAAAGTGATTTTAGAGGTGGAGTAAGTTATTAGATTTTAATGAAAGATTATGAAGACATTTTTTCTTTAGAATAATGTTCACTGGGAGTCTGTATAACAAAAAGAAAATAGGCTCGCTTTCATTTCATGTTGATTTTAAGCTTAGGTTATTTTCAGTCATTGACCCCAATAACTTCCATCAGTCTACAAACCTAAACAATTCCAATCACCTCAGCTCTCCATTCTGTAGCTTTCCAAATTCCACCACAATCATTTTTAGGCACTATTGATCAATCATGCCTCAATCCTCTAAATCAGGACTTTCTATATTCATTGAACAGTATAAGCCACAAGTGACAGGTAAGATGGCGCCTTAAGCTTTACCAGGGGATCTAAAAGACGATAAAATCCGCAAAGACTAAAATCTTCAACAATCCTCAGGCAAGGGGATTATGGAAAGAGAAAGAAACCAGGATCCATACAGGTGTCAGCCGAGGTCACTAATCTCAATAAACTGGTGATAATTCATCAGCTGATAAACAGGATATTTACGTGTCATGTTTCAGTTTGTGACTGGTTTTGTGCCACAGTCACAAATTCAGCAGAAAGAAATAATTGCATCCATGAGGGTGCATAAATTAGCTATTATTACTGCATATCCCAAGGAGAATCTCTCAGGCTTTGGTTTTGAATAATTTTCTTCAGTCTTAAAATTGAGTAGAAGTCTCAGATGTGCAAGACTGATGAGCAATCTAGGGATAAACTATCCTTTCCTTTTTATTCCTGTCAAAGAGCATTTGATTATAATGGATATAAGTTCTGAATTTTAATCATGACTGCAATAACGTTCACGATTAGTAAGAGTGTGCAAATGTAATCTTTGACATTAAATTTGTACTGACTGTAGTATTTTGTTTGTTGTTATTTCTTGTTTATTTGACCCACGCCTGTTTGACTATCGATTACTGGATTCTGATTCTGCTTTGTTCGCTACGGACTTATGTAAATATTACCTGTAAATACTTTTGTATATATCTTTACACAATCGAGGGATGTAGGGGGTTTGACGCCATTTTATTTTGTACACATTTTCATATTGTTTTTGGTTAGGGAGGTAGGTAAGTTTGAACTGTATTTTGTTTTCTTTATTCTCAATTAGGAATTGTAGAGGTTTAAAAAAAGGATTCTTTTGTTTATTATTTTGGCCTTGTCTGCCCCTGACGCTAAACCCTCTGTAAGAAATAAAATCTTTTCTTTTTGGAATCTCTCTGGTAATGAGACTCATTTCTTCCTCTTCCTGTTGCGGCCGACCCCTAGACGGTCGTAACAGTATGTGTATATATATATTGCTTTTTGAGGTGCGCTACCACTGTAATTGCCATCACTGCTATGAGAAATTAGATTTCACTTAACAGACAAAAAACCCAAGCCATATCAAACAATCAAAACTTCATAAAGATTTGGTTGTGGGTTCTTTTGACTTGGGTCAGTAAGCAACCACCCATGCCACCCTTGCAGCACATTTTGCAGGGGCAAGAATCACATTGAGAAAGCATAAAAATCTTCTTTGCAACTGTTGCTCTGCATTTGGCATCGATACAGTAAACATTTATTCAGCATTCTAAGGATTTCATTTGCTTTGGGTTCTTTGCAGTCTGTCTTCCCTCTTTCAGTCTTTGGATAAAAACAAGCTTATAAAGATTATCCAGTGGCTTGCATGCCATTATCAGTAATCATTGCATATTGACTGGTTTGTCCTTTCACACTTCAAGTTCAGGTCTCAGTTAATCCACATTTCCCAAAGTAAAACTCATCTGCTTTGAGCCAACCATGCAGACAAAATCAATTTCCAACAAAAACAGGGCAAAAAAGGTTCACTATTCTTCAACATTTCATGTTATGTTGAATATGTTGAATAAAAATAAATTAGGGTGGCTCAACTAGTACTGTTGCCTCACAGCAAGAAGGTCCCTGGTTCCTGTTGTCTGCATAGCTTTCCAGGTGCTCCGGTTTCCCCCACAATCCAAAAACATAGAGTATACAGTGGGTACGGAAAGTATTCAGACCCCCTTACATTTTTCACTCTTTGTTATATCATTTTTTTCCTCATTAATGTACACACCCCATATTGACAGAAAAACACAGAATTGTTGACATTTTTGCAGATTTATTAAAAAAAAAAAAAACTGAAATATCACATGGTCCTAAGTATTCAGACCCTTTGTTCAGTATTTAGTAGAAGCACGCTTTTTATCTAATACAGCCATGAGTCTTTTTGGGAAAGATGCAACAAGTTTTTCACACCTGGATTTGGGGATCCTTTGCCATTCCTCCTTGCAGATCCTCTCCAGTTCTGTCAGGTTGGATGGTAAACGTTGGTGGACAGCCACTTTTAGGTCTCTCCAGAGATGTTCAATTGGGTTTAAGTCAGGGCTCTGGCTGGGCCATTCAAGAACAGTCACAGAGTTGTTGTGAAGCCACTCCATTATTTTAGCTGTGTGCTTAAGGTCATTGTCTTGTTGGAAGGTAAACCTTCGGCCCAGTCTTAGGTCCTGAGCACTCTGGAGAAGGTTCTCGTCCAGGATACTTGGCCGCATTCATCTTTCCCTCGATTGCAACCAGTCGTCCTGTCCCTGCAGCTGAAAAACACCCCCACAGCATGATGCTGCCACCACCATGCTTCACTGTTGGGACTGTATTGGACAGGTGATGAGCAGTGCCTGGTTTTCTCCACAAATACCGCTTAGAATTAAGGCCAAAAAGTTCTATCTTGGTCTAATCAGACCAGAAAATCTTATTTCTCACCATCTTGGAGTCCTTCAGGTGTTTTTTAGCAAACTCTATGGGGGCTTTCATGTGTCTTGCACTGAGGAGAGACTTCCGTCGGGCCACTCTGCCATAAAGCTCCGACTGGTGGAGGGCTGCAGTGATGGTTGACTTTCTACAACTTTTTCCCATCTCCCGACTGCATCTTTGGAGCTCAGCCACAGTGATCTTTGGGTTCTTCTTTACCTCTCTCACCAAGGCTCTTCTCCCCCAATAGCTCAGTTTGGCCGGACGGCCAGCTCTAGGAAGGGTTCTGGTCATCCCAAACATCTTCCATTTAAGGATTATGGAGGCCACTGTGCTCTTACGAACCTTAAGTGCAGCAGAATTTTTTTTGTAACCTTGGCCAGATCTGTGCCTTGCCACAATTCTGTCTCTGAGCTCTTCAGGCAGTTCCTTTGACCTCATGATTCTCATTTGCTCTGACATGCACTGTGAGCTGTAATGTCTTATATAGACAGGTGTGTGGCTTTCCTAATCAAGTCCAATCAGTATAATCAAACACAGCTGGACTCAAATGAAGGTGTAGAACCATCTCAAGGATGATACAGAAGAAATGGACAGCACCTGAGTTAAATATATGAGTGTCACAGCAAAGGGTCTGAATACTTAGGACCATGTGATATTTCAGTTTTTCTTTTTTAATAAATTTGCAAAAATGTCAATAATTCTGTGTTTTTCTGTCAATATAGGGTGCTGTGTGTACATTAATGAGGAAAAAAATTAACTTAAATGATTTTAGCAAATGGCTGCAATATAACAAAGAGTGAAAAATTTAAGGGGGTCTGAATACTTTCTGTACCCACTGAATAAGAGACACTTAATTGTTTGTTGGTGTATAATTCTATGAATCTGCACATCACAAGAGATCAGTTTCTGATGGGGGCCTGTCACCATCAATAGTATTGGGATAGTAAATATAACAAAATTCCTTTACTGGAATAGTTTCAGTCAACCTTACAGTAGAAATGTTTGCCTAGGTTCATACCGAGATATCATCCTCGCAATACAATGTGATTTGCTCTCAGCTCCTTAAAAACAAAGATGAGGTCTTCACTATGTAACGATCATCCCAATAGGATGACTTACATGGATTAAAAATTGCATTTATTTCACTTCAGCTGTGATAAAGTATGCAAACACCAAGTGAGCATCACTACGGGAAGCAGAAATTGTCCGACTTCACGTCTCTGTTTTCTGCTCCTCCCCACCTGCACTACTTTTGCTGATTTGTTGCATCCAGCCGCAGCCGAATTCTAACACACCTATTAACACATAAAAAATAGGTAAGAGGAATAAACTAAGCTAAGACAACATGTAAAACAATTAAAATTCAAACATATATAAAACCATCCTGATATCTATTGAGCAGTAGAACATGTGAGCTGTGTGACAGTATCACAACCACCTTCACTGTTCATTTCTTTCAAATTTATCTCAAATTTATCTTCTTCTTCTTCTTCTTCTTCTTATTATTATTATTATTATTATTATTATTATTATTATTATAGAGAGATATTTGTCAGTCACATAAAAGCTTGGCTTTCCTCTGTCCAGCAAATAAGTAGAAATACTGCAAGTAGAAATACTGAGCCTTCTCCTAATTCCCATTTTAATTGAGGTTGACAGATAGTGCTAATTATGCGAAGATAATCTTCTTCATCTGACTAATTCTAATTCCTATTAGCTGGTGATAATTCTCATTAAATTAACTTTCTCCTAGAGAAATTGCAAATAATGGGATTGGGAAAAGTGTGTGTTGTTCTCATATCAATAGGTTTGTTCTATTCTCAGATGTGTTAGTGAAATTGATTTAAAAAAAAAAAAAAAATAGTACAAAATTATGAAAAGGAAAGTTTATAAAGTTTTGTTATTCAACAGGGATGCCAAAATATTTCAGGGGAACTGAGCTCCTAAAGTGTGACATGAATGTGAGTGTGTTAATGTACAGGTAAAAAGTGACATGAAAGGGGCAATACTTCCACTGTGCAATAACTGGCTCATTACCTTGTCCAAAAAAAAAAAAAAAGTTTTGTTGTCTGCATTAACGGAACTGAAGTTGCCAGAATAAACATGAAACACACGTCATTGTTGTCAACAGTGAGTCAGGCCAGTCATGAAATAGCTGTCATCATCAGAGCCGCTCTGGAGAAGCTGCACTGGCTGACCCAGCCAACTGCGCTTGAGGTACTTTGATGGCATACGTCACAGTGATGCAGCATTGGCAACATCTCAAGTCGGACAAAATTTACTGGAAAAAAAAATATACAGTGGGTACGGAAAGTATTCAGACCCCCTTAAATTTTTCACTCTTTGTTATATTGCAGCCATTCGCTAAAATCATTTAAGTTCATTTTTTTCCTCATTAATGTACACACAGCATCCCATATTGACAGAAAAACACAGAATTGTTGACATTTTTGCAGATTTATTAAAAAAGAAAAACTGAAATATCACATGGTCCTAAGTATTCATACCCTTTGCTGTGACACTCATATATTTAACTCAGGTGCTGTCCATTTCTTCTGATCATCCTTGAGATGGTTCTACACCTTCATTTGAGTCCAGCTGTGTTTGATTATACTGATTGGACTTGATTAGGAAAGTCACACACCTGTCTATATAAGACCTTACAGCTCACAGTGCATGTCAGAGCAAATGAGAATCATGAGGTCAAAGGAACTGCCTGAAGAGCTCAGAGACAGAATTGTGGCAAGGCAGAGATCTGGCCAAGGTTACAAAAAAAATTCTGCTGCACTTAAGGTTCGTAAGAGCACAGTGGCCTCCATAATCCTTAAATGGAAGATGTTTGGGATGACCAGAACCCTTCCTAGAGCTGGCCGTCCGGCCAAACTGAGCTATTGGGGGAGAAGAGCCTTGGTGAGAGAGGTAAAGAAGAACCCAAAGATCACTGTGGCTGAGCTCCAGAGATGCAGTCGGGAGATGGGAGAAAGTTGTAGAAAGTCAACCATCACTGCAGCCCTCCACCAGTCGGGGCTTTATGGCAGAGTGGCCCGACGGAAGCCTCTCCTCAGTGCAAGACACATGAAAGCCAGCATAGAGTTTGCTAAAAAACACCTGAAGGACTCCAAGATGGTGAGAAATAAGATTCTCTGGTCTGATGAGACCAAGATAGAACTTTTTGGCCTTAATTCTAAGCGGTATGTGTGGAGAAAACCAGGCACTGCTCATCACCTGTTCAATACAGTCCCAACAGTGAAGCATGGTGGTGGCAGCATCATGCTGTAGGGGTGTTTTTCAGCTGCAGGGACAGGACGACTGGTTGCAATCGAGGGAAAGATGAATGCAGCCAACTACAGGGATATCCTGGATGAAAACCTTCTCCAGAGTGTTCAGGACCTCAGACTGGGCTGAAGGTTTACCTTCCAACAAGACAATGACCTTAAGCACACAGCTAAAATAACGAAGGAGTGGATTCACAACAACTCTGTGACTGTTCTTGAATGGCCCAGCCAGAGCCCTGACTTAAACCCAATTGAGCATCTCTGGAGAGACCTAAAAATGGCTGTCCACCAACATTTACCATCCAACCTGACAGAACTGGAGAGGATCTGCAAGGAGGAATGGCAGAGGATCCCCAAATCCAGGTGTGAAAAACTTGTTGCATTTTTCTCATGGCTGTATTAGATCAAAAGGGTGCTTCTACTAAATACTGAGCAAAGGGTCTGAATACTTAGGACCATGTGATATTTCAGTTTTTCTTTTTTAATAAATCTGCAAAAAAAAAAAAAAAAAAATTAAATGATTTTAGCAAATGGCTGCAATATAACAAAGAGTGAAAAATTTAAGGGGTTCTGAATTCTTTCCGTACCCACTGTATATATATATATGTATATATATATATATATATATATATATGTGTGTGTGTGTGTGTGTGTGTGTGTGTGTGTGTGTGTGTGTAAACTGCCCTGCAAATGCATTGCTTCAAGTCAGACGCCGATCGGTCTGTGCAGCGCAGCAAATCAGAAAACCTTTTTTATTTCTTTGTATTCCTGTCAGCATTCAGCCAAATTTTTGCTTTTTTTTATATTTAGCAAACCTGACTCACCCAGAAATCAGCTGGCTTCGAGAATTTAATGAGGTATAGCTGTATTTGTCCAGACTAATAAATCATTATTTTCTTTCTTTCTTTCTTTCTTTCTTTTTTTTTTCGGCTTATGATTGACCATTCTCGCACCAGAGTTCAGCCAAATGCGGTTTCATACTGGGGTGTTAAAATTGTAAGTACATGTTGTTAATTAATATTACTCAGTACTTAAATGTATAATTACACTGTAACAAGGACACCTTAATGGGTTAGTTTTCCCAATAATGAAAATTCTGTCTTTAAGGGCCCTATTTTAACGATCTAAACGCAAAGTGTAAAGCGCACGGCGCAGGTGCACTCAGGGCGTGTCCAAATCCACTTTTGCTATTTTAACGACGGAAAAACGGTCCGTGCGCCGGGGCGCATTTTTGAAATGGGTTGTCCCTATTCTGTTAATGAGTAATGGGCGTAACGTTCAATAAACCAATCAGAGTGTCATCTCCCATTCCCTTTAAGAGCGAGATGCGCTCGCGCCATGGAGGATTGCTATTTACATGGCGGAATTTGTTGGCGGAAAAGCTGAACGCTTTTCAAGCGAAGAAACCGATCTGCTCGTGCGCGAAGTTAAAGCGCGCGAGCAGATCATCTACGGGACAAGCAGGAATCCACCAAAGCTTCCCGAGGTGAAGAAGGCATGGGATGAATTAGCAGTGATTGTGTCCTCGTCTTCTGGCATCAGATGTTTTGCTGAAATTACCTGTTAAGTGGCCAGTCAATCTTTCAGTCGTCTGCGTTGGATGCAGGCTTTCAAATAGCTCCGCGCGATGAGTCAGTTAATATATATGTGTGTGTATTGGCACGATTGTTCAATTAATTAGCCAATTTCGTTCATCATTATAAGTAGTAATAGGCTGAATTGAAAATAGGTAGCCTAATTCTAATACACGCAATGACTATTCATCATTACATTTTTATATTTATGTAGCCTACACAATAATATTCTTTTACACTGTAATCCTTTTATTTTTAATATTTGGCATGTTTGTGTGATGCGCATCCCTGTGTGTAATAAGCAAAGTCAACGCGCACTGTGGACGCGCCCAGAGGCGCAGTTTCTACCAACGCGCTCTAACAAAAAAATATTGCGCCATTGACTTTAGACCAGGTTTGAGTTGGTCTATGGCGCAGTCTATTTTCAGCTTCTTAAAATAGCAATGCGCCGGCAATGCGCCTGAACACACCTCTTTTTTAGACCAGCACGCCCATGGGCGCACTAACTGGCGCAAATGCGTTTACTAATTTAAGGACGTGGCGCTGAACGGGAAAACGCGAACGGCGCCGGACGCAAACTAGCAAACACACTTGCGCTGCGCCTTGCGTCGCATTGTGCCGGGTGTATTATAGGGCCCTAAGTCTTCACCCTCATGTCGTTTTAAACTTGTAAGAAAACACACACACACACACACACACACACACACACACCAGTGTAAGTGCTTAAAAAAGTTTTTAACTTTTGAACTTTTTTGTTTGTTTGATTGATTGTTTGTTTGTTTTTTGACAGAGTAATGAGCCACTTATTGTGCAGTAGAAGTATTGCCTCCTTTCATGTGACTTTTCACCTGTATCTCACTTTTTACCTGTAAGTAACCATGCTCACATTCATGTCACACTTTAGGAGCTTAATTCCCCTGAAATCTTTTTCTATCCCTGTATATAAACTTTCCTTTTCACATTTTTGTAATATTTGTTTTGTAGTGTTAATCAATTTGTTGGTCAGTGCTTTCTTTTTAAGGAGGTACCGCCTCAGTTGTCATGCAGCCTACTCCACACTCTCATTCTGCATTTCTCTGCTACACTGGATTACTACTGCACTAGTTATTTTAAAACAAACAAAAAAAAAAAATAGCAACACATCTGAGAATAGAACAACCCCACTGGCATGAACAACACACACTTGTGTCATTCCCATTATTTGAATTTTCTTCAGGAGAAAACGTCCTCTTTAGGACGCTCATTCTTTGCATGCAGGCAGAATCACAGCAGAGACAAGAAACAAGAAGCAGAGAGAATATGTGATGACTTTCTTAAAAGTTGGGGTTTAGGCCAAAAGTTCTTGATCAGCAACCTGGAAAGAAAATATTTGAGTAGACTACAGTTTGGGAGATATCATTAGAAAACATAATGTTATTATTGACTGTTACGCTGATGGTACTCAGCTATGTATTTCTTTGCGGCCCAACAAAACATTCCAATTCACAAAACGAACGCAATGCAGTCGATATAAAAAATTGGATGACTAGTAATAAAAAACAGAGGTTTTATCATTGGGCCAAAAACCTCCACACACAATAACATAGAATACTCTGTCAAGTCTTTGTCATCAGTTAGGAACCTGGGACCTTGATTGAGTTCACTAAGGCCTAATTTTGGCTAATCTAAGCCCTGTCTGTGAATCAAACCTTATTAGGACATTCAAGTAGCTTTTATAAACTTGTCTTCGAAAAAAAACATTATTGGTGTGCATCTGGAGACAAAACAATGGCACTGACATATCAGTGCCATTTATCTTACCATTTATCAAAATCCATTTACACTGCAATAACAATTATGTTATGAGATTAATGTTCTAAATATAACATTTTGAATAGAGAAATATGAAACTAAACCTTCATTCATCATTCAACATGTCCTCTAACCAATACGCCCATATAAGTCGTTTGTCACTTCCCTGAAATACGACCCATATGAGCGTTTACTATCGACAACAGGACACTTTCATTTTAATGGAATGCATCATATTTCGGGTTTCGCAATGCTCCATTGGTAGAGTATTGCAATATACAACAATATGCAATCATGTGATCATGGGTTTGATCCCAGGGAACGCATGTGCTCATGAAGTGTATGTGCACTGTAAATCACTAAGGGTAGGTTTAGGTTTAGGGCAGGTGTAGTCGTTAATAAAAAAAAAAAAATTGTTTTGCTAAATGGAAATAGGAAAAATGGTGGGTGGGTAAGGGTCCGTGTAAAAAAAAGTCCATACATTGCATTTAAATGAACACGCATTTTGATTGGTAACAATGGTCATACGTCATTTCATGACGACAGACATAACACGACACTGTCATTTAATTTTACGCCAGCTAGAGGGCGGATGACTTTAAAACATACGTAAATATATGTTGTAATAAGGTGTTTGAAAAAAGACTGATAGGGTAGTTTTTTGGAGGAGGAGAGTCTTTTAGACTCTCCAACTTTTTACACTCACAAACTTCCCTAAGAACTTCCTCTCGGGGGAATCCCCACCACCATTTTGAAGTGCGTTCAACTTCATTTTGCCAAATGGCAAGGGAAGTTTATTTGGACAGACCCTCAACCCCTTGATTTTGACAGAGGGAGCAAGTCTACTCAATATCAGGCACTTCAGGCAAATCTATAGACAACAACGCAACACGATTGTGACATCACAGCATAACGCGTTTAATTTAACCCCATCCTACACAACTCCTGTGTATGATATTGGAGTTATTTTGACATTCAACAGCATAGATACCTTAAAGGGTTAGTTCACCCAAAAATGAAAATTCTGTCATTAGTTACTCACCCTCATGTCATTCCAAACCCATTTGTTCATCTTTGGAACACAGATTAAATGAAATCTGAGAGCTCTCTGACCCCTCTGTAGACAGCAATTTAATTACCACTTTCAAGGCCCAGAAAGGAAGTAAAGACATCGTTAAAATAGTCCATATGACTTCAATTTGGCATATTATCATGCTACTACATTTCTCTCCAATACAGTAGGAAATTAAATGAAATGTGGGGGAACCCTTTGTCACATTTTGCAGTCATGCAATATTCGAGAAAATCAGAATCAGAATGAGCTTTATTTGGAATTTGTTGTGATTTTCAGGAGCTTGTTGATTTCTGGTTATATACAGTACATTCATACATACATTGGTGCATACGTATATATAAATATACAAGAGAATATAAATAACATTTAAATAAGTAAGATTCAGAAAAATAAGAATAAAAAAAAAAATTAAAAAACGATAAAGTAATATACACCAAGGTCAAAACATACATATATGTGCATCATGTTGTATATACAACTGTTGTATAAATAAAAATATGTATTTACATGTATGTGTTTATTACCTAATACTCAGGTGTCAAAAACGCCATAAGAGTACTGAATTATGAATTATAAAAACAGGTAATTGTGTGCTAGCTATTTAAGGTAGAGATAGCCTAGAGGACGAAATTGTTTTTATGCCTAGATGTTCACAGAGATCTGTAATGTCTGCCTGAAGTGTGGCCTGAGTGAGAGGAGTCTTATCTCTGTTAACATTGAGGCCAGTCTTCTCTTGCTTCTGCTGTTTATTGTGGGAGAGAAGTACAAGGTCGTCAGCAAAGTCGGATTCACAAGGTCCACTGAATTCTGTTCCTTCACTGTAGTGAATTCCTTCATGATTCAGTCAATGGCAAAAAGAAACAGGAAGGGTGACAACAGGCATTCTTGTCTAACTTCTGTTTTCACCTGGAAGCTGTTGGTGAGTTGCTCTCCTTGAAATCCAAGATTTTCTAATCAGGTTAACCATAGTGTCGATGGAGCCTCCAAAGGGTCTCTCAATCCAACCTGTCAAATGCCTTTTCATAGTCGACAAAGTTGATATACAAGGAGGAATTCCACTCCAGGGATTGTTCAACTATGATGCAGTGCATTGCGATCTGGTCAGTGTGTGATCTATTCTGCTGGAAAACTGCTTGTTGATCTCAATACCCTTCCTTCCTTCCTTCCTTCCTTCCTTCCTTCATAGTTCTTTGCAGATTGTAGTCTAAGAAATTCTATGTACAAGTTTTTGGTCCAGTGAGTACCTCAGTCTTATTTGAATTTAATTTAAGGAAAATTACTGGTCATCCAATGTTTTACTTCTTTAACACTCTGTCAATTTGGATTTCATCTGGTCATGATGAAATATGTAACTGAGTATCATCGGCATAGCAGTGAAAACTAATTCCATGTTTTCTTATAATATTACCTAGTGGCAGCATATATATTGAAAATAGCAGAGGGCCTAACACAAATCCTTGCGGCACTCCATAATTTACTAACGTTATCTTAGATTTTTCCCCGTTTAAATAGACAAAATTGTGACGGTCTGATAGGTACGACCTAAACCACCTTAATGCCTGTCCCTGAATAACAGTGTAATTTTAATATAATAAAAATAATTTTAATAATAATTCCTTACATTTATATAGCACTTTTCTGGGTACTCAAAGCGCTTTACATATGGAAGGGGGAATCTCTTCAACCACCACCAATGTGCAGCATCCACCTGGATGATGTGACGGCAGCCATATTGTGCCAGAACGCCCACCACACACCAGCTTATTGGTGGAGAGGAGACAGAGTGACAGGCCAATCAGTATATGAGGATGATTAGGAAGCCATGATTTATTTTGTGAGGAATTGGGAAAGGTTGATTGGTCATATGTATTGGGTTGTAAGGATGTTGATAAAGCTTGGGTGTGTTTTAAGGAATTATTTTGTCAGGTTTTAGATAGGGTAGCTCCTGTTAAGAAAGTAAGAGTTAAACAACGATCAGAACCTTGGATCTCTAATGAAATATTAGGTCGGCTGAAATTAAGGAATGACTGTTTTAAGAAGTATAAGAATGATTTGGAAGTTAGTAGTTTTGAGCTTTATAAATTAAGAAGAAATGAGGTTAGGGATATGATAAGAGAAGCAAAAAGAAATTATTTTAAGGATAAGATAAATGAAAATAGACATGAACCAAAAAAGCTTTGGGGAGTGTTAAAGAATTTAGGTTATTCAAATGCGGTAAATATGAAGTCTTCAAAATTTAATATAAAGGTGGAGGAGAATTTAATTTCTAATCCAAAAGAAGTTGCTGACATTTTTAATCAGTATTTTATATCATTAGCTAGTAAATTATATAATTATCTTCCAGGAAGACCTGATATTTATAATGAAAAGCAAGTGCAGTCTTTTTATTGGCAGCGTGGAATTATTCAGGATTCCTTTAAGTTGAGATCAATTACTGAAAGTGACGTTTTTAAATGTATAAACAAATTAAAAATAAATAAGGCTCCTGGGATTGATAATATTTCGGCTAAATTTTTTAGGGATTCCGCTAGAGTAACTGCTCCTTATGTATCATATATTTTTGTAACGAATGTAGCGGTTCGTACAGTTATTAATTAATTTATGGATGAAATATGAATATAATAATTCAGGTTATTAATAAATTATGATTCATATATCAACCCAACGGGGAATTAAACATATATTGTGAATCAATTACAACGAATTATAATCAATTACATATATGATTAGTTCTGGTTTAATAATTATCTAGAGAAACTGTTCGTTTGTCCAGCAAACTAAGTCCCTCACAGAATATTATAAACAGAGTTATTTCCTGGCCATGAAAATAACTAAAGCATAAAGCGATCGAAAAACGTTAAAGTGACCTGGTCTTCAGTTGAAAGAACAACAGAACAATCGAGCATGAATTATGTGTTTAATATATGCAGCTACGGCTACCGAGATTATACGTCAAAAATATATACAGAAGTATACACATATATATACACGAGTGAGAATGAAGAAAAGACATGGAAAGAAAGATGATCAAAGGATGGCAAATTACACAGTTAACGTAAACCCTTTTGAGAGAGAGAGAGCCAGCACAGAAATCAGTTTAGACAAATTCAGATAAATGATAATACTTGCTTATTGGTTCAAGTCCGTGTGTAGCAGTTTCAATGCGCCTGGCTGGGTTGGTCCTTTCAGAGAGGGTTTCTCCGGCGGGGTTTTCAAAAGAGGTTTAAGCTTAAGTAACTTAGCCGAAGAGAGAGAGAGAGAGTCTAAAGAAGTGGTCCTCCCGAACTGCGCGCGTGGTTGGGAAGCGCGGTCACCTGAGGCGTCCGTGCACGAGGTGCTCGTGAGTCAGTCGGGAGACAAAGGAGAAGAAGAAGAGCAGCGCGAAGAGACCAGAGAGAGCGAAGGTGTGTGTCGTTGTCTTTATGGAAACCCAAGCTAACACACCTCCTGAATTGTAGCAGCCAATAGAGGCGCAGCACTATTTGGCGGCAAAGTTGCTTTGTTTGGTCTCCTAGCTGAATTTGCATACTTACTGCCCATCAGATCGGAATTCGAGATGGAGTGGGTTCTTCACAGGATCATTAAACACATAGAAAAATGCATTTGTCCGTTTTGTGACATGTCTCAATGAATAGCTCGAGTCCGGAGCTTTGAAACGAGATCAAACTCGATAGGTCAGAAAGGCATAGAAACCAAGTTATGGTTTACAGACAAAATTATATCGTTAAAATGCACACTAGCACAAATACACTCATTTAAACACTAGGAAACATGCATAGGCTCTAAAATATATCATATATATATATTCCAGCATAGTGGTAGTTCACATATACAGTTAAAAATGTATGATTGTGTGTTTCTGTATGTGCCTGTGTGTGTGCTTTTGTGTGTTCCTGTGTGTGTGGGGTGTTGGAATGTGGATCTGGTCAGTCTCTGAGGGGGGGGGTGCTCCTTTTGAAGTCACCAAAGAGAGGAAGTTGGACTTTACTGTTTACCATCGCTTGTCCACAAAAGTGTCAAGTGGGCTTATCTTATGGCAGACTATGCGGAGCCGAGATGGTTTTATAACCCAGTCCAGCATGCTAAAAGCGTTCTGAACATTCCCAAGTTTATTGATTATCCTGATACGTGTGCATATGCTACATTTTAAACTTATCAGTTCAGCAAGGTAAAATACCAAGAGAGTTTAAAAGTGCTAGAGTTATACCATTATATAAAAAAGGGTTGTAAGTTAAATATGGCTAATTATAGGCCTATTTCTGTCTTAGGTGTGGTGTCTAAGATTATGGAAAGACTTATTTATGACCAGATTGAAAGTTATATTCGTAAAAGTAATATCTTGTACGATTTACAGTCTGGGTTTAGGCCTTTACATTCAACAGAAACTTGTTTATTATATATGACAGATAAAATAAGGAAAGCGGTTGACAATGGAAAATATTGTGGGATGGTTATGTTGGACCTTCAGAAGGCATTTGATACCGTAGACCATAAAATTTTAATGTACAAGTTAAAGGCTGTTGGGTTTGATGAGAAATCCCTCAGGTGGGTTCAGTCCTACCTTGATGAAGTCAGAGGGTTGATATTAAGGGTATATTATCTAGTCCTTTATTTATTAATTGTGGAGTTCCTCAAGGAAGTATATTAGGTCCCTTATTTTTTCTTTTATATATAAATGACCTTAAAGTAGCATGTTCAGAGGAACTTTTTCTTTATGCTGATGATGCAGCAGTTTTAGTGTTTCATCATGATAAGGGGGTCTTAGAGGAAATAATGAATTCACAGTTACAAGAGATGTCCAAATGGTTTTTAGATAATAAGCTTTCCCTACATGCAGGCAAAACTGAGGCCATTCTCTTTGCATCTAAAAGGAAATTGAATAAGGATGGTACTTTTTTCATTAAGATTAACAATATGGAAATAGAGGCAAAAAATGTAGTAAACTATTTGGGTTGTTTAATAGATAATAAATTATCAGGTGATCTTATGGCTAGAAAGGTATTTACAAAAATATGTGGTAAAATTTAAGTTTTTAGCTAGGCAAGCTGACTTATTGGATGTTCAGTCCTTAAAATTGTTGGCAGGAGCCTTGATTCAGCCCCATTTTGATTATGCTACCTCCTTCTGGTACAGTAGTTGTTCTCAAGGTATGAAAGATAAATTGCAAAAGGCTCAAAATAAATTAGTTAGAATTATTTTAAAAGTGCATTCACGAACACACTTGTATAGTGAATCATTTAAGGAGTTGGGTTTATTGACTGTGGAAAAAAGGGTGCTTTTTTTAAAATTGGGTATGACTCATAAAATTGTTAATAATGTAGTTCCAAGTTATTTAGAAAATTATTTTTACATGGTGAGACAACAGCATTCCTATGGTACTAGGGGTAGAAATTTTAATATTTGTCCATACAAATTGAAAAGTTTGGTAGGGAAGAATACTTTTCTATATACACTCAAAAAAATGATTCTTGCCACTATTTGAAATTAAGCAAAAAAATCTAATAAAACATATTTAAAAACTAATAAAAATACCTATTATTACTCCAAATTACTTTTATACAATATGAATGAAATGGATACAAGACCAACCTGATCAAATTACATAAACTATACTTAATTTGTTGCCATAAGGCGCAAATGCAAGTGTTGCGCATGCTCACTGAAGTCTGAGTTCAAAAAACAACATCTGAAGGCGCAATGGCGATCTACTGTCTGACTCAGCGAAAAGGAGGATTTGGATGAATAGATGTGGATGTTTTACAAGGTAAGATATGTTTATTAATGATTTAAACTTAAACAATAACCATTTTTATGTTTATTCTATCTTGTTTTCTTAGTTTTAGCGTGAAGGCGCATTTTTGCTAAAGCGAATTGACCGTTATTAACTTTTATTTTAGGTCTTCTCATCTGTAAAAGGAGTAATATATGTAACTGTGCTCATTTTAAGATAACGTTATGCTGTCGACTTGACGGTGCACCGTGCATCATATTCCCATTTAGATAGATTACGAGTTATTATTATAATTATTTTTTTAATAACAGATTCGTCATTTCAGCGTTCTTTGCTAACGTTTTGCTTTGCAAATAAGCCAAAACGTTGCTCAAACACACTTCATTATTGTAACTTATACGTTATCTACGTTAATGAATACGTTATCTATCTATTATATTGTCTTCCACGTATTTGTAAATTTGATCATTTCGAGATATGTATTCAACTGACTGTGTACTTTTACAAGTAAGTTATATATATAAATACCTGCTTTGTTATCTCGATGTGCATTTTACTTTGCTTGAAATATAGTTTTGAAATATACCAAAACATTGACAGAGTGTGTTTGTCATTCAACTGTATATAAACTAAAAAAAAAAAAAAAAAATCCTGTTAAAAGTCGTGTCCATGAAAGGGAACATGAATTCTTTTCAAGTCGTAATTTCATTAAAAATATATAAATAATAATAATAAAGTGTATGTCATCTTTACTATTTCAGAAACCTCATCAGTGGGACAATAACTCAATTATGGTATGTGTAATATTTTTTCATATTTCTTGTATTAAAACTAAAATTTACTCGTTTCATTTCTTTGTAAAATTGTTGATGTCGATTTTCTGTTTTTTGACTTTCAGATATGTGAGTTTTGTGGAAACGTAAAGTGTGTGGAAGAAGCATCACAGAAGTATCCAATATGTTTAAGTAACTGAAACATTCTAAGATTAAACTTGGACATTTTGAGGAGAGATTCAGTCAACCTGTTCACAGTAAATTAAGTAAGTGTTTTTGTTATTTACATTAGATTTTTTTTGTAAATTACTATAGTTTCCTCTACAGTAGGCCTCCATCTCTTCCTTCTTCCTTTTTTCCTCTCAGATAAAAGCGGAATTAATGCGGATAACGACTGTGCCACTTCTGTCAACGTTCATAGCAGCTGGACAGATACACTGTTAATCAAATTAAAGTTTTCAGCAGCAAAGGAGCTTCTGGACAAAAGATATCACACACATTGCAGTTGCAGACAAGGTGTGGTAAATTGCGTTACCGTTCTTTGGAACTAATTACAAAGATTGAACTATAATCATTCACTGTTTTTAATATTGTGTCATATTTTTCAGTGCGAAGATATACACTTCAAATGAGACTGTGTTATAAAGAGTCTGTGTGTGTATCTCAATGGGGACATTACAACACTTCCAGTTCTCCAGAATTCTTCCAGAATTCCAGGTTTGTACTGTATATATTTTTTTGTAATGACCTACACATATAGTATAATGCTGTGTGCTGCCAATATTTCAGTGAAACTAAACAAGGTGTTATATTTATTCATTCATTCATTTACTTGCTTAGGACTGCAATCCTGAAGGAACTGATGGAGGAATTTCTGAGACTACTCTGGGCCATTTTGTGACCCTTAAAGAAAGCGCTGAGGATGAGCCAGTGGATGTTGGTGTAGCAACAGAGGGTTTAAAACTACTACAACACTTAGGAGTTTTTCCTTTGGATGCTGTTTGCTGTTTGGATTGATCTACGCAATCAAGCTATGCTCCGAGTCTCAAATTCACTTTTGAATTCTTCCAGAAGGTACTGATGAATTTAGATTTTAGGACATCACATAGATGTTTCGATCCACTGGAAGGACTTAGAAACTTTGAAACCTAAGAAACATTGAATTGAAGACTATGATCGATGACACTATGAACCAATGACACTAACTCAAATCAAGAGACTACATCTAATGCACCTTATGGCTTCCTCTAACTCTGATATTTTTAAAGGGTTAATTCACCTAAAAATGAAATTTCTGTCATTAATTACTCACCCTCATGTCGTTCCACACCCGTAAGACCTTTGTTCATCTTTGAAACACAAAGTAGGTTATTTTTGATGAAATCCGTGAGCTATCTGACCTCAGATAGACTGCAACACAACTACCACTTTCAAGACCCAGAAAGGTAGTAAAGGCATTGTTAAAATAGTCAATGTGACTGCAGTGGTTCAACCTTAATGTTATGAAGTGACAAGAATACTATTTGAGTGCAAAAAAAAAAAAACGACTCTCTTTCCTTCTATGTCAGTCTCCTACGCAGTTGACGTTGTACACACATAATATCTTAATTTGTGTTCTGAAGATTAATCAAGGTCTTAGGGGTTTGGAGCAAAATTAGGGTGAGTAATTAATGAAAGAAATTAAATTTTTGGGTGAACTAACCCTTTAACAGAGATGTTAGCCCTTGTGCTATTCCTTGTCCAGGAAGTTAACTTGTGAGTAGGACACTTGGGCTGCTGAATGTCTAAATGCTGAAATGTGACAGATAACAGAAAACCTGTTATATGTAAAGTCAAATATAATTCCTCAGATTGCTTTTCTTTTTTCCCCAAGTGTCCTGATTGTTTTTTGTTTTTTTTTACACATTTACAAGGAATGTAACCATTTACTGTTATGTTTCAAGTTTCAGACAAGCAAAAGCACAAACTGACTACCATACTATGCAGAGAGATCGCAATGTTACCTTAAATATATGAAAATAATGCTTGATGTTGAAATTTGGTTCCTTGTTGATCTATGAACTTTTTGGCACTCAGACTTAAAACTAAAAAGTCAAACAAGGAGCCATAACCATTGTGTTAGTTTCGGAGAAAGCACAAAACTGCTGTAAACTGTTGTCTTAACTTGTGAAATACTGCATTATGTTCTATTTTTTGTCAGATTGGATGTTTCTTATTATTCCTGCAGCAATTGAGACAATAAATTTTTATGAATGTAACATGTGTTTGACCATTTATTTAATATAAATAAATTAATTTAAGGTAGTTATATAAAGCAAGTAAGAATAAGTTATATTAAAAGAGTAAGTTTTATGTATTACACAAGCTTAAATTGCAGTTCATCAGTTAACATAACCTTTATTTAATTAATTCAAGTCAACTGAACATGATGGGGAAGCTTAAGTAAAAGTTAGCTTTTTTACATTGGATTTATGTGATTAAAATGGATGGAAATTGTATATGCAATTGAATTACATAAGTTTTCATTTTTGGGGTTAAATATTTAGTGCTATTGAATGGAATAAATTATCAGCGTCATTAAAGGGAGTAAAAGATTTTGGGAGATTTAAAAGTTTGGTAAAAAGATGGTTGTTTGGTGATATAAGCTAGCTTGCTTTGTGGCGTGTCTATTGTCATAAGTGAATGTATTTTTATTTTATATGTTTTTTAAGTTGATTGGGAGATACTGTTGCTCTGTTACTTCTGTATGTAGCCTCTATTCTTTATATTAACATCGAGGGCCGCAATGGAAATAAGCCAGTGGCTTTATTGTGTTTTATCCTCGACAGTTTTTTATGGTGTATGGGATACTTATTTTGTACAATTTTTATAAAGGCTTGTCAAATAAAAACTAACTAACTAACTAACTATGGACATAGGCCAATGGGCAAACTTGGCCAAGATGTCGGGGTTACACGGACATCTTGGGTGTCTTGGGTGTCACCGACTGATGGGTTCAACAGTATCTAATGTACTAAAGAAAATGGTGCACATACTGCTAGTCATATCCTCAAGTTCATTTGTGTGTTTGGGTAAACTGAGCAGCTGAGACAAATCAGGCAGGTTATTTGTGAATTTATCTATATTTGTCAGGAGAATTGTTCTACCTAATCGATAACGCGGCGTAATATGGCAAAAATCAGCAGTATGCACTGCAGTATGCATGTTACAAGGTAGTGATCAGTGACATCACTTTGCAGTAGAATTTCTATATCGTTAGGATTGGTTCCATGTGATATAATTAAATCTAGTGTATGATTAAGACGGTGAGTGGGTCTGGTGACATTTTGTTTGACCCCAAAGGAGTTTAGTAGGTCTCTAAATGCAGCCTATATACTACACACTGCAGTAAGAGTTATAGTATGCCATTCCAGACATAGCCAGAAAGAAACTGCAATAACATCCCCTCCATCAGTAAAACCATCACAGTTATGCTTTTGACACAGACCTACACAGAACATAATCTCACATGCTGAAGTAAGTGACAAGCTTGCATGTGCAGAATAATGCATTATTCAGACCTAAGCGCACCTGCTGATATCCATTAGTACATCTCAGAGACCTGTGCCATCAGAGGAGGGCCACTGGGGGCTAGCAGCTAATTAGGGCACTTCAACTCTGTAAAAGTCATTTGATGACACTGATGTGAGAGATTGATATTCATGCTTCACCTCACTCTCCGTCCACTCAAGCATGCTGTTTACCTCCCGAAGCAATTAGACGCCAAACAGAGACAGCAACTTATTTGCATTGAAGATACAATACACCATCGTCAGTCTATCAAAATAATCAACGGCTTTCTAAACACTTTCAACAAGGTCAATTTAAACACAAAATCAATAAAGGAGTTTGAATTCACCATTGTTTCCCCTGAGCAGTGTTTATCTGATGTTTTAGGGGAAACTACATATGCAAAAGCTCTGAAAGTTTAAAAAATCAGAAAATGGAATCAGGTAGATATAAAGATAAAGTGATGCACAAATTCCCTCAGAAAATCTCATTATTCAGGAGCTGCCTAATTTCACTCTGTGTGAAGGAGTGTCCTAATGACATTGTTTATCTCAGAAAAAGAAAGCAAGTCTAGATTTTCACTATTTTTCTTTCATAGTGTTACAGTGTCCTCTAGTGACAGAATAGGCTTTGGAACATTGGCAAGATATGATAGTGACATTAAATTAGACATTAAATAATGTCAACACTGACATTTGTTTTTTTGTCAACACTGATTTTTTTTTTTTTTTTTTTTTTGTAGTAGTAGTAATTATAACCTAACAAATTAGCAGTGCCATGGTACCAGACAGTAACACAATGGTACCATGGCAGTACATATTTACACTAAAAAAAAGTACATTACAGGCAATACAGGTTGTAACACAGTACATACACTGTACCCCTGTACTTCAATGTCAATCAGTTACAAGTACTACAGTTTCATTTTTTGTAAGGACAAAAAATGACTGGGGTAGTGCCATGATACAGTGATGGCAATACTGTGGTAATTTGAAATATACTACTGTACTGAAATTAATGTTTTTTATGGTATTTAGAAGATACTTCCAAGAATACAATGGTACTACCATGATACATGTCCATAAAATATACATGATACTACCATTGCAATTTTTAGTATTCTCGAATAGCAGTGAAATGCAATGGAGCATTAGCACCATAATGTTACTATCATTGTACCATAATACCAACAATCTTTTTTTTTTTTTCTTCAAAAATGCTGATCAACTCACTTTTTATTTAGTGACCTGAAAATGCTTTTCTTTTTTTTTTTTTTTGGAAATACCACTTTAAATACCACTTGCTTTTTTGATTTGGCACCATGGCACTGGTATTCTCAGAAATATCTTAAAGTGCCATGCAAATAATAATATGTGCTAAGATATGCAGTCACTTTTTAAATGAACAAGACTTAGATGGCTTATTTATGAATTTATTAAAAAAATAAAAAAGGACAATGTCATTAAGTTCTATTTTCAAATAAAACAACTGACATATTGTATAAAAGAAAGTATTCCAAAATCTACCCACTGGAACCCAGAATAAACATAAATAAATGAAGTCACTGTAAACAGTCATATCTACTAGGGCTGCCTTAAAAAGAATGAATGATTAAAAAAAAAAAAGAAAAGAATAATTCCAAAAGTCCAGTAAAACTTTTCCTTTCCCCAGTGAATAGAATTACCCCCCAATAAATTAACACCAGTACAACATCCTACAGCCATTATGGAGTCTTGCACACACAATACAAAACTTTAAAAGAGAAAAAAAGAAGAAAAAAAAATACAGTTGAAGCAAAACCATTCACTCAAACAAAAGAGGTCTGGGCAGCTTTTTTTTTTTTTTTTTTTGGTTTCATTAGAATATTAGAATAACGCACTTGTGGTTTCATAACAAGACTTTCTAATGTGAAAAACAGACAAATACAGTTATATAGTTATATAAATACATCAAAATAGGTTAAAATTGTAAAAACATTCTTAGATGTTACAAAAACATTAATGCCAAATAAAATCCTGTGTGTAAAAACTTCAATAATTTAAACATAAAAAGCAAGCACTCTCACATTATGTTCCAGCCCTGATTACACTATTTTTCTGCTTTAGTTTCACACAGTTTATTCATTTTGTCCATTTGTTCCAGCATCAATGAGTAATTATGCTGGGTATAATTCACAAGAATGTATAAATACTATAAAAATGTATGTACAGTACCCATTATTGTAAATCTGAAGAATAAGTTAGTGTTAAGCGATTTACATTATTTACAGATTTAACTTCCGTGGAAATGAGACTGGAGTGGAAGATCTGGAGTAGCAGAAAATAAAGAAGTCACACAGGTGCCAGTCAAGAATGACAGTTACTAAGGCTTTGAAATGTGCCCGCATTTGCCAGTCTTAGTCAATGTCACTGAGGTCACTAACAGGTTCATCTTGGACATGACTCAGATGGTTCATGGCACGGTTGAAGGCAGTCTGAACAGCCTTGCGGATGGCTGAGGTGCGTCCCTCCATCATTTTAATCTTGTCAATGGTTTTGTCAATACCAAGAGGAACCATCTTGGATTTAGGAAGCCACTGCCTGGAGAAGGAAAACAGCACACACAATCTTATTTGATAATCAAGTTGTTAATTTAATGTTTGTTTAAAGTAAAGTAACTTGTTTATTTGTTCTTATTTAATCGTTTTTGTTTAATTGTCTTTAATAATGTTTGAACTTCATAATTAGTTAAGTATAATTAGTTAACATTTTACTGATCTGCCTGCATTGACACTATTGTATGAGAACTGAACTGAGCTGGACGATGACATCACTGTTTTTCCAGAGCTGCTGTATAGATAATTGAACGATTATGATTTTTACAATGGAAATAAATCAATACTGAACATACTTAAGCCAGACAATGACACTATTTTCTTCTAGAGCTGCTCTACAGGCAAAAAAAAAAAAAAAAAACCTTTGTTGCATTATTTTCCTGTTATCACTGTAAAGCTGCTTTGAAACAATCTGCATTGTAAAAAAATACTATATAAATCAAGGTGAATTGACAAATTTGAACCAACTGGGCAAGTAGTAAAAAAAAAAAAAATCTGTTGAGCCCATATGGTGTTTTTGTTAGTAGGGGTGAGCATGTAAGCGCTTTGTAAAATACCTAGAGCAGTGACAAAATATGATTAGTGAATTACAGCTGGTCATGTGATGTCAACATGGCAGTGTCCATTAGGGGGCAACCCCCTCCATGTAGAAAACAGCTTTTTCTCCAAAACTGACATCCCTAGAGTGTTCATCTCATGTGAGTGTAGATCATTTTAATAATATTTATCATAAGTGCTCTTCATTTCTTTATATTTAAAAGTTGTTAATTAGTAAAAACAATTACGGTGTAGTACAGCCACACAATTTGAGATGTTGTCTGTAGCACAACAAGGACAAGTTAACTACAGATGTTCAATACTTAGAAGAACTGTTAGAAGAACTAGTATAAGCAATAGTAATAGTGATGCTTAACTTGGCAAACACCAATAAATAATAAATAATCACCAATAAAATCTCACCAGCTACGTTTGTTGTCAAAGAAGAGAACAAGGTATAGTTTCTCTTCGGACTTGTACTGCATCTGTTCTCCGATTCGTAGCACATCCAGTGGGGGCATTGGGATAGAGACTCCATTGTGCTGGCACCCCACTCGTGGCATATGAGGGTCTATGATCTGTAACAAAACAATAACTTTAAAAACATGATGACAATCCTGGAAACAGAAAAATGACAAGGGCTGCTTCCTAATAGTCGACCGAGTGTTAGTCGATGAGAAAAGGCTTTGTCGGCAAAATTTTAATTAGTTTGTTGGTCACAATAGAAAAAAGCTCCACAGGTAGTGGCGAAGTCCGTGATGGATAAATCATTAACACGGCTAGTCCATGTAGTAATTATGTCCGGTAGGAAATCCAAAGTGTAGTAGCCTAACATTAGACACTTTCCATGGCGGCTCACTTTAACATTAATCTAGATAAGTTTGCGCTATCATTAGACACATATCCAATTGTTCGTGCAGAGTGCGAAAGGTAATTTAGTACTGCGCTAACAGCATGATGTTCAATTTAAAATGATTTCTCCGTATAGGCTATACTGCAGAGATAACGAGTCCTTGAAACACAAACCATTTTCTGATGGTTATTATTAATTTTTCAACTTTAAAAAGTTCAAATGAACTTAACCTAGTGAGTTTTAATTTGCCACTCTTATTTTAGTCTCAGCTTCAATCTGCACACAGATGGACTCAGTCCATTCCTTAACCATCTCATGCATAAAGCACATGAAACTGAAAAGCATCTATTAAGATTTAAAAAAAGATTTAATCTAACCAATCGGCTGTATGCCCTCACTCCCAACTTGCAGTTGGGAAACTGTCAAGAAACAGTCAAGAAACTGTTGTGTGACAAGTGCCAAGGTTTGCAAGGTTAGCAACATTCAGATTCTTGAAAGATATTGGGAGATTTGTTTGAGAATACAGCCAAAAGCCCGGGTATAACTGGCTTTCTACTTTCCACTCTATCTTGTGCCAAGTTTAGCCTACAAGCCTTTCAAAGTATACTCCACTGACTGATAGTGTGGCCGGACATGTTCAGCACATGCTGATGGATTGTGTGGATTACAAAAATGTGCTGATATACACTGTCCGATAACTGATAACTTAGTGTCGTGTTTTAAAATGTTTTGGCATTGTATCTAAGGCTTTATAATCACATTCTAAAAAACGTAAATACACTGCTGCAGTCTAAGTCCTGATTACACGACAGCTGCCTAACTAGGAGAAGTGCCCCTAAAAATCCAAGGAAAATTATGAATCCAGTTTATATTTTGGAATATTATAGAAAGCATGGGAGATGCATTAGGAATGACCAAAAAAATTTCAGCCACATAAAAATTTCATCTGAAAATGCAAAAGAGATAAATTCTTGTCTGAAATTTTGCACAGAAACCATTACTTTAAAATCCAATAACAAAAACAAATGACATGCATGAAAAGTGTGAAATGACCCCTGTTTTATGTAAACAGTGACTAATGATAGATGCTATATTGACGGCAATAAAGTTGAGCAGTTGAGACATGCACACCCACTTTCTCTCTCTCTATATGTGCGTGTAAGAGGAGAGACTCTCATGGAGAAATCCAAACAAGTTCAACAACACAAAGATTCAGCACTAAAGCTTATGAAAGCATACTGCGATTAAAATTAAATTTAGGTCCCTGATCGTTTACTACTTAGTGCTTTAATAAAAAGAAGTGTTTATTCTTGTGCAAAGGCTGTTTAACTCTAAATTATTGCTATACATGATAGAAGAGAAACAATGTCACATGTTTTACTTGTGTCTATAAATGTCAAAACTTTGACAATTATAAGTATTATAAAGAATGAATAAAACAACGGCCTGGTTTCACAGACAGGGCTTAGATTAAGCCAGTTCACCCAAAATGATTAGTTCACCCAAAAATGAAATTTCTGTCATTATTTACTCACCCTCATGTCGGTTCACACCCGTAAGACCTTCATTCATCTTCGGAACACAAATTAAGTTATTTTGATGAAATCAGGTTTTTTTAATCCTCCATTGAAAGCAACGAAGTTAACGTTATTCAAGGTCCAGAGAAGTAGTAAAAAATCATTAAAATAGTCAACGTGACTACAGTGGTTCAACCTTAATGTAATGAAGCAATGAGAATACTTTTTGTGCGCAAATACAAAACTAAAATCACAACTTTTTTTTAAACAATTTGAACTGTTGTCATACGCAGTTAACAACGTAGTGAATGCAGTGCAGGCTTCCATGTTTACGTCCGAACGCCGGCTCAGTATTAACCAACACTGTACATGTGAGCAGCATGACGCATACACACGTATAGTCAATAATGAATCAGCGGACAATAATGAATCAGCGTTCGGACGTAGAACACAGAAGCTCTGAACTGCGTTCACTATATCAACTGCGCATGACAACAGTTCAAATTGTTGAATAAATTGGTTATTTTAGTTTTGTTTTTGCGCTGAAAAGTATTCTCGTCGCCTCTTAACATTAAGGTTGAACCACTGTAGTTACATTGACTATTTTAATGATGTCTTTACTACTTCTCTGGACCACAGAAGGTACAATGAAGTTGCTGCCAATGTGTTGTGTTCAGAAACCCTTGGATATCATCAAAAATATCTTTAATGTGTGTTCCGAAGATGAAAGAAGGTCTTACAGATTTGGGACGATAAGAACTTAAAGTTCACCCAAAAATGAAAATTCTGTCATCACAAGTAGTTCCAAACCTGTATGAATTTCTTTGTTCTGCTCAACACAGAGGAAGATATTTGGAAGAATGTCAGTAACCAAACAGATCTCGCCCCCTATTGACTACCATATTTATTTTTCCTACTATGGTAGTAAAAGTGGAGCGAGATCTGTTTGGTTACTGACATTCTTCTAACTATCCCTTTAATGAAAGAAATTTCATTTTAGGGTGAACTAACCCTTTAAAATATGTCAGTGCAAGTTGCTTTCATTCAAGAAAGCTCAAACATGCATTTTAGTCTGGAACTAGACTTAAGCTTCATCTGTGAAACTGGGGAACATGACAGTTTATGTTCTTGGATGTTTAAAAGCAATTTTCTATAGATGGGTTTCATGAGTATCAGTAGATAGACAATAGGGAAGCTTGCAGGATTGATAAGAAGAAATTGTGAGAGAGAGTGAAAGACAAGACTGCAAGACTGAAGCCACAAGCACCAAGTGGAGTGGCCAAAAGAGCATTAGCTCAACAGTTTACATTTTATGTTAACTTTGCAGGAAGGTGGTGCTCAAGGAGATGGACTGGACATGTCTGCACTACAGACACTACTTCCAAGACCTCCACTGTCTCCTTTACATAGATGAGAATAAGGAAGAAAGGAAGGAAGGAAGAAAGAGAGAGAAATAGTCAATTTCTACACATGCACACTCAGACTCACCAGGGCAGGGTAGGAGGGGTATCCACTACATTTAGCCCAAACTAGTTTGAGAGGCTCCAGGATAACTGTTGCAGCACTAGTGGGCATCCAAATACTGCTGTTGCCAACTTCTATGAAAGCAGGAATATCAACAACCGAGTTATGATGCCGCTCACATTCAACCATGATACTGTCAATTACTTCAAAGTTAAGGCTATTGAATTTCCATTAGGGCTTAGTGATTGCCAGAGCGCAAAAAAAAAAAAAAAAAAAAAAAAAAAAAATCAATATTTTAGATATCATCTTGTATTTACAGTGAAATGTCAAGATTTTTTTCAAAAACAAAATAACATGTAATTTACTTGAAGTTCAGACAAAAATAAATCAAAAATATACATTAAAAGTTTACACACAATATTTAGCTTACACCATTTGAAGGTAGTCTGTCAATAACATTAAAGCGTAAAAGCCTAGCCATGTTTGTTTACATTGAAATAAAACGTTATTAAAAAAAAACAGACATTAGTGTTTGCATATTTTAAAAAATATATAAAAATAATAATGATAATAATAATAATAATAATAATAATAATATGATTTATGACTTATATATATTACTTATATATATAAAACGTAAATCACAGTGCTTCTGTTTGAAATATACAAATTAACAGTTTGTGAAGCGGTTTCAGATAATGACAACTGCTTTTTATGGGTCAGTTGGAGCATACAATATAAGAGTACATGAGCATATCTGTATTTGGTCCCCGTTTGTCTTCGTTTGGAACTAGTGGTGCAGGGATGACGTCAAAACCCGGAAGATTAATTTGCTGCTGGTTCCCTCGAGATTTTTCTATGAGGTTTTTCATTAATGAGTAAAACAAAGCCTGTGGTAAACATAACTTGACAACACTTTGATGTTTTTTCTCACAACGTAAATCACACACACCCATAATGAAAACGTGAATTTTGAAGCTGTTATGTTTATTTTTGAAAATGTATGTTTCTAATAATTAACTAGATACGACTGTTTGGGGTGTGAGTGTGTGCAGTGTACATTGTAGAACAAACCTATATTTATAAAAAACAAACAAACAAACAAACAAACAAACAAAAAAGGAACAACTGGCGAATTAGTCTTCCGGGTTCAGATGTTATCCCTGCACCACTCTATTTTGGTTGGCAATGATCAATAAAATAGCCAACAAAACTAACTTGTTTATAGAAATGTTGTATAAAAACAATATCACACTCATAATTGTGAATATCAGCACAGCTGTGATTACACTTTTCATTGATCGCAATAGACAATTTGCACAGGTGTTAAAAACAGACAGTGTTCAATCAACCATGGCAAACACATCAGTAAAAACAATAGAGATGGATGGATACCTACCAGCAGCTATTCTAGCAGCTTTGGCGAAGTTTCTACTCTCGATGCAAGCAATAATCTCACTCTTGTCCTCCACTGTGTTCCTCCGGATGAGGGCTGGCTTTCCCTTCCCACACTTCGGAAGATTAAGTGCGATACTGCTAAAGACAGATGAGAAAACATGATGGTGCGGGGTAGGAAATGAGATCAAAAATTGACAAAAAGCCTCCATATGAAAATAAGAATAGTGCAGGGTTACAGGGATGTGCATTTTGACTACTTAAGCAATTGACAGATAAATCAGCCGAGAACTCGAGTACTTTTGGGTGCAATATGTGTTCCTGTAGCTCATACACTTGAGCATGGTGCTAACAATGCCAAGGTCATGGGTTTGATTCCCAAGGGACACGTGAACTGATAAAAATGCTTTGGATGAAATGAGCAAATATAAAAATGTTCCAAACAGAACATTGGTGCTGAACTGCACTGAATGTCACTATGTTATACAGTTGCTGTCCCAACTCTAACCAATCAGACCACATTGCACTGCTCAATATAAAAATGAAAATGTTCAAATAAATGGTTTACTTAAGTAAAAAAAAAAATTTATTTTGTCAGACAACACCTTTTCAATACAATGCAATAGGAAAAACATCTTGAATTTATGCTCATGGTCTTTCATTTAAAAAATTATCACCAAAACAATAAATAAATAAATATATAATGAACCTTCAATTAAAAGTAAACTTATTTTGCTGCAACCAACTAATTGCCAAGAAAACTGCTCTAAATTCTCTCTTATAACACAGTTGATGAACACATGGCAAGAGATTTGAGCCCATTCGTCCACAGATTTTTGTCTGGATCTTTCAGAGGTTTATGCTTGTGGAGTCTCTTCTTCATTATATATATATATATATATATATATATATATATATATATATATATATATATATATATATATATAAAAAATGTACTCCACATTTAATTTTTGTCTAATTTTACTTCAATTGAAGGTTTGATTTTTGTGAATATTCTGAACTGAATCAAAGACTAATAAAAACTGAAAAAAGCCTCAGTTTAATATTAGTGGAGAACACTTTATATTATTGTAATGTATTGTGAGACAGATTTTTTAGATGGATCTTAAAAACATGGACTGAATGAGAAAGTTGAAAGAAAATGTGAAAGAATGTGAATTGTCACATGACAAACATTCCCAGAATGAAGCACCCATGAGCCAAAATGGCAGTCTGCAGGTTGTATCTTTCAATTTGTTTATAAACCAGTCAAACAACTGCCATTGACATTTTTTTCCTTGGAATGTATAAGAGAAACTGTATATTATAGTTCATAAATTGGACACCATTTATTTTGTCTTCACTAGTTCATTTTAAATGTTCCTGCAATGTACAAAAGCAGTCGTTGAGAGACTACATAAGTTAAGCACAATGTTATTGAAAATAGTTTTTTAGATGGAATATGTCACACCAGTACATCAACCCCTCAAAAGTACTTAGTAAACTACCCACCTGCTGCTGGAAGACATGCTGGATTCAGATGCGCACCTACGACGAGGCTCCAACTGCCTGCTAGAAGACAATTCCTTCTCCGGATTCAGGCCAAAACCATTTGACAACCCTGACAGACAACAAAGAAGAGGGAGAAATATTCATTTGCATTTATATCAATCACAACGGTCTTGCCCTTTTTGACACATTTCCTGCAGATTCTACCTGTGTCCAGCCGTTTGATGGGTGATTCGTCCTTGCTACTGTCCCCACTGGCACTCCGTGGCCTTTTTCTGGTGTGGAGCAGCGTCTCCAGACGTGGTATGACGACTGACAGGAATGTTTTTGTACCTAGCCGAGAACTGCCCTTGGGAGTTTCACCATCATTCATGGGCTTATGAGGGCTTGTGCTTTTTGATTTGCGGAAAAGCACAGAAGTCCTTCGGTTTACTGGGCTTGATGGCTCAGCCAGAGTTGATGTAGCTACTACACTCACATCACTGTCCTCTATCTGCAGATGGGAGTGTCCATTGAGTGGTTGGGAAATGCCATCCCTTTGATGTTGGCATTTGTCGGGACAGGGTTCAATAGGTTTCAGTGTGGGTGGCTCAGAGTGACTTCCCGTGTTAATGAGAGGCAGCAGAGAAACAGATGGCTCAAGCTTAGGTGGGACAGATTTATCGCCTGCCATGAAACAAGGAGATATTGTCATATAAACTGCCAATGCATGGCAGAAGAAATTCAGTGGAAAAACTAGATTTGTACATTTTCTCAGAAAAAAACATGATTGGTTTCAACCATGATCAAACTCATCTGCTTGTAATTTTCTAGCAATCCTGAAGACCATGATTAGCTGTTTGATTATGGTTAAAGCAGGACAGTGGCATACTAGGAACATGATTGAAGAACCCTGTACTATTCCTAGGGTTTTGCTATGTGGTTGCTGCGTAAATACGCTAAATACAAGTTCCAAAGGTGTTCCAAAGAGTGTTCCATAGTAGGGCTACACAATATTGGCAAAAACTGACATTTTGTTTGTCTGTGATATACATATTGCAGTATGAAAAAAAAAAAAAAAAAAAAAAAAAAAAGGAAATTTCACCAGATGACTTAAATAGCTCTGTTCGGAAATTTTGTAGGGGAATGCATCTGCGTTACAAGTGTTTATTTTTCACCTTATAGACCATGGTCTTCCTCTAGTTCACCCAAAAATAGAGGGACAGAATGCTGTCAGATTTCATCAAAAAGATCTTCATTCCGAAGATGAACGTAAGACTTACAGGTTTGGAACAACATGTGGGTGAATAATTAATGACAGAATTTTCATTTTTTCTGTGAACTAACCCTTTAAAGTAAACATTCACCCAAAAATGTAATTTCCTGATTAAAAAAAAAATCCTGATTATTTACTCACCCCAAGGCCATCCAAGATATAAATGATTTTCCTTCCTCAGCTGAAGAGAAATTGAAGGGTTAGTTCAATTCTGTCCCTTGTGTCGTTCCAAACCCGTAAGACTATCGTTCATCTTCGAAACACAAATGAAGATCTTTTTGATAACAGAATGCTGTCAGATTTACTTCCATAGACTGCCTTTGCAACTGAAACTTTGACGCTTCAAAAAGTTCATAAAAAGATTGGAAAACTAATCCATATGTATAGAGCGGTTTAGTCCAAATTTAATGAAGAGACTCGATCGCTTGTTACGATGAATGAACGAACGATCAGCGAACATAAGCAGAAGCTCAACGGATCCTGAATAATGCACAAGAACAAACCTCTTCGAAAGTTCAAATGTGCTACGTAACACACGAGAATGAACCTCATTGGCTACGCAGCATGTTTGTCACAACATGCATATGTCGCATGAAAGGTTGTGAACTCAACCTTCTCATGAACACTTCACAGAGCTGGATCAAGATGAGCATTTGTAGTAAATTTTATTTTTGTTCTGATCGTTTCGCTAGAGAAGACCCTTATTTGTCGGCTGGGGTCATGTGGAGCTATTTGAAGCTGCCTAAATGGATTTTGGACCGTCATAAATGGTCTACATTGGGCAACATTCACTTGGAGAAACATCCTGGAATGTTTCAGTCCAAAATGTTTTCTCTTCATCTGAGGAAAGAATATATCTTGGATGGTCTTGGGGTGAGTAAATCACCAGGAGGGTGAACTATTCCTTTAACTGATGCACATTCCTGCTTGATTTCCTATTAAGACTGGACTCAAGAACTTTTACAGCAACACCATGCATTAAAACAATAAATCTATAGACAACTAAGTAAGGGGACAGAATGCCATTTGCCCAATTATCACTCCTCATCTATTCTGGGCTTTTCTCTCCCTCTAGTCCACAAGGCTCAGGTCATTAAAAGTTCACTCATAGAACCAAACGTTCACCGTCTCAATTTCACAGCAAATCAAGATATCTATAATCTGGGACCTGTTGATTTTTGTCAATCACTGACTTAGTGAGTGAAGACTACACTACAACTTAAAAGGTATTGGATTCCATTGTTGGGCTAACAGGTGGTTCATTCAAGGTCTTGGAGTCTCTATTAATGAGTTGAATAAGAATGATATAAGAAACATACAAAACATGCAGTGTTCTCCAGTGTGAACTTCAAGACTAGGGTTGGGAACCATTGAAATTAAAGGTGAAAAATTATATGTCTGGCTGATTAGAAAAGTACTATCACATATGGATACAAACTTTGTTTGTTTATATTAAGTATATTTTGGAGCATTTTTAGCTTTTATTGGACAGGATAATTATATAGAGAGAGGGGGTTGGGATAAGAAAAGCTGGGACTCGAACTTGGGACAATGGTGATATGTCAAATTGTTGCCCACAAGGCTGGCTTTATAGCAAACTGGTTAATAGCAAACAACCATTTACACCAAGATTTTTCAAACAAACCTTTTTGAAGGATATGGCCAGCTTGTTCCTCAGCATTCTTCAGTTCAACAGCAGGAAGAGCTTTCCTCAAACTCAGCTCCATCCTCACGTCACTGATGATTTTCTTGAGAAGCTTCAGTCGTCTGCTCCGTGACGGGCTAGATTTCATTGCTGTAGTTAGATCCAATTTTTCCAGTAGCTCCCTCAACTGCTCTTCAAATGACATGTGCTCCCGGTTGGCTGGAACCAATAAACGGTCCACTGAAAGAGGAAGCAGAATTGTTTGTTAAAGCCTATTTTTCTGATTGATTTGTTAAAATGTAGGGATGGGAACTGCAAGGAATTTAATGGTTCTGATTCTTAGTTTCGAGGAAGCACTAAATTGACCAATACCAGTCAGTATATCTAAGAGTGACATTTGTTCAAGAAATGCCATTGCTTAGACACAAAGACATAAGCTTGAATAGCTTCTTCTTTTGCTATACTTTGAAAAACAGAAAAAAACAGTGGGTGTGTGTATCCACATTTTGTTTTACACGTAAACACCTCAAATTATCTCACACCTTCACATAAGGTGCAGTGAGTTTAGTTTGCTTTGTTCACAAGCAATTCCCTTTTACATGCAGGTTCACATCATTTTGATATTGAGATACCATTGTGGCTACAGATGAATTGTCACTAGCACAAATTATCACTGTGGCTGATGGACAAAAAAAACTTTGTAACAGTATACTAGTATAATTTTGCGCATTTACCATCTTCCCAGGAGAAAGGTGCAGATGGCTCAATCTTGGGTTGTTCAAGCAGGTGCATGCCAGTTTCAAAATCAAAGCCGATTCTCTGAACATCTCGACGAGTTTTCCTGAGCACAGCTCCACCCTGGTCTCTCAATCTAACAGCTGCCCTGTAGAAGAATGTATCCTTTCCATTGTACTTCATGCAGTTTTCAATAATGAGATTGAAGTCTGCTTCAAATTCATCCAGATATTTGTAGCCTTGGGCATCAATGCGTTTGCTCATGGTGGAAAAATCCATTGGGTGTATGATGTGGTCCATATAGTCAGGCACCTGTGAGCAACACAAACAAAATAAGGATGAAATTGAAAATGAAATGATCAGTGATAAAGACTCTCAAGCCTCTTCACATAAAATAATCCTAAACACTGTCTTTTACCTGTATTTTCAAGTCATAGATCAATAGAGGAATCATCAATAATTTTTGTATGTGCTCAAAAATCAGGTATTTGCAGAATTAAGTTATCAGAATCAGATCAGTAAAGGATAAAGTGGCAGTGGTACATCACTTCTTGTGAATAGATTTCATCATGCACTATGTCAGTGTGTTTCAGAGTGTTAAAAAAAAAAAAATGCAAATGAAAGAAAGAACATTAGAGATGCTGTGCAATGAAATTAGTCCTCTGGTTAGTTCAGTTATCCAATCACATCCACAAAGTAAGTCAGTTTGTTGTTGTGCAATGAGGGATGTATTTTGTTAATGTTTCTTCTAAATTTATTCACCTTAATTGAGCGCATACATTTTTTTTAAATCCATATTTTTACAATTTATGTGCATCTTGGCATTTCCATCCAGCGTTTTATATGCAATATCCCAAAATGGAATGGATGGAAACAGCTAAAGAGTGCAAAACAAAACTGACTGGATCAGAAGCTGTTGTGTTGTGCTGTCTGTCTCCCTTCTTCCCCCTTCACTTCACAGCTTACCACGCCCACTTTTTCAAAAAGCAATTTTCAAAACTGCATTGAGAATTATTCATAGTTTTCAGTCACATGACTGTAAAGACTAATCAAGGATTTGTTGATTTGGGTTTTATTTTAAGTTGAGTTGTGTTGTACCACTTAATTTTAAACACAGATTAACTAAGCAGAAAGACCGTTCGAATTAAAGGGCTGATCAAGCAGCACAGGTGGAGGATGAACCGACGCCAGGCTAAAGAATCCTTAGTGCAAGCCACCCTTAAAGTGCCTTAATGTAAAACAGTGATATTAAAAGATCAAATTCAGTTTAACCCTTTTTGATGATGCATACTATATACAGGCGAGCAGATGAGCCCAGAATATGAACGCAACGCGTTTTCTTTATAATGGTTTTCGATGGAAAAAATGCTTAACAAGAAACCTCGTGTTGCATTAATATTCTGAGCTCATTTGTTTGCCTGCACAAAGTATGCATAATCAATAAGGTGTATTGAATTTGGTCTTTTAATATCACTGTCTTACTACATTAGATCTTACTACAAACCTGGTAAAAATGACTGGCAGGCAATGGAGGAAAGGGTGTGTCGTCACATGAAAACTATGAATTGAAACTGATAAAGGGGATTCATGGCCTGTTAATGCAATATTAAAGAACCAACAAAATTCAAGTTCAGTGCGACATGTGATACCCATATGCAGGATGACCAAACGTGGCAAGCCAAGTCGGGTGACGATGACCATCTAAGTAACATGATTGTCTCAATGATTAAGTGTAAGTGTGGAAATATTAATACTTGAGATACTGTTGTTGTATCGAGAGAATTGATCCTCACATAAAAACACTGATAAATGTTTTAACAGTAATTTTAGTACTTCTATTATTTATCAGCTTGGAGAAGAAATAATTTATTAGCTTTGGGAAGTGAAAAAATTAACTTACAGCTCTCATTGAAACAGAGAGAGCTGACACAAAGTTTAAAAAGAGATAGAAACATCACCAAACACAATGTATAAAAAACAACTAAATATGACAGTTTATGTGTTTATGTGAATATTGTTTTATGTTCACTTAAGTTGCTTTTTATGTTCTATATTTGATAATAAATTATAAATAAAAACAATTATACTGTATTGCTGAAAGCTGTAGTTACTCATTTTCTCCAGAAATCAAAAAGAATAAAATAAAATGGAGGCATCAGTATCAGCATTGGTGTCTGGCCTTCATTCACAGTACTTAGTAAAAATATGCCATTAAACAAATACTTTAATGTTGGATACGATTCATCCGTTTCAAATGTTTGGTCATTCCTATAATGGTCTTAATTGCGGCTAGACTGATACCTTCAGAGTGTATATGGTTCACTCTGTATTATTAATTTACATACTAAACATTTGTTGTGTAACTGGATCATGACCCACTGACTTTTATGCTGTCTCTCTGACCTCGCACAATTATTCATGTTGTTCACGTGTTTGCTATTATTTTTATCATTTTGATATGTTGGTAAAAAAAAACTTTTTTTCTTTTTTCTTTAAATGCATTCATTTAGCTTAATTTATCATGGATCATAGACTCTTTATTAGGCAACTATTCATTATTTAAAGCTATTAATATAGGAGCTGTTATTAAGTCACAATTACATTTCTCCCCTTTTAACTGATATATATTCTCCAAGCAAATGTTTTTCTTGAAAAGCGTGCTTGTGCCGTTTCTTTAAAATACATTTCTTTAAAATTTGCATTTGCTTTGACATTCTTTTGGGGACACTTAAGTCAATACTTTTTGCATGTAGACACTGCGAAATGCCTTCTGACTTCTTTTAAAGTTAAGGAAACTACAGACCAACCTCTTTAATGCTGACAGGCTCTGCAAAAATGTGCGCCTGGTCTTTCTCCTGTAACTGATCAAGCACAGCTCTCAAAAGGACTGTGAAAGGAGTGAGTTGGAACTCCATTAAAGTCTGCTGAAGCATTATCTGCAACAGAAACGCAAGAGTCATCATCAAAGAACACGTACATGCAAACAGTAAACATTAGCAATACAAATGCTTGTCTTGACCTAAAGCATACTGTTCTCATACCTCCTCTCTCTTGAGTTTCTCTCTCTTCCTAATCAGCTCCAGCAGGAGTCGCGCTCGCTCAAGGTCATGTCTCAACCGTTGCCACTCCTTCAGCTGCTCCTTCAATGCTCGAGTCTCCTCCTCTGACTGTTTCTGTCAGTACAATGTTTTAAATAAACTATTATTAAAATTCAAAAATTTGCATCACCATAACCAGTAACGCTACATAAGCGGATATTTACCGGCTGTGTGTTTTTCTGGGAATGTAGGCTAGTTTGGAGGCGCCTGTTGAGTGGCACTCCATTTCTTGATTGTCTTTTAAGGGTCCAATAGTTCAAGATAAGTTCGCCAAATTCCGCCTTCTTCTGTAAAGAAACTTGATTGAGGATTGTGTTTAACCTGTAGGAGAATGACAGTGTACAATGAAATGAAATATTTTAAACAATCTTGCGATCTGATCTTGTAGCTATTGCTAAAAAAAAAAAGAGCATAGTTTTAATTTTGCACAATCATTGTAAAATAATAGGGTGTTACGGAATGGCTAAAAAAACCCTCTTTTTTTTGTAACCTTTTGGTGATATACTATATATACATATACATTTTTTTGCACTGAAATTGCTTAAAGGGATAGTTCATCCAAAAATGAAAATCATTTACTCATCATTTACTCTCCCTCATGTTGTTCCAAACCCATAAGACTTTCGTTCATCTTTGGAACACAAATGACGATATTTTTAATGAAACCTGAGCGATTTCTGTCCCTCCATTGACAGCTATGCAACTACCACTTTGATGCTTCAAAAAGTTCATAAAGAGATCATAAAACTAATCCATATGAATTGAGTGGTTTAGTTCAAAATTTCTGAAGAGACAAGATCACTTTATATGATGAACAGATCATATAGGCTTTTATTCACATATAAACATTGATCAGCGAAAATAAACAAAAGCTCAACCAAACCTAATGGATGCGCAAGAACAAACCTCTCTTGTGGAAGCACCAATGTGCTGTATAACACACGAGAATGTACCTCATTGGTTCTCGCATGGCACACGTCAAGCAAACATGCTTGAGCTTCCGTTTACCACAACTGATTTATGTGTTGATAAATGTTTATATGTGAATAAAAGCCTAAATTTAATCTGTTCATCATATAAAGTGATCATGTCTCTTCAGAAAATTTGGACTAAACCACTCAATTCATATGGATTAGTTTTCTAATCTCTTTTTTCATCTCTTTATGAACTTTTTGAAGAGTCAAATATCAGTAGCGTAGCTGTCTATGGAGGAACAGAAAGTTCTCAAATGTTATTAAAAAAATATCTTCATTTGTGTTCCGAAGATAAACAAAAGTCTTACAGATTTGGAACGACATGGGGGTGAGTAAATGATGACAGAATTTTCATTTTTGGGTGGACTAACCCTGTAAAATGGTCTGATATCTCATAAACTTTTGCAAAATCAACAGATTCGAACATACCTTTCAGATGAAAAACTGGGTACAGACACAGATGGAACTGGGGCTACAACATCTACTTCATTGTTTTTAAGTCTCTTCTGCTTTTTTAATCCTATCCT